>NW_028187954.1:0-444540 GCF_964204655.1 Triturus cristatus | reverse complement strand
GGAGTGACCCTTGGAGGCAACCTCACTGCCCATCAGCAGACTGAATGTAGACAGGTTCTACAATCATTTTCACATATGTTTTCCTTGATACCTAGTCAAACTGACTGGTGTACCCATGTTGTGGACACTGGTGACAGTCTGCCTGTAAAGAACAAACTTTACAGACAACCTGACCACGTCAGGGACTGTATAAAGGCTGAGGTACATAAAATGCTGGAATTAGGCGTCATTGAACCCTCAGAGAGCCCCTGGGCTAGCCCAGTGGTTCTGGTCCCCAAACCTCACACCAAAGATGGCAAGAGAGAGATGAGGTTCTGTGTGGATTACAGAGGACTCAATGCTGTCACCAGGACAGATGCACACCCTATTCCAAGGGCAGATGAGCTCATAGACAAACTAGCTTCTGCAAAGTTTTTGAGCACATTTGACTTAACAGCTGGCTATTGGCAAATCAGATTAGCTGAGGAGTCTAAGGCCAAAACAGCATTCTCAACCCCAGGTGGGCATTATCAGTTTGTGGTGATGCCCTTTGGTCTGAAGAATGCACCTGCCACCTTCCAAAGGCTGGTGAACCAAGTCCTTACTGGGTTGGATGACTTTTGTGCAGCATATCTTGATGACATTGCTGTCTTTAGCTCCACCTGGGAGGATCACCTGATCCACCTGAAGAAGGCTCTTGAGGCCCTGCAGAGGGCAGGCCTCACTATCAAGGCTACTAAGTGCCAGATAGGGCAGAGTAAGGTTGTATATTTGGGCCACCTTGTAGGTGGAGGCCAAGTTCAACCACTGGAGAGTAAGATACAATCCATCAAGGACTGGTCCCCTCCAACCACCCAGACTCAAGTTCGAGCTTTCTTGGGCTTGACTGGGTACTACAGGAAGTTTGTTAAGAACTATGGGTCCATTGTGACTCCTCTTAATGATCTGACATCCAAGAAGATGCCCAAAAAGGTTCAGTGGACAGTAAGCTGTCAAAAGGCATTTGATGACCTGAAGGAGGCCATGTGCTCTGCACCTATCCTGAAAAGTCCTGACTACTCCAAAGAGTTTATTGTCCAAACAGATGCTTCTGAGTTGGGTGTGGGAGCTGTGCTGTCGCAACTTAATGTAGATGGTCAAGACCAACCCATTGCTTTTATTAGCAGAAGGTTGACCCCCAGAGAGAAGAATTGGTCAGCTATTGAGAGGGAGGCCTTTGCTGTGGTGTGGGCCCTGAAGAAGCTGAGGCCATACTTGTTTGGCACTCACTTCAAGATTCAGACCGACCATAAGCCCCTCTTGTGGCTAAATCAGATGAAGGGTGAAAACCCCAAACTGCTTAGGTGGTCCATTTCCCTACAGGGGATGGACTTTACAGTGGAGCACCGGCCAGGTACTGACCATGGGAATGCAGATGGTCTCTCCAGGTACTTCCACTTAGGACATGAAGACGAGACTGGTCAAGGCTAGTTTAATGTCCCAGCGTTTGGGGGGGGGTTGTGTAGGAGAGTAGGGTCTGCTATCCTATGGTCACCCCAAATTTTTGCTTTTTGCTTCACTGGTTTTTGACATATTGAGGCTGTGGGCCTGCCAATCAGACCCCCAGCCTGCTGTTCTCTCTACTAAATTAAAACTATGCACCCTAGGTGCATAACCAATTGGAAGTGGATCACCCTGTCAGCCCCTGTACCAGTGTACACTAGGTACCCAGGGCATTGGTGTACCCAAGGCCTGCCAAGGGCTGCAGCATGTATTATGCCACCCCAGGCTTGGCCTAACGATTTGACACAACTGGCTGATCACTCAGCTGGGGTAAGTTGGTGTAATCACCTCTTACTTAGGTGTAGTATACCTATACCTAACCTTAAATGGGACACCTGGTAACCTATAAGTCACTCCTATGGCAGGCCCTAACAATCCTGAAGGCAGAGTGCTTGGTTCCATGTGAGATGGTGCTCTGGCATGAGCTGAGCCTGTCTGCAGTGGTCGGAACAACTTCCTTCTACTGTTTCCAGATATCGTCATACCATATACTCTTAAGTGCATTATGAACCTCGCGGTTAAATGCTATCTTTGGTTTGGCTTTATCAAAACATGTCGAGTAAGGTGTCATACGAATTGGAATACTAACCCCTCGCCAATTCTGGCGACGGGGTTAGCATTCCACCCTTCTAGAGGGACACGACATGTACAGTACCTGAAACCCGGGTAAAATCAGACATAGCCTCAGCTCCACAAAATGGATGCTGCCACCACAGACACAAGTCTGCCCTCCTGCTGCTGGGAGTCCTTCCAGCTTGGGAGGTGTGGACAAAGGGTTTCCTGCCAGGGGAGGTGCGAGCACCACCCCAGACAGGATTTTGTGTATTGGTCAGGTAGGGCTTGAAAGAAACCAGACATGCCTGTGGCTCACAAGGAGCCTCGGGGCATATGCCAGTTCAAACCGGTCCTGGGGCACACCAGTCCCGGGCCTGGGGCGAGCTGGACAAAGGATTGGGGGTGTAACCACCCCCCTTCCTGGTCCCACCCATAGGGAGGGACCTAGCAGGTAGTCCGGCCCCTAGAATCCGAATAAAGGTAGGAGCTGTGTCCTAAGACTTCAGACATCCTGGAATCAACTTGAAACTAAGAAGAAGACGGGAACTTCGACGCTCTGCCGCACAGAGGACTGAAGCCAATCTCCCCTGTGGTCAGGGAGTGACCACCTTGCTAACGCAAGCACCATCCAGCGAATCAACGTCTGCTTTGCCGCCGCCTCCCGCCGGAGCCCGAGCCCAGAGACTGACAAGACCTGGACCTCCAGACCTCTCACCGCCCGATCCACAGTCCCTGCAAAGAGGAGACCCGTGGAGGCACCGAGACACGTGGAGCCAGCCATCTTGGATCGACTACGACAAGCTGACAAGTGCAACAACCGAGGCTCCCTCCAAGTTGTGCTTTGGGATCTGAGAAGCCCAACTCTCGAGCAGCATTTGCACCAAAGGTGAGCCCTCCAGCATCTCCACGATCTGCGTGGGGCCCTTCTGCATTTTGCCACTCGACGCGCCTAACCGGTTGCTGGCCCGCTGGCTAGTGGCCATCTTGGCGACGAACTCTACGAAAAACACTGCTGGTCTGGTTGCTCCAGACTGGCCCTTGCTCCTCTCCAAAGGAGCAATCCCTCTGACCTTGCTGGTCAGAACCAACAGCTGACTTCCGAATCCTCCTACAATTGCTTTTGCCAAGGCTTGTTTGCTTCGACCAAGTCGCCGACACCGCCGACAGCGAGAGCCTGCGTGGGACAGCTCGTGAGCCGACTCCTGGACGTCGTCGACCTTCAGGGACCACGTGGCTGCGGAGACAAGCTACCCCTCATCACCTGTTTGCACCCGACATCGCCTGGTACCTACCTGGTGCCACGCCGGTCACTGGCTAGTGACTGTGAACACTGTCCCCTCTGCTTTCAGGCCTTCTGCAACTCCGATCCACTCTTGGATCCCCTGCATCTCTCCCGGACCGACCGCCTGCAGCATCTTTGTCTTCAAGCTCAACGGAACAGATAGAAGAAACCCGACGCACTTTGAGGCCTATGCACCCGCTTCCTGTGGGTGAGGTAAAGCTGGTACTCCGGTGCCCAAGTGTAGTAATACATCTCTAGTGCCTGTGTTCCAAATCTTAAGTTCCTAGTTAACCCGGAAGATCTCCTTTGCAGTAACTTTGTACTTTTTACGCACCCATTGAAACCTATGGGAGCACGCGTGTGACTATTTGCTCTGCACACGCCACCCGTGGACCTCCTGGTCACTAACTGACGTTAGCTCCTTGTAGGCCCAGCGATTCTAGAGGCCCTAGGCCTTTTCCCTTTTCTGTTCGTGGTACTTATACCACTATTTTAGTATATGGTTCTAGTGGCCACCAGGGCCTATCCATATAAAGTGCAACTTCTGTGTATTCTGTGATAATCTTGTTTGACGATTTGTGCTCCTGTGCTCATAAAGAGACTAGGGGTTACTTTGAGAAATAAATACATATATATTTTGAATATATATCTGTGTGGTGTCCTTTCATTGGTATAAAAGGGGGTTGCATTTGGTAAAACAGCTGGCTTAACACGCATCACGAGTTTAGCCTCAAAGACTGCTTAGCCTACGCTACCACTAGGGCAGCTAGTCCGAAAAGGTTGACTTACAACCACACCATAAGGGTTGCTTGGCATGGTACAAGGTGATCACTTTAACTAGTGAGCATCATATACCAGGCCAACTTCTCACACACACACACACACACACAACCACACCCAACAACACAACCACAATCCCACACACAACCAAACACACAACACCACACACATAACCACAACCACTGACACACACCCACACCCAAAACCATACACACAACCATACCCACACACAACCACATACAACCACACACACACCACACACACATAACCACACACAACCACACAAACAACCACAACTACACACAACCACACACACAACTACACCCACAACCACACACAATCACACATACAACCACAATCACACACACAACCACACACACAACCACACACACAACCACACAATCAACCACACCCACAACCACACACAACCACACCCACACCCACAACCACACACCCACAACCATACACACAATCACAACCACACACACAACCACACACACAACCACAACCACACACATATAACACAAGCAACCACACACACACAACCACACACAACCACACACAACCACACAACCACACATCCACACACCCACAACCACACCCGCACCCAAAAACGCACCCACACACAACCACACACATAACCACAACCACACACACAACAACCACAACCACACACACAACCATACACAACCACACACACACACCTATACACACAACCACATACACACAACCACACACACAACCACACACACTCAACCACACCCAACCACACACACAATCACACACCCACACAACCACACCCAACCACACCCACAACCATACACACAGAACCACACACCCACACAACCACAACCACACCCAACCACACACACAACCACACACACAACCACAACCACACACACAACACACAACCACACACACAGCCATGCACACATACAACCGCACACACACAACCATACACACAACCACACACACACCACACCCAAGTACACCCAACTGCACACACACAACCACACACACAACCACACACACAACACATACAACCACAACCACACACACAACCGCACACATAACCACACACCCAACCACACACACAACCACACACACAACCACACACAACCCACACACCCACACCCACAACCACACACACATACACAACCACACCTAACCACACAACCACACCCACAACCACACACAGACAACAACAACCACACACACATACAACCACACATACAACCACACACACACAACCACACACACACATCCACAACCACACCCACAAACACACACCCACACATAACTACACACAACCACACACACAACCACACACAACCACACTCACAACCACACCCACACCATACACACACATAGCCACAACCACACACAACCACACCCACACATTCAAAACCACACACACAACCACACACCCACACATAACCACACACAACCACACACACAAACACACACAACCACACATACAACCACACCCACACCATACACACACACACAACCACAACCACACACAACCACACACACAACCACACAACCACAACCAAACACACTCACACTCACAACCATACACAATAAACACACACAAGAACCACACACACAACCACACACACACAACCACACACAACTACAACCATAACCCCTCACTTAACCCCAGACAAAACCACACACACACACAACCACACACACACACAACCACACCCACAGCCATACACACACACAACCACAACCACACAAAACCACACCCACAACCACACACACAATCACACACACAACCACACACACAACCACACACACAACCACACACACAACCACACACACAACCCCACACACAACCACACAAACAACCACACCCAACCACATACACAAACACACACAGCCACACACCCAACCACACCCACAACCACACACACAACCATAATCAGACACAAAGACACAATCACATATACACAACCACATACACACAACCACTCAATCCCACACACACACAACCACACACACACACACAACCACACCCAACAACACAACCACAATCCCACACACAACCAAACACACAACACCACACACACAACCACAACCACTGACACACAACCACACACAAAACCATACACACAACCATACCCACACACAACCACACACAACCACACACACACCACACACACATAACCACACACAACCACACAAAAAACCACAACTACACACAACCACACACACAACTACACCCACAATCACACACAACCACACATACAACCACAATCACACACACAACCACACACACAACCACACACACAACCACACAATCAACCACACCCACAACCACACACAACCACACCCACACCCACAACCACACACCCACAACCACACACACAATCACAACCACACACACAACCACACACACAACCACAACCACACACACACAACACAAGCAACTGCACACACACAACCACACACAACCACACACAACCACACATCCACACACCCACAACCACACCCACACCCAAAAACGCACCCACACACAACCACACACATAACCACAACCACACACACAACAACCACAACCACACACACAACCATACACAACCACACACACACACCTATACACACAACCACATACACACAACCACACACAATCACACATCCACACACACTCACAACCACACCCGCACCCACAAATGCACCCACACACAACCACACACATAACCACAACTACACACACAACACAAGCAACCACATACACACACACAACCACACACACAACCATACCAAACCACACATCCACACACACCCACAACCACACCCGCACCCACAAATGCACCCACACACAACCACAACCATATACTCAAGCACATACACATGCACACACATAACCACACACACAACCATACACACAACCACATACACACACACAACCACACACAACCACACACAACCGCACACACAACCACACACACAACCACACACACAACACACACAACCACAACCACACACACAACTGCACACACAACCACAACCACACACACAACCATGCACACAACCACACACAACCCCCATACCCACACAACCACACCCACAACCACACCAACATACACAACCACACCTAACCCCACACCCACATCCACACACACAACCACACACACACAACCACACACACACAACCACACACACAACCACACACACACAACCACATCCACATCCACAACCACACACACAACCACACACACACATAACCACACACAACCACACACACAACCACACACAACCACACACACAACCACACCTACACCACACACACACAATCACACACAACCACACCCACAACCACACACACAACCACAACCACACACACAACCACACACACAACCAGGCATACACACAACCGCACACACACAACCACACACACAACCACACACACACACAACCACACACAACCACACACAACCGCACACACACAACCACACATACAACCACACACACAACACATACAACCACACACACAACCACACACACAACCACACACCCAACCACACACACAACCACACACACAACCACACACAACCCCCACACCCACACAACCACACCCACAACCACACACACAACCACACCTAACCACACAACCACACCCACAACCACACACACACAACCACACACACACACAACCACACACACACATCCAAAACCATACACACAACCACACACCCACACATAACCACACACAACCACACACACAAACACACACAACCACACACACAACCACACCCACACCATACACACACACAACCACAACCACACACAACCACACACACAACCACACAACCACAACCAAACACACTCACACACACAACCATACACAAGAACCACACACAAGAACCACACACACACCCACATACACAACCACACCTAACCCCACACCCACATCCACACACACAGCCACACACACACAACCACACACACACAACCACACACACAACCACACACACACAACCATATCCACATCCACAACCACACACACAACCACACACACACATAACCACACACAACCACACACACAACCACACACAACCACACACACAACCACACCTACACCATACACACACACAATCACACACAACCACACCCACAACCACACACACAACCACAACCACACACACAACCACACACACAACCAGGCATACACACAACTGCACACACACAACCATACACACAACCACACACACACACAACCACACACAACCACACACAACCGCGCACACACAACCACACATACAACCACACACACAACACATACAACCACACACACAACCACACACACAACCACACACCCAACCACACACACAACCACACACACAACCACACACAACCCCCACACCCACACAACCACACCCACAACCACACACACAACCACACCTAACCACACAACCACACCCACAACCACACACACACAACCACACACACACACAACCACACACACACATCCAAAACCATACACACAACCACACACCCACACATAACCACACACAACCACACACACAAACACACACAACCACACACACAACCACACCCACACCATACACACACACAACCACAACCACACACAACCACACACACAACCACACAACCACAACCAAACACACTCACACACACAACCATACACAAGAACCACACACAAGAACCACACACACAACCACACACACACAACCACACACAACTACAACCATAACCCCTCACTTAACCCCAGACAAAACCACACACACACAACCATACACACACACACAACCACACCCACAGCCATACACACACAACCACAACCAGACAAAATCACACCCACAACCACACACACAATCACACACACAACCACACACACAACCACACACACAACCACACACACAACCACACACACAACCACACACAAAACCAGGAATACACACAACCGCACACACACAACCATACACACAACCACACACACACACAACCACACCCAACCACACCCAACCGCACACACACACAACCACACACACAACCACACACACAACACATACAACCACACACACAACCACACACACAACCACACACCTAACCACACACACAACCACACACACAACCACACACAACCCCCACACCCACACAACCACACCCACAACCACACACACAACCACACCTAACCACACAACCACACCCACAACCACACACACACAACCACACACACACACAACCACACACACATCCAAAACCATACACACAACCACACACCCACACATGACCACACACAACCACACACACAAACACACACAACCACACACACAACCACACCCACACCATACACACACACAACCACAACCACACACAACCACACACACAACCACACATACAACCACACACACAACCACACAAACAACCACACCCAACCACATACACAAACACACACAGCCACACACCCAACCACACCCACAACCACACACACAACCATAATCAGACACGAAGACACAATCACATATACACAACCACATACACACAACCACTCAATCCCACACACACACACACACAACCACACCCAACAACACAACCACAATCCCACACACAACCAAACACACAACACCACACACATAACCACAACCACTGACACACACCCACACCCAAAACCATACACACAACCATACCCACACACAACCACATACAACCACACACACACCACACACACATAACCACACACAACCACACAAACAACCACAACTACACACAACCACACACACAACTACACCCACAACCACACACAATCACACATACAACCACAATCACACACACAACCACACACACAACCACACACACAACCACACAATCAACCACACCCACAACCACACACAACCACACCCACACCCACAACCACACACCCACAACCATACACACAATCACAACCACACACACAACCACACACACAACCACAACCACACACATATAACACAAGCAACCACACACACACAACCACACACAACCACACACAACCACACAACCACACATCCACACACCCACAACCACACCCGCACCCAAAAACGCACCCACACACAACCACACACATAACCACAACCACACACACAACAACCACAACCACACACACAACCATACACAACCACACACACACACCTATACACACAACCACATACACACAACCACACACACAACCACACACACTCAACCACACCCAACCACACACACAATCACACACCCACACAACCACACCCAACCACACCCACAACCATACACACAGAACCACACACCCACACAACCACAACCACACCCAACCACACACACAACCACACACACAACCACAACCACACACACAACACACAACCACACACACAGCCATGCACACATACAACCGCACACACACAACCATACACACAACTACACACACACCACACCCAAGTACACCCAACTGCACACACACAACCACACACACAACCACACACACAACACATACAACCACAACCACACACACAACCGCACACATAACCACACACCCAACCACACACACAACCACACACACAACCACACACAACCGACACACCCACACCCACAACCACACACACATACACAACCACACCTAACCACACAACCACACCCACAACCACACACAGACAACAACAACCACACACACATACAACCACACATACAACCACACACACACAACCACACACACACATCCACAACCACACCCACAAACACACACCCACACATAACTACACACAACCACACACACAACCACACACAACCACACTCACAACCACACCCACACCATACACACACATAGCCACAACCACACACAACCACACCCACAACCACACACACAACCACACACACACAACCACACACACAAGCACACACATACAAGCACACACACAACCCCACACACAACCCCATACACACAACCACATACTCAACCACAACCATATACAAACCACACATACAACCACACACAACCACAACCACACAACCACATCTACAACCACACACACACACACACAACCACACAACCACAACCACACACACAACCACAACCAAACACACACACAACATACACAAGAACCACACACACAACCACACATACAACCACCCACACAACCAGACCCACACAACCACATCCACAACCACACACACACAAACACACACAACCACACAACCATACACAAACAACCACAGCAAAACACACACACACACAACACACACAACCACACATACAACCATACACACAACACCACACATAACCCCACACACACAACCACACACATAACCACAACCACACACACAACCACACACAAAAACCACAACCATACACACAACCACACACATACAACCACACACACACACAACCACACACACACCCACACACACAACCATACACAACCACACCCAATCACACCCAACCACACACACAACCACAGACACACAACCACACACACAACCACACCCACCCACAACCACACACGTAGACAACCACACACACACACAACCACACAAACAACCACACACACATAACCACACCCACAACCACACACAAACACACAACCACAACCACACCCAACCACACCCACAAACACACACACACACACCACCACACACACACAACCACAATGTTAGAAAAGGTAGACGGACCGGGAGGGTCGGCCGGGGTCAGGAGGAGAGGTCTCCGGGGAGAGCCGTCTCCAGCGATCGTACAGACAAGTAACTTCCCCCCCACAGACAGATATCACACACGGATAAGGTTCAGTGATCTTTATCGACACTTATTTAAGGTACGGTAAAATGGTACAAGGAGGTCTGGACTCAGGGGTCCCCTCGATTAGAGTCTCGTAAGGTAGGGAAGGGGGTAGCGGGACAGTCTATTTACCAATCAGGTAATTCGGATGAGATGGTGATGAGCTCACAATCCTCGAGCTTGGTGGTTAGGTGGTATGGGCCGCGGCAGCGCCAGCAGGTCCCGGTGCGGATGGTCGATACAACGGGCCGCGGCAGCGCCAGCAGGTCCCAGGAAGATGAAGGTTGCAGAGGGCCGCGGCAGCGCCAGCAGGTCCCGGTGAGGATGGTCGGTACAACGGGCCGCGGCAGCGCCAGCAGGTCCCAGGAAGATGAAGGTTGCAGAGGGCCGCGGCAGCGCCAGCAGGTCCCGGTGAGGATGGTCGGTACAACGGGCCGCAGCAGCGCCAGCAGGTCCCAGGAAGATGAAGGTTGCAGAAGGCCGCGGCAGCGCCAGCAGGCAGGACGATGGTTCACAAGAGCGGGCTACGGCAGCGCCAGTAGACCGTCAGGGTTGAGTTCACTCGGTGTCTCTCGACTCCAGGATACAACTGCCTTCCTGCTCCGGAGCTGTCTTAGTTATCGGGCTGGTGCCCTTTGATGTCCGGACCCTCGCACTTGGAGGTCGGAGGGTCCGGGATGAAGGTGTCCAGACACCCAGCAGGGGGTGGAGCCAGCGCCTGGGGGCTGCTGGAGGCGATCGGCACCTGGCGGGGGAAGAGCTCTTGACGCTTCGTTCTCCCATTGACCTGCCAAGTGGTCCGCTCACCTCCTGGGTGGATGGTGGTGCCGGGATGTCGGGGCCGGCCAGGCCCGGGGTTAGGGTCGAGGTGAGGCCACGCGGCCGCGTGGTGCAGGGCCCAAGATGGCGGCTTGACCTGGCCGGGGAAGCCGGTGGGGCTGGACCCCGTGATGAGTAGGGGTCCGAGGGCAGAGGGTCCGTCGGGAGACGGAGTACAGGGGCTTGTCACGGGGGTATGCTGGGCGGGCCGGAGCTCGGGCCCTGTCGTGCGGGGGGGGAGCCAGCCCTCTGTGTGGCCTGTCCAACATGCGTCCCCCCCAGCTGAAGGCGGGGAGAGTCACCCATCTCCTTGGGGACTCTCTTCGTCGAGGCGGAAAAAGCGGGACAGGCCGTCCGCGTTGGCGTGGTCTTGGCCTGGCCGGTGCTCCACAGTGAAGTCCATTCCCTGCAGGGAAATGGACCAGCGCAAGAGTTTTGGGTTCTCCCCCCGCATCTGCATCAGCCATTGCAGGGGTCGATGGTCGGTTTGTACCCGGAAGTGGGTACCGAAGAGATAGGGCCGGAGCTTTTTGAGGGCCCACACTACTGCAAATGCCTCCCTCTCGATTGTGCTCCAACGCTGTTCTCGGGCCAGGAGACGTCGACTGATGAAGGCCACCGGCTGGTCATGACCTTCGGGGTTCAGCTGAGAGAGGACGGCCCCGATGCCGTGGTCGGAGGCGTCGGTCTGTACTACAAATTCCCGACTGTAATCGGGGGCCTGGAGCACCGGGGCGGTGCACAGGGCGGCCTTCAGCTCTTCGAAGGCCGCTTGACAATCAGGAGTCCAGTGGACCCGCTTCGGTTGATTCTTGGATGTGAGTCCCGTGAGGGGCCCCACGATGCTGCCGTAGTCCTTCACGAACCGCCGGTAGTAGCCGGTGAGCCCTAAGAAGGCTCGGACCTCGGTCTGGGTGACGGGGGGCTGCCAGGACTGGATGGCAGCAATCTTAAGTTGTAGTGGGGCCACCAGCCCGCTTCCCACTTGGTGCCCCAGGTAGGTCACAGACCCTTGGCCAATTTGGCACTTGCCGGCTTTAATGGTGAGGCCGGCCCGCTGGAGGGCTTGGAGGACCTCTTGGAGGTGACGGAGGTGGTCGGACCAGTGGCGGCTGTATACAGCGATATCGTCCAGGTAGGCAGCGCTGAATTCTTCGAGCCCTGCCAAGACCTGGTTCACAAGACGTTGGAATGTGGCGGGGGCATTCTTCATGCCAAAGGGCATGACCTTAAATTGATAGTGGCCATCGGGGGTGGAGAAGGCTGACCGTTCCTGAGCCCTGGGTGTGAGGCCGATCTGCCAGTAGCCCGCCGTCAGGTCGAAGATACTAAGGTAGCGGGCGGCCCCCAGCCGGTCGATCAGCTCGTCTGCTCGGGGGATGGGATGAGCGTCGGTCCGGGTGACAGCGTTCAAGCCCCGGTAGTCGACGCAGAATCTCAGTTCAGGGGCGGTGCCGGGGGCAGCGGCCTTGGGAACTAATACAACCGGACTGGCCCAGGGACTGTCCGAGGGCTCGATGACCCCGATCGTGAGCATCTTGGCCACTTCCTCCTGTATGCAGGTCCGTACCCGATCTGGTACGCGGTAGGCCCGGTGCCGGACAGGGGGACTGTCCCCGGTGTCTACGTCGTGCAAACACCAAGGGGTGACCCCGGGGGTGAGTGAGAACAGGGCAGCGAACTGCAGCAGGAGGTCCCGGCAGTCCTGGCGTTGCTCCGAAGTGAGGGCGTCGGAGAGCCGGACCCCATCCACGGAGCCGTCCTTCTCCTGAGTCTTTAAGAGATCCGGGAGGGGCTCGGAGTCTTCTTCTGTACCACTGTCGGTCGCCATCAGGAGGCTTAGTTCGGAGCGCACAAAGTGTGGTTTGAGCCGGTTGGTGTGGAGGACCCGCAGGGGGTTCCGGGTGGACCCCATGTCGACGAGGTAAGTGACGGGGCTTTTACGCTCGACCACTTTGAAGGGCCCCGTCCACTTGTCTTGCAGGGCACATGGTTCGGTGGGGGACATCACCCATACTTGCTGCCCAGGCTCGAACTCAACGGAGGAGGCATTGTGATCATACCACCTTTTCATGTCCTCCTGACTGGCCTCGAGGTTCGCCTTGGCCATCTCCCTGAAGCGCCGGGTCTGGTTTCGTAGGGCCAGGAGGTATTTGAAGACGTCTGGAGGGGTCGTTAGGGGGGCCAACTCCCAGCCCTCCTTCACGAGGCTGAGGGGCCCTCGCACAGGGTGTCCGTATAGGAGTTCAAAGGGGCTAAAGCCGAGGGACTTCTGGGGTACTTCTCGGTAGGCGAAGAGGAGGCACGGGAGCAGTACATCCCACTGGCGACGGAGAGGCTCTTCCAATCCCCCAATCATCCCTTTGAGAGTGCGGTTGAACCGCTCCACTAGTCCGTTTCCTTGGGGGTGATAGGGGGTCGTGAATCTGTATGTGACCCCGCATTGTTGCCAGAGGGACTTCATGTACTTCGATATGAAGTTCGTACCTCGGTCGCTGACGACTTCTCGGGGGAAGCCTACCCGGGAGAAGATCCCCATCAGGGCCCGGCCAACCACTGGAGCGGTCACGGTCCGTAGGGGCACCGCCTCGGGATAGCGGGTGGCATGGTCCACTAGTACCAAGATGAACCTGTGTCCTTGTGCCGTGCGAGGGTCCAGCGGCCCCACAATGTCTATCCCCACCCTCTCGAACGGGGTGGTGACCACCGGGAAGGGTTGTAGAGGAGCCTTAAGCTTCCGGCCACTCTTCCCGCTTGCTTGGCATGTGGGGCACGATCGGCAGTGGTTCAGGACGTCATTCCTCATTTTTGGCCAGAAAAAGTGGGTCACCAGTCGACTGTACGTTTTATCTTGGCCCAGGTGCCCAGCCAGGGGGACATCGTGGGCTAGGTTGAGTAGAAAGTCTCGGAAGCGGAGCGGTACCACCAGAACTCGACTGGCCCCCAGCTCGGCGATTCTTTGCTCGCTGTAGAGCAGGTCGTTATCCCAGTAGACCCAGTGGGTTCCGGTGGTGTCCCCGGCGGCTTGGGTGCTGGCTTGTTGGCGAAGCCCCTCGAGGGAGGGACAGGTCTTTTGCTCCTGGCGGAACTGTTCTTGGGTGGGCCCCCCTTCTTGCCGCCACTGAGCCAGATCCGGAAGGTCCTGGGGTTGCGCGTTTTCTTCGGGGGCCGGGTCTGGGAGGTCGGCCTCGCCGTTGTCCTCTACGGGGGCAACCGGGGGCGGAGGTGCCGGCCATTCGGTTTCTCCTGATCGGGGGGCGGCCCGGCCGGCCATGGATCGGGTGGTTATGCAGGCCCAGTCCGGGAGGCCCAGCATCCCCAAGTGCTCTCTTCTCTCGACGGTGGCCCACGGGGAACTCTCGAGGTCATTCCCCAGGAGGCAGTCCACGGGGGCATCGTCCCGGACCGTCACTTTCAGTAGGCCGGAGACCCCTCCCCATTCAAACGGGACGCAGGCCATCTTGCACATGCTTTCAGAGTTATCTGCCGAGCGGACGGGGCAGAGAATGTTCGGCAAGATCTGCTCGGGCTTCACCAGGTGACAGCGGACGGCCGTCACGCTGGCGCCGGTGTCGCGCAAGGCCTCAGCTCTCTGTCCATTAATGGTCACCCACTGACCGTATTTCCTGGTGTTGGCGGGTAGGGGAGCCCGCGGAACCATGTCTCTTCCCCCTAAGCATGCCAGGACCATGGCGGCCGGTTCCCACCCTTGCTGGTCC
Source organism: Triturus cristatus (assembly GCF_964204655.1). Taxonomy (NCBI): domain Eukaryota; kingdom Metazoa; phylum Chordata; class Amphibia; order Caudata; family Salamandridae; genus Triturus; species Triturus cristatus. The sequence goes on along the minus strand of NW_028187954.1, from coordinate 428,108 downwards.
GGCTCACACTCCTCGGGACCCTCCAACGACTGCTCCTCCCCCAGGGCAGCGGCAGCTACCTGGCGGGGTTTGGGCGTTTGGTTCAGCGGGCAGTTCGGATCGTTGGCGTAGTGGCCTAGTCGCTGGCATCTGTGGCACGTGACGTTGGCTCGGTACCCAGGCCGCAATGGGGGGTTGCCCCGGCCGGTCGGCGGCGGGGTGCTGGCCACGGTTGTTGCTGGCAAGGCGTCTCTCCCCCGCCCCTGGCCTCCTCCTCCTCCCCGAGGACGGTGCTGGCCTTGGTTGCTTCTGTTCTGGTCGTGTGGCCCTTTCCGGCCCACTCGGGTGCTCTCCCACCGGTCAGCTTCGGCGGCGAGCTGCCGGGGGTCAGTCAGCTTACTGTCGAGTAGATGCTGCCGGAGCTCGACGAAGCAGTTGTTTGACAGGTGTTCCCATACCATGAGGTTGAAGAGCTGTTCGTAGGTGGTGACCTGACTTCCCTTGATCCAACCCTCGAAGGCCCGGCTGAAATAGTTCACGTATTCCACCCAAGTGGTACCTGGGATCCGGGTGCAATCCCTGAACCTCTGGCGGTACATCTCGGGCGTGAGGCCGTAGCGGGTGAGGAGGGCAGCCTTCATGTGGTCGTAGGACGACATTTGGTGATCGGGGAGCTGCAGCAGGGCATCGCGACCCTCGTTGATAAATCTCCCCCAAAGTCCGGCTCCCCAATCACTCCGGTCGATCCGGTGGGAGGTCATTGCGAACTCATAGGCCTTAAACCATTGTTGTATGTCGTCTTCTCGGACATACTCGCGGACCACATCCTTGGGGATGTGAACTTTTTTCTCAGTTGGTCCCGGGGTGTGGGGTCTTTCAGGCACCCCCAAGTCCTTATGTTGTTTGCGCAGTTCTATCTCTGCCAATTGGCGCTCGTGCTCGAGCGTTATCTTTTTCTCTTCCAGCTCTCTCTGTCTCTGTTTTTCTTCTCGCTCCTCTCGAATCCGCATCTGCTCGAGGTTGAGTTTCTGTTCAGCTAACTTGAGCTCCCCATCCATCTTGAGTCGTGCCATCTCTAATTCGTGCAGTCTGACTCTGTCTCTTTCTCGTATCTCCTCCGGTGATAGGCCCGTTCCCCGTTCCTCGGGAGTCGTGGCGTTCCCCTCTGGTGTGACGCTGTTTTGGTCGGAGGGTCTTGCGACCCCCGTTTCTGTCCACGACTCAAGGGCGTGCTTTAGGTCATCCTTGGTACTCAGGCCAGTGGTAGCAATGCCAAGTTCTATGCAAAATTGTCTCAGTTCGCGGTGGTTGTACTCCTCTAGTTTCTCCATTTGGAACTTCTCGGTGGAGCTGCTATCTTTGGTCGACATCGTGCTTTGTCGTGGGGTGAGCTACTCTCTGTACGATTACGCGTTGATTCGGATCGCGCCGCTGGCCACCAATGTTAGAAAAGGTAGACGGACCGGGAGGGTCGGCCGGGGTCAGGAGGAGAGGTCTCCGGGGAGAGCCGTCTCCAGCGATCGTACAGACAAGTAACTTCCCCCCCACAGACAGATATCACACACGGATAAGGTTCAGTGATCTTTATCGACACTTATTTAAGGTACGGTAAAATGGTACAAGGAGGTCTGGACTCAGGGGTCCCCTCGATTAGAGTCTCGTAAGGTAGGGAAGGGGGTAGCGGGACAGTCTATTTACCAATCAGGTAATTCGGATGAGATGGTGATGAGCTCACAATCCTCGAGCTTGGTGGTTAGGTGGTATGGGCCGCGGCAGCGCCAGCAGGTCCCGGTGCGGATGGTCGATACAACGGGCCGCGGCAGCGCCAGCAGGTCCCAGGAAGATGAAGGTTGCAGAGGGCCGCGGCAGCGCCAGCAGGTCCCGGTGAGGATGGTCGGTACAACGGGCCGCGGCAGCGCCAGCAGGTCCCAGGAAGATGAAGGTTGCAGAGGGCCGCGGCAGCGCCAGCAGGTCCCGGTGAGGATGGTCGGTACAACGGGCCGCGGCAGCGCCAGCAGGTCCCAGGAAGATGAAGGTTGCAGAAGGCCGCGGCAGCGCCAGCAGGCAGGACGATGGTTCACAAGAGCGGGCTACGGCAGCGCCAGTAGACCGTCAGGGTTGAGTTCACTCGGTGTCTCTCGACTCCAGGATACAACTGCCTTCCTGCTCCGGAGCTGTCTTAGTTATCGGGCTGGTGCCCTTTGATGTCCGGACCCTCGCACTTGGAGGTCGGAGGGTCCGGGATGAAGGTGTCCAGACACCCAGCAGGGGGTGGAGCCAGCGCCTGGGGGCTGCTGGAGGCGATCGGCACCTGGCGGGGGAAGAGCTCTTGACGCTTCGTTCTCCCATTGACCTGCCAAGTGGTCCGCTCACCTCCTGGGTGGATGGTGGTGCCGGGATGTCGGGGCCGGCCAGGCCCGGGGTTAGGGTCGAGGTGAGGCCACGCGGCCGCGTGGTGCAGGGCCCAAGATGGCGGCTTGACCTGGCCGGGGAAGCCGGTGGGGCTGGACCCCGTGATGAGTAGGGGTCCGAGGGCAGAGGGTCCGTCGGGAGACGGAGTACAGGGGCTTGTCACGGGGGTATGCTGGGCGGGCCGGAGCTCGGGCCCTGTCGTGCGGGGGGGGAGCCAGCCCTCTGTGTGGCCTGTCCAACACACAACCACACACATCCACGCACACAACCACACACACAACCACACCCGCACCAACAACAACCACAACCACACACACACAACCACACACACAACACACACAACCACACACACACAACCACACACACAACCACACACACAACCACACACACAACCACGCACATAACCACACACCCAACCACACACACAACCCCATACACACAACCACACACTCAACCACAACCACCTACAAACCACAAATAAAACCACACACAACCACATCTACAACCACACACACACACACAACCACACAACCACAACCATACACACAACCACAACCAAACACACACACAACATACACAAGAACCACACACACAACCACACATACAACCACCCACACAACCAGACCCACACAACCACATCCACAACCACACACACACACAACCACACACAACCACATACACACAACCACAGCCAAACACACACACACACAACACACACAACCACATACACAACCATACACACAACACCACACATAACCCCACACTCACAACCAAACACATAACCACAACCACACACACAACCACACACAAAAACCACAACCATACACATAACCACACACACACAACCACACACACACACACAACCACACACACAACCACACACACAACCACACACAACCATACCCAATCACACCCAACCACACACACAACCACACACACAACCACACCCACCCACAACCACACACGTAGACAACTACACACACACAACCACACAAACAACCACACACACATAAACACAACCACACCCACAACCACACACAAACACACAACCACAACCATACCCAACCACACCCACAAACACACACACACACCACCACACACACACAACCACAACCACACACATCCACAAACACAACCACACACACAACAACCATAACCACACACACACAACCACACACATAACCACACACACACACACAACTATACACACAACCACACACACAACCACACACACAACCACACACACTCAACCATACCCAACCACACACAACCACACACCCACACAACCACACACAACCACACCCACCACCACACACACACAATCACACACCCATACAACCACAACCAAACCCAACCACACATACAACCACACACACAACCACAACCACACACACAACACACACAACCACACACACACAACCACGCACACACACAACCGCACACACACAACCATACACACAACCACACACACACAACCACACACAACCACACACAACTGCACACACACAACCACACACACAACCACAACCACACACACAACTGCACACACAACCACACACCCAACCACACACATAACCACACACACAACCACACACAACCCCCACACCCACACAACCACACCCACAACCACACCCACATACACCACCACACCTAACCACACAACCACACCCACAACCACACACAGACAACAACAACCACACACAGACACAACCACACACACACAACCACACACACAACACATACAACCCCCACACCCACACAACCACACCCACAACCACACACACAACCACACCTAACCACACAACCACACCCACAACCACACACACACAACCACACACACACACAACCACACACACACATCCAAAACCACACACACAACCATACACCCACACATAACCACACACAACCACACACACACACACACACAACCACACACACAACCACACCCACACCATACACACACACAACCACAACCACACACAACCACACACACAACCACACAACCACAACCAAACACACTCACACACACAACCATACACAAGAACCACACACAAGAACCACACACACAACCACACGCTCACAACCACACACAACTACAACCATAACCCCTCACTTAACCCCAGACAAAACCACACACACACAACCACACACACACACAACCACACCCACAGCCATACACACACACAACCACAATCACACAAAATCACACCCACAACCACACACAATCACACACACAACCACACACACAACCACACACACAACCACACACACAACCACAAACACAACCACACAAACAACCACACCCAACCACATACACAAACACACACAGCCACACACCCAACCACACACACAACCACACACACAACCATAATCAAACACAAAGACACAATCACATATACACAACCACATACACACAACCACGCAATCCCATACACACACAACCACACACACACACACACACAACCACACCCAACAACACAACCACACTCCCACACACAACCAAACACACAACACCACATACAACCACAACCACTGACACACAACCACACCCAAAACCATATACACAACCATACCCACACACAACCACACACAACCACACACACACCACACACACATAACAACACACAACCACACAAACAACCACAACTACACACAACCACACACACAACTACACCCACAACCATACACAACCACACACACAACCACAATCACACACACAACCACACACACAACCACACACACAACCACACAATCAACCACACCCACAAACACACACAACCACACCCACACCCACAACCACACACCCACAACCACACACACAATCACAACCACACACACAACCACACACACAACCACAACCACACACACACAACACAAGCAACCACACACACACAACCACACACAACCACACAACCACACATCCACACACCCACAACCACACCCGCACCCAAAAACGCACCCACACACAACCACACACATAACCACAACCACACACACAACAACCACAACCACACACACAACCATACACAACCACACACACACCTATACACACAATCACATACACACAACCACACACACCACCACACACACTCAACCACACCCAACCACACACACAATCACACACCCATACAACCACACCCAACCACACCCAAAACCATACACACAGAACCACACACCCACACAACCACAACCACACCCAACCACACATACAACCACACACACAACCACAACCACACACACAACACACAACCACACACACAACCACGCACACATATAACCGCACGCACACAACCATACACACACCCACACACACACCACACCCAAGCACACCCAACTGCACACACACAACCACACACACAACACATATAACCACAAACACACACACAACCGCACACACAACCACACACCCAACCACACACACAACCACACACACAACCACACACAACCCACACAACCACACCCACAACCACACACACATACACAACCACACCTAACCACACACCCACAACCACACACAGACAACAACCACACACACATACAACCACACATACAACCACACACACACAACCACACACACACATCCACAACCACACCCACAAACACACACCCACACATAACTACACACAACCACACACACAACCACACACAACCACACCCACAACCATACCCACACCATACACACACACAGCCACAACCACACACAACCACACCCACAACCACCCACACAACCACACACACACAACCACACACAACCACACAACCACAATCCCACACACAACCAAACACACACAACCACAACCACACACACACAACCACACCCAAAACCACACACACAACCACACCCACACACAACCACACACACACACACACACACAACCACACACAACCACCCAAACAACTACAACCACACTCAACCACACACACAACTACACACACAACCACAACCACACACACAACCACAATGACACACACAACCACACATACAACCACACACTCAACCACACCCACAACCACACACAACCACACCCACAACCATATACCCACAACCACACACATAACCACAACCACACACACAGCCACAACCACACACACAACACAAGCAACCACACACACCCACAACCACACCCACACCCACAAATGCACCAACACACAACCACACAAATAACCACAACCACACACACAAGCACATATATGAGCACACACACAACCACACACACAACCATACACACAACCACACACACACACAACCACACACAACCACACACAACCACACACACAACCACACACACAACCACACACACAACACACACAACCACACACACAACCGCACACACAACCACAACCACACACACAACCACACACAACCCCCACACCCACACAACAACACCTACAACCACACCCACATACACAACCACACCTAACCAAATACCCACATCCACACACACAACCACACACACATACAACCACACACACACAACCACACACACAACCACACACACACACAACCACACATACACATCCACAACCACACACACAACCACACACACACACATAACCACACACAACCACACACACAACCACACACAACCACACACACAACCACACCTACACCATACACACACACAATCACACACAACCACAGCCACAACCACACACATAACCACAACCACATGCACAATCACACACACAACCATGCACACACACAACCGCACATACACAACCATACACACAAACACACACACACAACCACACCCAACCACACCCAACCGCACACACACAACCACACACACAACCACACACACAACACACACAACCACAACCACACACACAACCACACACTCAACCACACACCCAACCACACACACAACCACGCACACAACCACACACAACCCCCACATCCACACAACCACACCTACAACCACACCTAACCACCCAACCACACCCACAACCACACAACCACACACACACAACCACACACACACAACCACACACACACAACCACACACACACACATCCACAACCACACACCCATACATAACCACACACAACCACACACACAACCACACACAACCACACACACAACCACACCCACAACATACACACACACAACCACAACCACACACAACCACACACACAACCACACAACCACAACCAAACACACTCACACACACAACCATACACAAGAACCACACACAAGAACCACACACACAACCACACACACACAACCACACACAACTACAACCATAACCCCTCACTTAACCCCAGACAAAACCACACACACACAACCACACACACACACACAACCACACCCACAGCCATACACACACAACCACAACCACAAAAAATCACACCCACAACCACACACACAATCACACACACAACCACACACACAACCACACACACAACCACACACACAACCACACACACAACCAGGCATACACACAACCACACACACACAACCATACACACAACCACACACACACACAACCACACACAACCACACACAACCGCACACAAACAACCACACACACAACCACACACACAACACATACAACCACACACACAACCACACACCCAACCACACACCCAACCACACACACAACCACACACACAACCACACACAAACCCCACACCCACACAACCACACCCACAACCACACACACAACCACACCTAACCACACAACCACACCCACAACCACACACACACAACCACACACACACACACACACAACTACACACACACACATCCAAAACCACACACACAACCACACACCCACACATAACCACACACAACCACACACACAAACACACACAACCACACACACAACCACACCCACACCATACACACACACAACCACAACCACACACAACCACACACACAACCACACACACAACCACACACACAACCACACAATCAACCACACCCAACCACATACACAAACACACACAGCCACACACCCAACCACACCCACAACCACACACACAACCATAATCAGACACAAAGACACAATCACATATACACAACCACATACACACAACCACTCAATCCCACACACACACACACACAACCACACCCAACAACACAACCACAATCCCACACACAACCAAACACACAACACCACACACATAACCACAACCACTGACACACAACCACACCCAAAACCATACACACAACCATACCCACACACAACCACACACAACCACACACACACCACACACACATAACCACACACAACCACACAAACAACCACAACTACACACAACCACACACACAACTACACCCACAACCACACACAACCACACATACAACCACAATCACACACACAACCACACACACAACCACACACACAACCACACACACAACCACACCCACAACCACACACAACCACACCCACACCCACAACCACACACCCACAACCACACACACAATCACAACCACACACACAACCACAAACACAACCACAACCACACACACATAACACAAGCAACTACACACACACAACCACACACAACCACACACAACCACACATCCACACACCCACAACCACACCCGCACCCAAAAACGCACCCACACACAACCACACACATAACCACAACCACACACACAACAACCACAACCACACACACAACCATACACAACCACACACACACACCTATACACACAACCACATACACACAACCACACACACAACCACACACACTCAACCACACCCAACCACACAAACAATCACACACCCACACAACCACACCCAACCACACCCACAACCATACACACAGAACCACACACCCACACAACCACAACCACACCCAACCACACACACAACCACACACACAACCACAACCACACACACAACACACAACCACACACACAACCACGCACACATACAACCGCACACACACAACCATACAAACAACCACACACACACCACACCCAAGTACACCCAACTGCACACACACAACCACACACACAACCACACACACAACACATACAACCACAACCACACACACAACCGCACACATAACCACACACCCAAAACCACACACACAACCACACACACAACCACACACACAACCAGGCATACACACAACCGCACACACACAACCATACACACAACCACACACACACACAACCACACACAACCACACACAACCGCACACACACAACCACACACACAACCACACACACAACACATACAACCACACACACAACCACATACACAACCACACACCCAACCCCACACACAACCACACACACAACCACACACACAACCACACCTAACCACACAACCACACACACAACCACACACACACACAACCACACACACATATTCAAAACCACACACACAACCACATACCCACACATAACCACACACAACCACACACACAAACACACACAACCACACACACAACCACACCCACACCATACACACACACAACCACAACCACACACAACCACACACACAACCACAAAACCACAACCAAACACACTCACCCACACAACCATACACAATAAAACACACACAAGAACCACACACACAACCACACACACACAACCACACACAACTACAACCATAACCCCTCACTTAACCCCAGACAAAACCACACACACACACAACCACACACACACACACAACCACACCCACAGCCATACACACACACAACCACAACCACACAAAATCACACCCACAACCACACACACAATCACACACACAACCTCACACACAACCACACACACAACCACACACACAAACACACAAACAACCACACCCAACCACATACACAAACACACACAGCCACACACCCAACCACACCCACAACCACACACACAACCATAATCAGACACAAAGACACAATCACATATACACAACCACATACACACAACCACTCAATCCCACACACACACAACCACACACACACACACAACCACACCCAACAACACAACCACAATCCCACACACAACCAAACACACAACACCACACACACAACCACAACCACTGACACACAACCAGACCCAAAACCATACACACAACCATACCCACACACAACCACACACAACCACACACACACCACACACACATAACCACACACAACCACACAAAAAACCACAACTACACACAACCACACACACAACTACATCCACAATCACACACAACCACACATACAACCACAATCACACACACAACCACACACACAACCACACACACAACCACACAATCAACCACACCCACAACCACACACAACCACACCCACACCCACAACCACACACCCACAACCACACACACTATCACAACCACACACACAACCACACACACAACTACAACCACACACACACAACACAAGCAACCACACACACACAAAACCACACACAACCACACATCCACACACCCACAACCACGCCCGCACCCAAAAACGCACCCACACACAACCACACACATAACCACAACCACACACACAACAACCACAACCACACACACAACCATACACAACCACACACACACACCTATACAAACAACCACATACACACAACCACACACAATCACACATCCACACACACTCACAACCACACCCGCACCCACAAATGCACCCACACACAACCACACACATAACCACAACTACACACACACAACACAAGCAACCACATACACACACACAACCACACACACAACCACACCAAACCAAACATCCACACACACCCACAACCACACCCGCACCCACAAATGCACCCACACACAACCACACACATAACCACAACCATACACTCAAGCACATACACATGCACACACACAACCACACACACAACCATACACACAACCACACACACACACACAACCACACACAACCACAAACAACCGCACACACAACCACACACACAACCACACACACAACACACACAACCACAACCACACACACAACCGCACACACAACCACAACCACACACACAACCATGCACACAACCACACACAACCCCCATACCCACACAACCACACCCACAACCACACCCACATACACCACCACACCTAACCCCACACCCACATCCACACACACAACCACACACACACACAACCACACACACACAACCACACACACAACCACACCTACACAACCACATACACATCCACAACCACACACACAACCACACACACACATAACCACACACAACCACACACACAACCACACACAACCACACACACAACCACACCTACACCATACACACACAATCACATACAACCACACCCACAACCACACACACAACCATAACCACACACACAACCACACACACAACCAGGCATATACCCAACTGCACACACACAACCACACACACAACCACACACACAACACATACAACCACAACCACACACACAACCGCACACATAACCACACACCCAACCACACACACAACCACACACAACCACACACAACCCACACAACCACACCCACAACCACACACACATACACAACCACACCTAACCACACAACCACACCCACAACCACACACAGACAACAACAACCACACACACATACAACCACACATACAACCACACACACACATCCACAACCACAACCACAAACACACACCCACACATAACTACACGCAACCACACACACAACTACACACAACCACACTCACAACCACACCCACACCATACACACACATAGCCACAACCACACACAACCACACACACAACCACACAACCACAACCAAACACACTCACACACACAACCATACACAAGAACCACACACAAGAACCACACACACAACCACACACACAACCACACACAACCACACACACAACCACACCTACACCATACACACACATAATCACACACAACCACACCCAAAACCACACACACAACCACAACCACACACACAACCACACACACAACCAGGCATACACACAACCGCACACACACAACCATACACACAACCACACACACACACAACCACACCCAACCACACCCAACCGCACACACACAACCACACACACAACCACACACACAACACATACAACCACACACACAATCACACACACAACCACACACCCAACCACACACACAACCACACACACAACCACACACAACCCCCACACCCACACAACCACACCCACACCCACACACACAACCATACCTAACCACACAACCACACCCACAACCACACACACACAACCACACACACACACAACCACACACACACATTCAAAACCACACACACAACCACATACCCACACATAACCACACACAACCACACACACAAACACACACAACCACACACACAACCACACCCACACCATACACACACATAACCACAACCACACACAACCACACACACAACCACACAACCACAACCAAACACACTCACACACACAACCATACACAAGAAACACACACAAGAACCACACACACAACCACACACACACAACCACACACAACTACAACCATAACCCCTCACTTAACCCCAGACAAAACCACACACACACACAACCACACACACACACAACCACACCCACAGCCATACACACACACAACCACAACCACACAAAATCACAACCACACACACAATCACACACACAACCTCACACACAACCACACACACAACCACACACACAACCACACACACAACCACACAAACCACCACACCCAACCACATACACAAACACACACAGCCACATACCCAACCACACCCACAACCACACACACAACCATAATCAGACACAAAGACACAATCACATATACACAACCACATACACACAACCACTCAATCCCACACACACACAACCACACACACACACAACCACACCCAACAACACAACAACAATCCCACACACAACCAAACACACAACACCACACACACAACCACAACCACTGACACACAACCACACCCAAAACCATACACACAACCATACCCACACACAACCACACACACACCACACACACATAACCACACACAACCACACAAAAAAACACAACTACACACAACCACACACACAACTACACCCACAATCACACACAACCACACATACAACCACAATCACACACACAACCACACACACAACCACACCCACACCCACAACCACACACCCACAACCATACACACAATCACAACCACACACACAACCACACACACAACCACAACCACACACACACAACACAAGCAACCACACACACACAACCACACACAACCACACATCCACACACCCACAACCACGCCCGCACCCAAAAACGCACCCACACACAACCACACACATAACCACAACCACACACACAACAACCACAACCACACACACAACCATACACAACCACACACACACACCTATACACACAACCACATACACACAACCACACACAATCACACATCCACACACACTCACAACCACACCCACACCCACAAATACACCCACACACAACCACACACATAACCACAACTACACAACACAAGCAACCACATACACACACACAACCACACACACAACCACACCAAACCACACATCCACACACCCACAACCACACCCGCACCCACAAATGCACCAACACACAACCACACACATCACCACAACCATACACTCAAGCACATACACATGCACACACACAACCACACACACAGCCATACACACAACCACACACACACACACACAACCACACACAACCACACACAACAGCACACACAACCACACACACAACCACACACACAACACACACAACCACAACCACACACACAACTGCACACACAACCACAACCACACACACAACCATGCACACAACCACACACAACCCCCATACCCATACAACCACACCCACAACCACACCCACATACACAACCACACCTAACCCCACACCCACATCCACACACACAACCACACACACACACAACCACACACACACACAACCACTCAATCCCACACACAACCACACACACACACAACCACACCCAACAACACAACCACAATCCCACACACAACCAAACACACAACACCACACACACAACCACAACCACTGACACACAACCACACCCAAAACCACACACACAACCATACCCACACACAACCACACACATCCACACACACACCACACACACACAACCACACACAACCACACAAACAACCACAACTACACACAACTACACCCACAACCACACACACAACCACAATCACACACATAACCACACACACAACCACACACACAACCACACGATCACCCACACCCACAACCACACACAACCACACCCACACCCACACCCACACACTCACAACCACACACACAACCACAACCACACACACAACCACAACCACACACACACAACACAAGCAACCACACACACACAACCACACCCAACCACACATCCAAATACACCCACAACCATACCCGCATGCACAAACGCACCCACACAAAACCACACACATAACCACAACCACACACACAACAACCACAACCACATACACAACCACACACACAACCACACACACAACTATACACACAACCACACACACACAACCACACACACAACCACACACACTCAACCACACCCAACCACACACATAATCACACACCCACACAACCACACCCAAACATACCTACAACCACACACACACAACCACACACCCACACAACCACAACCACACCCAACCACACACACAACCACAACCACACAAAAAACACACAACCACACATACAACCACACACACACAACCACACACACACAACCATACACACAACCACACACACACAACCACACACAGCCACAAACACAACCACACACACAACCACACCCACAACCACACATACACACAACCACAACCACACCCAACCAAACCCACAACCACACACACACATAACTACAACCACACACACACAACCACAATGACATGCACAACCACAACCACTCACACAACCACGCACAACCACACACACAACCACACACACCCACACAACCACACACACGACCATAACCACAACCACACAAACAACCACACGCACAAACACAACCACACACACAACCACAACCATACACAACCACACACACACAACCACACACACAACCACACACACACAACTACAACCACACACACAACCACACACAACCACACACACAACCACACAAACCACACCCACAACCACACATACACACAACCACAACTACACCCAACCATACCCACAACTACACACAACCATACACAACCATACCCACAATCACACACAACCAGACACCCACAACCACACACACAACCATACAACCACACACACAACCCCAGACACAACCACACACACAACCACACACACACAACCACACACACAACCACACACACACAACCACAAACACAAGCACACACATACAACCACACACACAACCCCACACACAACCCAATACACACAACCACATACACAACCACAACCACATATAAACCACACATATAAGCACACACACAACCACACCCACACAACCACATCCACAAACACACACACACACACAACCACACAACCACAACCACACACACAACCACAACCAAACACACACAACACACATAAGAACCACATACACAACCACACATACAACCACCCACACAACCAGACCCACACAACCACATCCACAACCACACACAACCACACACACTCAACCACAACCAAACACACACACATACAACACACACAACCACACACAACCACACACACAACCCCACACACAACCCCACACACAACCCCACACATACAACCACACACACAACCACACTCAACCACACACACAACCACAACCATACACACAACCACACACACACAACCATACACACACACACACACAACCACACAAACAACCACACACACACAACCACACACACAACCACACATGCACATAACCACAACCACACCCACACCCACAACCACACACAAACACAACCACACACACACAACCACACACAAAAACACAACCACACACACAACCACCACAACCACACACACAACCACACACACACAACCATACACACAACCACACACACACAACCACACACAACCACACACACACCACCACACACAGCCACACACACAACCACACACACAACCACAACCACACCCAACCAAACCCACAACCACACACAATCACACACACACATAACTACAACCACACACACAACCACAATGACACGCACAGCCACAACCATACACACACAACCACAAACAACCACACACACAACCACACACAACCATAACCACACACACCCACACAACCACACACACACAACCATAACCACAACCACACAAACAACCACACACACAAACACAACCACACACACAACCACAACCATACACAACCCCACACACACACAACCACCCACACAACCACACACACAACTACAACCACACACACAACCACACACACAACCACACACAACCACACACAACCATACCCACAACCACACACAACCACACACACACAACCACACACACAACCCTAGACGCAACCACACACACACAACCACAACCACAAAAAACAACCACACACACACAACCACACACATAAGCACACACATACAACCCCACACACAACCCCATACACACAACCACACACTCAACCACAACCATATTCAAACCACACATACAACCACACACAACCACATCCACAACCACACACACACACACAACCACACAACCACACACACAACCACAACCAAACACACACACACAACACACACAAGAACCACATACACAACCACACATACAACCACCCACACAACCAGACCCACACAACCACATCCACAACCACACACACACACACAACCACACACAACCACACAACCAGACACACACAACCACAACCAAACACACACACACAACACACACAACCACACACACAACCACACACACAACATCACACATAACCCCACACACACAACCACACACATAACCACAACCACACACAACCACACACAAAACCACAACCATACACACAGCCACACACACAACCACACACACACAACCACACCCAACCACACCCAATCATACCCAACCACACATACAACCACAGACACACAACCACACACACAACCACACACACCCACAACCACACACACCCACAACCACACACACACAACCACACAAACAACCACACACACATAACCACAACCACACCCACAACCACACACACACACACACAACCACAACCACACCCAACCACACCCACAAACACACACACACACCACCACACACACACAACCACAACCACACACATCCACACACACAACCACACACACATCCACACCCGCACCAACAACAACCACAACCACACACACACAACCACACACACAACCACACACACAACTATACACACAACCACACACACACAACCACACACACAACCATACACACTCAACCACACCCAACCACACACACAACCACACACCCACACAACCACACCCAATCACACCCACAACCACACACACACAATCACACACCCACACAACCACACCCACACCCAACCACACAACCAACCACACACACAACCACAACCACACACACAACCACGCATACACAACCACGCACACACATAACCACACACACACAACCATACACACAACCAGCCACACAACTATACACACAACCACACACACACAACCACACACACAACCATACACACTTAACCACACCCAACCACACACACAACCACACACCCACACAACCACACCCAACCACACCCACAACCACACACACACAATCACACACCCAAACAACCACAACCACACCCAACCACACAACCAACCACTCACACAACCACAACCACACATACACAACCACGCACACACACAACCATACACACAACCACACACACAACCACACCCAACCACACCCAACTGCACACACAACCACACACGCAACCACACACACAACACACACAACCACACACACAACCACACACACAACCACACACCCAACCACACACACAACCACACACACAACCACACACAACGCCCACACCCACACAATCACACCCACAACCACACACACATACACCACCACACCTAACCATACAACCACACCCACAACCACACACAGACAACAACAACCACACACACACACAACCACACACACACAACCACACACACAACCACACACACACATCCACAACCACACCCACAAACACACACCCACACATAACTACACACAACCACACACACAACCACACACAACCACACACAACCACACCCACACCACACACACACAACCACAACCATACACAACCACACCCACAACCACACACACACAACCACAACCAAACACACTCACACACAACCACACACACAACCACACGCAACAACCACACACACAACCACACACACACAACCACACACAACTACACACATAACCCCACACACAACCCCAGACACAACCACACACACACACAACCACACACAACCACACACACAACCACACACACAACTATACACACACACAACCACAACCACACACAATCACACCCACAACCACACACACACAATCACACACACAACCAAACACACAACCACGCACACAACCACACACACAACCACACACAGAACCACACACACACACAACCACACACACAACCACACACACAACCACACACCCAACCACACCCACAACCACACACACAACCATAATCAGACACAAAGACACAATCACACATACGCAACCATACACACACAACCACTCAATCCCCCCACACACACACAACCACACACACACACACAACCACACCCAACCACACAACCACAATCCCACACACAACCAAACACACACAACCACACACACACAACCACACCCAAAACCACACACACGACCACACACACACACACACCACACACACAACCACACACAACCACTCAAACAACTATAACCATATACAACCACACACACAACCACAACCACACACAACCACACACAACCACAATCACACACACAACCACACACACAACCACACAATCAACCACAACCACACACAACCACACCCACACCCACAACCCTACAACCACAACCACACACACAACCACACACACAGCCACAACCACACACACACAACACAAGCAACCACACACACACACAACCACACACACAACCACACCAAACCACACATCCACGCACACTCAGAACCACACCTGCACCCACAAATGCACCCACACACAACCACACACATACCACAACCACACACCCAAGCACATACACAACCACACACACAACCACACACACAACCATACACACAACCACACACACACACAAAACCACACACAACCACACACAACCACACACACAACCACACACACAACACACACAACCACAACCACACACACAACCGCACACACAACCACAACCACACATACAACCACGCACACAACCACACACAACCCCCACACCCACACAATCATACCCACAACCACACCCACATACACAACCACACCTAACCCCATACCCACATCCACACACACAACCACACACACACACAACCACACACATACAACCAGACACACAACCACACACACACAACCACACACACACATCCACAACCACACACACAACCACACATAACCACACACAACCACACACACAACCACACACACAACCACACCTACACCATACACACACAATCACACACAACCACACCAACAACCACACACACAACCACACAACCACAACCAAACACACTACACACATAACCCCACACATAACCCCAGACAAAACCACACACACACAACCACACACACACACACACACACACAACCACACACACAATCACACACACAGCCATACACACACACAACCACAACCACACACAATCACACCCACTACCACACACACACAATCACACACACAACCACACACACAACCACACACAACCACACACACAACCACACACACAACCACACACACACACAACCACACACACAACCACACACACAACCACACAAACAACCACACCCAACCACATATACAAACACACATAACCACACCCAACCACACCCACAACCACACACACAACCATAATCAGACACAAAGACACAATCACACCTACACAACCACACACACACAACCACTCAATCCCACACACACAACCACACACACACACAACCACACCCAACAACACAACCACAATCCCACACACAACCAAACACACAACACCACACACACAACCACAACCACTGACACACAACCACACCCAAAACCACACACATAACCATACCCACACACAACCACACACAACCACACACACACCACACACACACAACCACACACAACCACACAAACAACCACAACTATACACAACCACACACACAACTACACCCACATCCACACACAACCACACACACAACCACAATCACACACACAACCACACACACAACCATACACACAACCACAAAATCAACCACACCCACAACCACACACAACCACACCCAACCACACCCACAACCACAACCACACACCCACAACCACACACACAACCACAACCACACACACAACCACAACCACACACACACACAACACAAGCAACCACACACACACAACCACACACAACCACACCCAGCACACACACACACACACACACAACCACACCCGCACACACAAACGCACCCACACACAACCACACACATAACCACAACCACACACACAACAACCACAACCACACACACAACCACACCCAACCACATATACAAACACACATAACCACACACCCAACCACACCCACAACCACACACACAACCATAATCAGACACAAAGACACAATCACACCTACACAACCACACACACAACCACTCAATCCTGCACACACAACCACACACACACAACCAAACCCAACAACACAACCACAATCCCACACACAACCAAACACACAACACCACACACACAACCACAACCACTGACACACAACCACACCCAAAACCACACACATAACCATACCCACACACAACCACACACACACCACATACACACAACCACACACAACCACACAAACAACCACAACTACACACAACCACACACACAACTACACCCACATCCACACACAACCACACACACAACCACAATCACACACACAACCACACACACAACCACACACACAACCACAAAATCAACCACACCCACAACCACACACAACCACACACAACCACACCCACAACCACACACCCACAACCACAACCACACACACAACCACAACCACACACACACAACACAAGCAACCACACACACACAACCACACACAACCACACCCAGCACACACACACACCCACAACCACACCCGCACACACAAACGCACCCACACACAACCACACACATAACCACAACCACACACACAACAACCACAACCACACACACAACCACACACACAACTATACACACAACCACACACACACAAGCACACACACAACCACACACACTCAACCACACCCAACCACACACACAATCACACACCCACACAACCACACACAACCACACCTACAACCACACACACACAATCACACACCCACACAACTACAACCACACCCAACCACACACACAACCACACACACAACCACACACACAACACACAACCACACATACAACCACACACACACAACCACACATACACAACCATACACACAACCACACACATACAACCACACACACAACCACACACAGCCACAAACACAACCACACACACAACCACACCCACAACCACACACACACAACCACAACCACACCCAACCAAACCCACAACCACACACACACATAACTACAACCACACACACACAACCACAATGACACACACAACCACAACCACTCACACAACCACGCACAACCACACACACAACCACACACAACCACACGCACCCACACAACCACACACACACAACCATAACCACAACCACACAAACAATCACACACACAAACACAACCACAACCATACACAACCACACACACACAACCACACACACAATCAGACACACACAACTACAACCACACACACAACCACACACAACCACACACAACCACACACACAACCACACAAACCACACCCACAACCACACATACACATAACCACAACTACACCCAACCACACCCACAACTACACACATACACACAACCACAACCACACCCACACACACAACCACACACAACCATACCCACAACCACACACAACCAGACACCCACAACCACACACACAACCACACAACCACACACAACCCCAGACACGACCACACACACAACCACACACACACAACCACAACCACACACAACAACCACACACACAACCACAAACACAAGCACACACATACAACCACACACACAACCCCACACACAACCCCATACACACAACCACACACACAACCACAACCACATACAAACCACACATATAAGCACACACACAACCACACCCACACAACCACATCCACAAACACACACACAACCACACAACCACACAACCACACAACCACAACCACACACACAACCACAACCAAACACACACACACAACACACATAAGAACCACACACACAACCACACATAAAACCACCCACACAACCAGACCCACACAACCACATCCACAACCACACACAACCACACACACTCAACCACAACCAAACACACACACACACAACACACACAACCACACACACAACCACACACACAACCACACACACACAACCCCACACACACAACCACACACACAACTACACACACAACCACACACACAACCACAACCATACACACAACCACACACACACACAACCACATACACACACACAACCACACACACAACCACACACACACAACCACACACACAACCACACATGCACACAACCACAACCACACCCACAACCACACACAAACACAACCACACATACACAACCACAACCACATACAAACACAACCACACACACAACCACCACAACCACACACACAACCACACACACACAACCATACACACAACCACACACACACAACCACACACAACCACACACACACAACCACACACAGCCAGACACACACCCACACACACAACCACACCCACAACCACACACACACACAACCACAACCACACCCAACCAAACCCACAACCACACACAACCACACACACACATAACTACAACCACACACACACAACCACAATGACATGCACAACTGCAACCACACACACACACAACCACACACAACCACACACACAACCACACACAACCACAACCATACACACCCACACCACCACACACACACAACCATAACCACAACCACACAAACAACCACACACACAAACACAACCACACACACAACCACAACCATACACAACCCCACACACACACAACCACACACACAACTACAACCACACACACAACCACACACACAACCACACACAACCACACACACAACCACACAAACCACACCCACAACCACACATACACACAACCACAACTACACCCAACCACACCCACAACTACACACACACATACAACCACAACCACACCCACACACACACAACCACACAAAACCATACGCACAACCAGACACCCACAACCACACACACAACCACACACACACAACCACACACACACACACACACACACACACACAACCACACACACAACCACACACACACAACCACACACACAACCACACATGCACACAACCACAACCACACCCACAACCACACACAAACACAACCACACACACACAACCACAACCACACACAAACAAAACCACACACACAACCACCACAACCACATACACAACCACACACACACAACCATACACACAACCACACACACACAACCACACACACAAGCACACACATACAACCCCACACACAACCCCATACACACAACCACACACTTAACCACAACCACATACAAACCACACATACAACCACTGTGAGACCGGCCTCGTGGCGTGGGCCCTCCCGACCAGCAAGTTACCCTGCAACCACACCGAACCTCGTTGATACAGCCTTCCGGCTCCCGCGGGCCAACATCCCAAGGGCCGACCAGATCCCCAACACGCATGCCCGGCCGAGGGAGAGCGAAACCCCCCCAAACCAGACCGAGAGGCGCCGATCCTGTCACACCTCTGGTCTCTCCCCCGAGGGAGGTTTCGATCGACCACCAGGCTCCCGGGGAGCAGGCGCCTCGCCCGCTGGGTGTCTGGAGTCCCTCCTGGACCCACCTGAACAGATCAAAGGGCCGAGCGACAGGAAACCCCGACACACCGCCCCCCAGGCACCAGACCCCTCTCCGCAAGGACCCCGGACTTCAAAGAGGAGGGGGAGTATAACAAGGGGTGCTGAAGGGACAAAAGCAGAGAAGACCTGGACTGACGAGAGCCTGCTGACCTGGTCGCGGCTCGATCGCGCCCCGAACCGAAGAACACTACCCGAACTCTGAACCATCTGAGCCCTGCTGACGCTGTCGCGGCTCCCCGAACTCTGAACCATCTGAGCCCTGCTGACGCTGTCGCGGCTCCCCGAACTCTGAACCATCTGAGCCCTGCTGACGCTGTCGCGGCTCCCCGAACTCTGAACCATCTGAGCCCTGCTGACGCCGTCGCGGCTCCCCGAAATACGAACCTCCGGTGCCTGCTGAGTGACTCGCGGCCCGCTCCTCCAAGAGAAACGGCAGAGATTGCCGAGAGAAGCAACATCCCCTCAGCTCGAGGATTGAGAGCTGTGCGCCGGATACCTCGCAGAGACACTGATTCAAAGACTGTCCTGCTACCCCTTTTCCCTCATCACGAGATCGCTGCCGCTTGTGGCATCAATTCTGCACCTGCCTTCCGGATCATAAAGATCCCTGACAACTACCGATAAAAGTCGATTGTCTTACAACGAATTACTGTGTGGTGTCCCTCTATCCGAAGGGAGAGTAAGCGCGGCGTGTGCGATCCTAGGTACGAGACTGTAGGAGAGTAGGGTCTGCTATCCTATGGTCACCCCAAATTTTTGCTTTTTGCTTCACTGGTTTTTGACATACTGAGGCTGTGGGCCTGCCAATCAGACCCCCAGCCTGCTGTTCTCTCTACTAAATTAAAACTATGCACCCTAGGTGCATAACCAATTGGAAGTGGATCACCCTGTCAGCCCCTGTACCAGTGTACACTAGGTACCCAGGGCATTGGTGTACCCAAGGCCTGCCAAGGGCTGCAGCATGTATTATGCCACCCCAGGCTTGGCCTAACAATCTGACACAACTGGCTGATCACTCAGCTGGGGTAAGTTGGTGTAATCACCTCTTACTTAGGTGTAGTATACCTATACCTAACCTTAAATGGGACACCTGGTAACCTATAAGTCACTCCTATGGCAGGCCTTAACAATCCTGAAGGCAGAGTGCTTGGTTCCATGTGAGATGGTGCTCTGGCATGAGCTGAGCCTGTCTGCAGTGGTCGGAACAACTTCCTTCTACTGTTTCCAGATATCGTCATACCATATACTCTTAAGTGCATTATGAACCTCGCGGTTAAATGCTATCTTTGGTTTGGCTTTATCAAAACATGTCGAGTAAGGTGTCATACGAATTGGAATACTAACCCCTCGCCAATTCTGGCGACGGGGTTAGCATTCCACCCTTCTAGAGGGACACGACATGTACAGTACCTGAAACCCGGGTAAAATCAGACATAGCCTCAGCTCCACAAAATGGATGCTGCCACCACAGACACAAGTCTGCCCTCCTGCTGCTGGGAGTCCTTCCAGCTTGGGAGGTGTGGACAAAGGGTTTCCTGCCAGGGGAGGTGCGTGCACCACCCCAGACAGGATTTTGTGTATTGGTCAGGTAGGGCTTGAAAGAAACCAGACATGCCTGTGGCTCACAAGGAGCCTCGGTGCATATGCGAGTTCAAACCGGTCCTGGGGCACACCAGTCCCGGGCCTGGGGCGAGCTGGACAAAGGATTGGGGGTGTAACCACCCCCCTTCCTGGTCCCACCCATAGGGAGGGACCTAGCAGGTAGTCCGGCCCCTAGAATCCGCTTAAAGGTAGGAGCTGTGTCCTAAGACTTCAGACATCCTGGAATCAACTTAAAACTAAGAAGAAGACGGGAACTTCGACGCTCTGCTGCACAGAGGACTGAAGCCAATCTCCCCTGTGGTCAGGGAGTGACCACCTTGCTAACGCAAGCACCATCCAGCGAATCACCGTCTGCTTTGCTGCCGCCTCCCGCCGGAGCCCGAGCCCAGAGACTGACAAGACCTGGACCTCCAGACCTCTCACCGCCCGATCCACAGTCCCTGAAAAGAGGAGACCCGTGGAGGCACCGAGACACGTGGAGCCAGCCATCTTGGAACGACTACGACAAGCTGACAAGTGCAACAACAGAGGCTCCCTCCAAGTTGTGCTTTGGGTCCTGAGAAGCCCAACCCTCGAGCAGCATCTGCACCAAAGGTGAGCCCTCCAGCATCTCCACGATCTGCGTGGGGCCCTTCTGCATTTTGCCACTCGACGCGCCTAACCGGTTGCTGGCCCGCTGGCTAGTGGCCATCTTGGTGACGAAATCTACGACAAACACCGCTGGTCTGGTTGCTCCAGACTGGCCCTTGCTCCCCTCCAAAGGAGCAATCCCTCTGACCTTGCTGGTCAGAACCAACAGCTGATTTCCGAATCCTCCTGCAATTGCTTTTGCCAAGGCTTGTTTGCTTCGATCAAGTCGCCGACACCGCCGACAGCGAGAGCCTGCGTGGGACAGCTCGTGAGCCGACTCCTGGACGTCGTTGACCTTCAGGGACCACGTGGCTGCGGAGACAAGCTACCCCTCATCACCTGTTTGCACCCGACATCGCCTGGTACCCACCTGGTGCCACGCTGGTCACTGGCTAGTGACTGTGAACACTGTCCCCTCTGCTTACAGGTCTTCAACATCTCCGATCCACTCTTGGATCCACTGCATCTCTCCCGGAACGACCGCCTGCAGCATCTTTGTCTTCAAGCTCCACGGAACAGATAGAAGAAACCCGACGCACTTTGAGGCCTATGCACCCGCTTCCTGTGGGTGAGGTAAAGCTGGTACTCCGGTGCCCATGTGTAGTAATACATCTCTAGTGCCTGTGTTCCAAATCTTAAGTTCCTAGTCAACCCGGAAGATCTCCTTTGCAGTAACTTTGTACTTTTTACGCACCCATTGAAACCTATGGGAGCACGCGTGTGACTATTTGCTCTGCACACGCCACCCGTGGACCTCCTGGTCACTAACTGACGTTAGCTCCTTGTAGGCCCAGCGATTCTAGAGGCCCTAGGCCTTTTCCCTTTTCTGTTCGTGGTACTTATACCACTATTTTAGTATATGGTTTGAGTGGCCACCAGGGCCTATCCATATAACGTGCAACTTCTGTGTATTCTGTGATAATCTTGTTTGACGATTTGTGCTCCTGTGCTCATAAAGAGACTAGGGGTTACGTTGAGAAATAAATACATATATATTTTGAATATATATCTGTGTGGTGTCCTTTCATTGGTATAAAAGGGGGTTACATTTGGTAAAACAGCTGGCTTAACACGCTTCACGAGTTTAGCCTCAAAGACTGCTTAGCCTACGCTACCACTAGGGCAGCTAGTCCGAAAAGGTTGACTTACAACCACACCATAAGGGTTGCTTGGCATGGTACAAGGTGATCACTTTAACTAGTGAGCATCATATACCAGGCCAACTTCTCACATTGGTGAGCAGCGGTTGGATTTGAGCTTGCTGTGTTTTACCATTGTAATCTCTTGGTTACCAATTGAAAGATCACATAGGTACCTGTAGGTACATATAAAACAAGATTAGATATACATAAGTTCTACTGAACTTAGTTGTTGTAGAGCAAAGGGAGTAGCACACCCTGACTACAACTACTAGATAGGTTTAGTAGGTAAACACAAGTGTAGGTAGATTGCAACACATCCACCCACACTTAAGAGCAATGGCCGGGGCAGAGGGGTCCACTGTACCCATCTCTGTTGAGAGTGACCCCCAGAGGGCACCATCCAGCTTTGCTACCCTTAATCAGAATGAGCTCAGGCATTTGGCAACTCTTAGAGGCCTTAAACAGCCCAAGAACCCAAACTCTGCTGAGCTCAGAGAGCTCTTACAGAATGATGAGAATCAGAGAGCACTCAAGAAAGCTTCCCAGTTAGCCCCCTTAGGGTCAGGAACAGGAGGCCCCCCTTCTGAAGATACTACAGAGGTACCCAGTTCCAATAGCCATCCCTTAGATGAGAGCCATACTACAGGGGAGGAAAGTGGTGAGGATACAGAAAGTAGTGATGATGAAGGGAGAACTAGCCCAGTGCCAAGTATTATACTTGGCCCAGCTAAACTAAGGCTATTGGGGACTGACAATGGGTTCACCCCATTGGATCTCCCCAGTGGACTTAACACAGGGCTTGGGAGGCAAAGGAATCACTCAGGTGACTCCAATGCTTCTCATGGCTCTAGAGGCTCTCAAGGTCACTCCAGGAAAAGGATGACCACCCCTCAGAGGAGGGAACATGAGGCCAGAATGCAGGAAGCCCAGCTGAGGATCAGGAAGCAGGAGCTAGAAGTAGCCCTGATGGAAGAAAAACTGAACAAGGCTAGGCAACCTAGAGAGAGTGGGTCTATACCCACTGGTGGCAGCATTGTCCCTAAGGACAAAGATAGGGTCTTTGACAATAGGAACCTGTCTAAGGTTGTGCCCCCCTACAAAAGTGGGGATGACATCCACAAATGGATAACTGCTCTTGAGAGAGCCTGCAAAGTACAGCAGGTTCCTGAAGACCAGTGGGCAGCAATCCTCTGGCTCTCCTTTGAAGGAAGAGGCAGAGACAGACTCCTCACTGTTAGAGAAGAGGATGTCAGAAACTACAGAGTCCTGAAGAGTGTTCTGGTAGATGGGTTAGGCTTAACCACTGAACAGTACAGGTTAATGTTCAGAGACACCCAAAAGACACAGACTCAGGACTGGTCTGAATATGTTGAATGTGCCACTAAGGCTTTGGAGGGTTGGTTGCTGGGAAGTAAGGTATCTGATTTTACAGGATTGTATAATTTGATGATGAGAGAACAGATTTTAAATAACTGTCAAAACCAGCAACTGCATCAACACTTGGTTGACTCTGATCTGACCTCTCCCCAAGAATTGGGAAAGAAGGCAGACAAATGGGTCAGAACCAGGGTTAAGCAAAAGAACCAGAACCAGGGCCAAGGGGGTGATCAGAAGAAAACAGACCAAAAGGGTGGAGATCAGAAACCTAAAGACCAGAAGTCTTCAACAGGGCCCCAAACTACTGCTAAGGAGGGTGGGTCCCAACAGTCCAAGAAGAAGAAAGAAGGTCAGAAGAAACCCTGGTGCAATCATTGTAAAAATACAACTCACTGGACTAGTGATTGCAAAAAGGGTGGAGCCCCCAACACTGTTGCCCCTAAGGCACCTGCTCCCAGTACTACTGTTAGCAGTGTTGGTCCCCAGACAAAGGGTGTAGTGGGAATCACTATGGGAACTGAAGGAGATTCTGACTTAGACAGAACCCTTACACAGGCAGTCTTGATCTGTGATGGGGACATTGATTTGTCCCTGACTGTGAGCCCCAGTAACCTGGGCAAGTACAGACAGACTCCTTTAATTAATGACAAAGTGGCTCAAGCCTACAGGGACACATGTGCCAGTGTCACTATGGTGACACCAGGCTTTGTGGACCCTGGACAGTACATACCAGGTGAGAACTACCTGGTGACCAATGCCAGCAATGCCACTACTTCACATAGTGTGGCAGTTGTTAACTTCTCATGGGGAGGGGTAACTGGCCTCAAAAGGGTTGTGGTTAGTGCAGACCTCCCAGTAGAATGTTTGTTGGGCAATGACCTAGAGAGTTCTCTATGGTCAGAAGTGGAGTACAGGACTCATGCAGAGATGTTAGGTATATCATCACATGTCCTTGCTGTGACCAGGTCACAGGCCAAAAAGTGCCTCACTGAACCTCAGGTCTTGGATCCTGGAACAATGGACCAAGCACCTACCAAGAAGAAGAACAGGAGGGTCAAGGCTGTGCCTTCCCCCCTGCCTCAGAGTGATGATCAGCCTTCCCAGGAAGCTGATCTAGAGGACCCTGAAGGAACTGTCCCTGAAGAGCTTGAACCTGATCAGGTTGAGTTTCTGGGGACAGGGGGACCTTCAAGGGCTGACTTGAGGCAGGCTCAGTTATCCTGTCCCTCTCTTGAACCCCTCAGACAGCTGGCTGCTGCTGAGGCTGCTGGGAATGCTCAAGGTACCCATAAAGTGTATTGGGATGAAGGGCTCCTTTATTCAGAGGCTAGAGACCCCAAGCCTGGTGCTACCAGGAGGTTGGTCATACCTCTGCAATTTAGGGGCTTCCTTCTTACCTTGGCCCATGACATTCCTTTAGCAGGACACTTAGGCCAGAACAAGACCTGGGACAGGCTTGTCCCTCACTTTCACTGGCCTCATATGAATGAAGATACAAAGGAGTTTTGTCGCTCCTGTGTCACCTGCCAAGCCAGTGGCAAATCAGGTGGCACAACAAAGGCCCCACTAATACCACTACCTGTGGTGGGGGTCCCCTTTGAAAGAGTGGGAATAGACATAGTGGGTCCCATGGATCCTCCCACTGCATCTGGGCACAGATTTATACTGGTGGTAGTGGATCATGCCACCAGGTATCCAGAGGCAATTCCCCTTAGGACCACTACAGCTCCTGTTGTGGCCAGGGCCCTGCTGGGAGTATTCTTTAGGGTGGGGTTTCCTAAGGAGGTAGTATCTGACAGAGGTACCAACTTTATGTCAGGATACTTAACAGCTATGTGGAAGGAATGTGGTGTCAACTACAAGTTCACCACCCCTTATCACCCACAATGCAATGGGCTTGTTGAGAGATTCAACAAGACCCTAAAGGGTATGATCAAAGGATTACCTGAAAAGCTCAGGCGAAGATGGGACATCCTTCTACCCTGCCTTCTGTTTGCTTACAGAGAGGTCCCACAAAAAGGAGTTGGCTACAGCCCCTTTGAATTGTTGTTTGGGCACCCTGTGAGAGGCCCACTGTGTTTGGTGAAGGAAGGATGGGAGTTACCTCTCAAAAAGCCTAAGCTAGACATAGTGGACTATGTACTTGGTCTCCGCTCCAGGATGGCTGAGTATATGGAGAAGGCATCTAAAAACCTTGAGGCAAGCCAGGCCTTACAGAAAGCTTGGCATGACCAAAAGGCTGTCTTGGTTGAGTTTCAGCCAGGACAGAAGGTATGGGTGTTGGAGCCAGTGGCCCCAGCAGCACTCCAAGACAAATGGTCTGGACCCCATACAATCCTGGAAAAAAAGGGAGAGGTCACCTACTTGGTGGACCTAGGAACTCCCAGGAGTCCCCACCGGGTACTCCATGTTAACAGGCTTAAAGCATATGTTGACAGGGCAGACATGGGCTTGCTCATGGCTACAGATGAGGGACAGGAGGAAGAGAGTGACCCTCTCCCAGACCTGTTGTCTCAGAACCCTGAAGATGGCTCAGTTGAAGGAGTGACCCTTGGAGGCAACCTCACTGCCCATCAGCAGACTGAATGTAGACAGGTTCTACAATCATTTTCACATATGTTTTCCTTGATACCTAGTCAAACTGACTGGTGTACCCATGTTGTGGACACTGGTGACAGTCTGCCTGTAAAGAACAAGCTTTACAGACAACCTGACCACGTCAGGGACTGTATAAAGGCTGAGGTACATAAAATGCTGGAATTAGGTGTCATTGAACCCTCAGAGAGCCCCTGGGCTAGCCCAGTGGTTCTGGTCCCCAAACCTCACACCAAAGATGGCAAGAGAGAGATGAGGTTCTGTGTGGATTACAGAGGACTCAATGCTGTCACCAGGACAGATGCACACCCTATTCCAAGGGCAGATGAGCTCATAGACAAACTAGCTTCTGCAAAGTTTTTGAGCACATTTGACTTGACAGCTGGCTATTGGCAAATCAGATTAGCTGAGGAGTCTAAGGCCAAAACAGCATTCTCAACCCCAGGTGGGCATTATCAGTTTGTGGTGATGCCCTTTGGTCTGAAGAATGCACCTGCCACCTTCCAAAGGTTGGTGAACCAAGTCCTTACTGGGTTGGATGACTTTTGTGCAGCATATCTTGATGACATTGCTGTCTTTAGCTCCACCTGGGAGGATCACCTGATCCACCTGAAGAAGGCTCTTGAGGCCCTGCAGAGGGCAGGCCTCACTATCAAGGCTACTAAGTGCCAGATAGGGCAGAGTAAGGTTGTGTATTTGGGCCACCTTGTAGGTGGAGGCCAAGTTCAACCACTGGAGAGTAAGATACAATCCATCAAGGATTGGTCCCCTCCAACCACCCAGACTCAAGTTCGAGCTTTCTTGGGCTTGACTGGGTATTACAGGAAGTTTGTTAAGAACTATGGGTCCATTGTGACTCCTCTTAATGATCTGACATCCAAGAAGATGCCCAAAAAGGTTCAGTGGACAGTAAGCTGTCAAAAGGCATTTGATGACCTGAAGGAGGCCATGTGCTCTGCACCTATCCTGAAAAGTCCTGACTACTCCAAAGAGTTTATTGTCCAAACAGATGCTTCTGAGTTGGGTGTGGGAGCTGTGCTGTCACAACTTAATGTAGATGGTCAAGACCAACCCATTGCTTTTATTAGCAGAAGGTTGACCCCCAGAGAGAAGAATTGGTCAGCTATTGAGAGGGAGGCCTTTGCTGTGGTGTGGGCCCTGAAGAAGCTGAGGCCATACTTGTTTGGCACTCACTTCAAGATTCAGACCGACCATAAGCCCCTCTTGTGGCTAAATCAGATGAAGGGTGAAAATCCCAAACTGCTTAGGTGGTCCATTTCCCTACAGGGGATGGACTTTACAGTGGAGCACCGGCCAGGTACTGACCATGGGAATGCAGATGGTCTCTCCAGGTACTTCCACTTAGGACATGAAGACGAGACTGGTCAAGGCTAGTTTAATGTCCCAGCGTTTCGGGGGGGGGGTTGTGTAGGAGAGTAGGGTCTGCTATCCTATGGTCACCCCAAATTTTTGCTTTTTGCTTCACTGGTTTTTGACATACTGAGGCTGTGGGCCTGCCAATCAGACCCCCAGCCTGCTGTTCTCTCTACTAAATTAAAACTATGCACCCTAGGTGCATAACCAATTGGAAGTGGATCACCCTGTCAGCCCCTGTACCAGTGTACACTAGCGGCATTGGTGTACCCAAGGCCTGCCAAGGGCTGCAGCATGTATTATGCCACCCCAGGCTTGGCCTAACAATCTGACACAACTGGCTGATCACTCAGCTGGGGTAAGTTGGTGTAATCACCTCTTACTTAGGTGTAGTATACCTATACCTAACCTTAAATGGGACACCTGGTAACCTATAAGTCACTCCTATGGCAGGCCTTAACAATCCTGAAGGCAGAGTGCTTGGTTCCATGTGAGATGGTGCTCTGGCATGAGCTGAGCCTGTCTGCAGTGGTCGGAACAACTTCCTTCTACTGTTTCCAGATATCGTCATACCATATACTCTTAAGTGCATTATGAACCTCGCGGTTAAATGCTATCTTTGGTTTGGCTTTATCAAAACATGTCGAGTAAGGTGTCATACGAATTGGAATACTAACCCCTCGCCAATTCTGGCGACGGGGTTAGCATTCCACCCTTCTAGAGGGACACGACATGTACAGTACCTGAAACCCGGGTAAAATCAGACATAGCCTCAGCTCCACAAAATGGATGCTGCCACCACAGACACAAGTCTGCCCTCCTGCTGCTGGGAGTCCTTCCAGCTTGGGAGGTGTGGACAAAGGGTTTCCTGCCAGGGGAGGTGCGTGCACCACCCCAGACAGGATTTTGTGTATTGGTCAGGTAGGGCTTGAAAGAAACCAGACATGCCTGTGGCTCACAAGGAGCCTCGGTGCATATGCCAGTTCAAACCGGTCCTGGGGCACACCAGTCCCGGGCCTGGGGCGAGCTGGACAAAGGATTGGGGGTGTAACCACCCCCCTTCCTGGTCCCACCCATAGGGAGGGACCTAGCAGGTAGTCCGGCCCCTAGAATCCGCTTAAAGGTAGGAGCTGTGTCCTAAGACTTCAGACATCCTGGAATCAACTTAAAACTAAGAAGAAGACGGGAACTTCGACGCTCTGCTGCACAGAGGACTGAAGCCAATCTCCCCTGTGGTCAGGGAGTGACCACCTTGCTAACGCAAGCACCATCCAGCGAATCACCGTCTGCTTTGCCGCCGCCTCCCGCCGGAGCCCGAGCCCAGAGACTGACAAGACCTGGACCTCCAGACCTCTCACCGCCCGATCCACAGTCCCTGAAAAGAGGAGACCCGTGGAGGCACCGAGACACGTGGAGCCAGCCATCTTGGAACGACTACGACAAGCTGACAAGTGCAACAACAGAGGCTCCCTCCAAGTTGTGCTTTGGGTCCTGAGAAGCCCAACCCTCGAGCAGCATCTGCACCAAAGGTGAGCCCTCCAGCATCTCCACGATCTGCGTGGGGCCCTTCTGCATTTTGCCACTCGACGCGCCTAACCGGTTGCTGGCCCGCTGGCTAGTGGCCATCTTGGCGACGAAATCTACGACAAACACCACTGGTCTGGTTGCTCCAGACTGGCCCTTGCTCCCCTCCAAAGGAGCAATCCCTCTGACCTTGCTGGTCAGAACCAACAGCTGATTTCCGAATCCTCCTGCAATTGCTTTTGCCAAGGCTTGTTTGCTTCGATCAAGTCGCCGACACCGCCGACAGCGAGAGCCTGCGTGGGACAGCTCGTGAGCCGACTCCTGGACGTCGTCGACCTTCAGGGACCACGTGGCTGCGGAGACAAGCTACCCCTCATCACCTGTTTGCACCCGACATCGCCTGGTACCCACCTGGTGCCACGCTGGTCACTGGCTAGTGACTGTGAACACTGTCCCCTCTGCTTACAGGTCTTCAACATCTCCGATCCACTCTTGGATCCACTGCATCTCTCCCGGACCGACCGCCTGCAGCATCTTTGTCTTCAAGCTCCACGGAACAGATAGAAGAAACCCGACGCACTTTGAGGCCTATGCACCCGCTTCCTGTGGGTGAGGTAAAGCTGGTACTCCGGTGCCCATGTGTAGTAATACATCTCTAGTGCCTGTGTTCCAAATCTTAAGTTCCTAGTCAACCCGGAAGATCTCCTTTGCAGTAACTTTGTACTTTTTACGCACCCATTGAAACCTATAGGAGCACGCGTGTGACTATTTGCTCTGCACACGCCACCCGTGGACCTCCTGGTCACTAACTGACGTTAGCTCCTTGTAGGCCCAGCGATTCTAGAGGCCCTAGGCCTTTTCCCTTTTCTGTTCGTGGTACTTATACCACTATTTTAGTATATGGTTTGAGTGGCCACCAGGGCCTATCCATATAACGTGCAACTTCTGTGTATTCTGTGATAATCTTGTTTGACGATTTGTGCTCCTGTGCTCATAAAGAGACTAGGGGTTACGTTGAGAAATAAATACATATATATTTTGAATATATATCTGTGTGGTGTCCTTTCATTGGTATAAAAGGGGGTTACATTTGGTAAAACAGCTGGCTTAACACGCTTCACGAGTTTAGCCTCAAAGACTGCTTAGCCTACGCTACCACTAGGGCAGCTAGTCCGAAAAGGTTGACTTACAACCACACCATAAGGGTTGCTTGGCATGGTACAAGGTGATCACTTTAACTAGTGAGCATCATATACCAGGCCAACTTCTCACAGAGACCCTTCCAGGAAGGGCCTCCCCGCTCTTGCTCGGCATAACTCTGGGAAAGGTGGGCCTCCGGGTGGTCAGGAATGCATTCCGAAGCCTCCCCGGGGAACGCCTTCCAACAACCACACACAACCACACCCACACAACCACATCCACAACCACACACACACACAACCACACAACCACAACCACACACACAACCACAACCAAACACACACACACAACACACACAAGAACCACATACGCAACCACACATACAACCACCCACACAACCAGACCCACACAACCACATCCACAACCACACACACACACAACCACACACAACCACACAACCACACACACACAACCACAACCAAACACACACACACACAACACACACAACCACACACACAACCACACACACAACACCACACATAACCCCACACACACAACCACACACATAACCACAACCACACACACAACCACACACAAAAGCACAACCATACACACAACCACACACACAACCACACACACACACAACCACACCCAACCACACCCAATCACACCCAACCACACACACAACCACAGACACACAATCACACACACAACCACACACACCCACAACCACACACACCCACAACCACACACACAACCACACAAACAACCACACACACATAACCACAACCACACCCACAACCACACGCACTCACACAACCGCAACCACACCCAACCACACCCACAAACATACACACACACACCACCACACACACACAACCACAACCACACACATCCACACACACAACCACACACACAACCACACCCGCACCAACAACAACCACAACCACACACACACAACGACACACACAACTATACACACAACCACACACACACAACCACACACACAACCATACACACTCAACCACACCCAACCACACACACAACCACACACCCACACAACCACACCCAACCACACCCACAACCACACACACACAATCACACACCCACACAACCACAACCACACCCAACCACACAACCAACCACACACACAACCACAACCACACACACAACCACACATACACAACCACACACACACACAACCGCACACACACAACCATACACACAACCACACACACAACCACACACAACCACACACAACTGCACACACACACAACCACACACACAACCACACACACAACACACAACCACAACCACACACATAACCGCACACACAACCACACACCCAACCACACACACAACCACACACACAACCACACACAACCCCCACACCCACACAACCATACCCACAACCACACACACATACACCACCACACCTAACCACACATCCACAACCACACACAGACAACAACAACCACACACACACAACCACACACACACAACCACACACACAACCACACACACACATCCACAACCACACCCACAAACACACACCCACACATAACTACACAAAACCACACACACAACCACACACAATCACACCCACAACCACACCCACACCACACACACACAACCACAACCACACACAACCAAACCCACAACCATACACACACAACCACAACCAAACACACTCACACACAACCATACACACACAACCACAACCACACACATCCACACACACAACCACACACACAACCACACCCGCACCAACAACAACCACAACCACACACACACAACCACACACACAACTATACACACAACCACACACACACAACCACACACACAACCATACACACTCAACCACACCCAACCACCCACACAACCACACACCCACACAACCACACCCAACCACAACCACAACCACACACACACAATCACACACCCACACAACCACAACCACACCCAACCACACAACCAACCACACACACAACCACACACACAACCACACATACACAACCACACACACACACAACCGCACACACACAACCATACACACAACCACACACACAACCACACACAACCACACACAACTGCACACACACAACCACACATGCAACCACACACACAACACACAACCACAACCACACACATAACCGCACACACAACCACACACACAACCACACACACAACCACACACAACCCCCACACCCACACAACCATACCCACAACCACACACACATACACCACCACACCTAACCACACACCCACAACCACACACAGACAACAACAACCACACACACACAACCACACACACACAACCACACACACACATCCACAACCACACCCACAAACACACACCCACACATAACTACACAAAACCACACACACAACCACACACAATCATACCCACAACCACACCCACACCACACACACACAACCACAACCACACACGACCAAACCCACAACCATACACACACAACCACAACCAAACACACTCACACACAACCACACACACACAACCACACACAACAACCACACACACAACCACACACACACAACCACACACAACTACACACATAACCCCACACACAACCACAAACACAACCACACACACACAACCACACACAACCACACACAACCACACACACAACCACACACACAACTATACACACACACAACCACAACCACACACAATCACACCCACAACCACACACACACAATCACACACACAACCACACACACAACCACGCACACAACCACACACACAACCACACACAGAACCACATACACACAACCACACACACACACAACCACACACACAACCACACAAACAACCACACACAACCACACACACAACCACATACCCAACCACACCCACAACCACACACACAACCATAATCAGACACAAAGACACAATCACACATACACAACCACACACACACAACTACTCAATCCCCCCACACACACACAACCACACACACACACAACCACACACAACCACACAACCACAATCCCACACTCAACCAAACACACACAACCACACACACACAACCACACCCAAAACCACACACACAACCACACACACACACACACCACACACACAACCACACACAACCACACAAACAACTACAACCACACTCAACCACACACACAACCACAACCACACACAACCACACACACAACCACAATCACACACACAACCAAAAACACAACCACACAATCAACCACACCCACAACCACACACAACCACACCCACAACACTACACCCACAACCACACACACAACCACAATCACACACACAGCCACAACCACACACACACAACACAAGCAACCACAAACACACACAACCACACACACAACCACACCAAACCACACATCCACACACACTCACAACCACACCTGCACCCACAAACGCACCCACACACAACCACAAACATACCACAACCACACACACAAGCACATACACAACCACACACACAACCACACACACAACCATACACACAACCACACACACACACAACCACACACAACCACACCCAACCACACACACAACCACACACACAACCACACACACAACACACACAACCACAACCACACACACAACCACACATACAACCACAACCACACACACAACCACACACACAACCACACACAACCCCCACACCCACACAACCATACCCACAACCACACCCACATACACAACCACACCTAACCCCACACCCACATCCACACACACAACCACACACAACCACACACATACAACCAGACACACAACCAGACACACATAACCACACACACATATCCACAACCACACACACAACCACACACACACACATAACCACACACAACCACACACACAACCACACACAACCACACCTACACCACACACACACACAATCACACACAACCACACCCACAACCACACACACAACCACACAACCATAACCAAACACACTCACACACACAACCACACACTACACACATAACCCCACACATAACCCCAGACAAAACCACAGACACACAACCACACACACACACACAACCACACACACAACCACACACACAGCCATACACACACACAACCACAACCACACACAATCACACCCACAACAACACACACACAATCACACACACAACCACACACACAACCACACACAACCATACACACAACCACACACACAACCACACACATAACCACATACACACAACCACACACACAACCACACACACAACCACACAAACAACCACACCCAACCACATATGCAAACACACATAACCACACACCCAACCACACCCACAACCACACACACAACCATAATCAGACACAAAGACACAATCACACATATACAACCACACACACACAACCACTCAATCCCACACACACAACCACACACACACACAACCACACACAACAACACAACCACAATCCCACACACAACCAAACACACAACACCACACACACAACCACAACCACTGACACACAACCACACCCAAAACCATACACACAACCATACCCACACACAACCACACACAACCACACACACACACACCACACACACAACCACACACAACCACACAAACAACCACAACTACACACAACTACACACACAACTATACCCACAACCACACACAACCACACACACAACCAAAACCACACATACAACCACACACACAACCACACAATCAACCACACCCACAACCACACACAACCACACCTACACCCACAACTACACACCCACAACCACAAACACAACCACAAACACACACACACAACACAAGCAACCACACAGACACAACCACACACAACCACACATCCACACACACCCACAACCACACCCGCACGCACAAATGCACCCACACACAACCATACACATAACCACAACCACACACACAACAACCACAACCACACACACAACCACACACAACCACACACACAACTATACACACAACCACACACATACAACCACACACACAACCACACACACTCAACCACATCCAACCACACACACAATCACACACCCACACAACCACACACAACCACACCCACAACCACACACACACAACCACACACCCACACAACCACAACCACACCCAACCACACACACAACCACACTCACAACCACAACCACACACACAACACACAACCACACATACAACCACGTACACATACAACTGCACACACACAACCATACACACAACCACACACACACACCACACCCAACCACACCCAACTGCACACACAACCACACACACAACCACACACATGACACACACAACCACAACCACACATACAACCGCACACAAAACCACACACACAACCACACAACCATACACACACAACCACACAAACAACCACACACACACAACCACACACACAACCACACACACACACA
Organism: Triturus cristatus; assembly: GCF_964204655.1. Classification (NCBI taxonomy): domain Eukaryota; kingdom Metazoa; phylum Chordata; class Amphibia; order Caudata; family Salamandridae; genus Triturus; species Triturus cristatus. The sequence continues at coordinate 386,783 of NW_028187954.1, read as the reverse complement.
CACAACTATACACACAACCACACACACACAACCACACACACACAACCACACCCAACCATGCACACAACCACATACAACCCCCACACCCACACAACCACACCCACAGCCACACACAAAACCACACCTAACCACACAACCACATGCACAACCACACACGCACAACCACAACCACACACACACAACCACACACACACACACAACCACACACACACAACCACACACACACATCCACAACCACACACACAACCACACACAACCACACACACAACCATACCCACACCATACACACACACAACCACAACCACACACAACCACACCCACAACCACACACACACAACCACAACCAAACACACTCACACACACAACCACACACAACAACCACACACAACAACCACACACACAACCACACACACACAACCACACACAACTACACACATAACCCCACACATAACCCCAGACACAACCACACACACACAACCACACACACGCACACACAAGCACACACACAACCACACCCACAACCATACATACACACAACCACACACAATCACACCCACAACCACACACACACAATCACACACACAACCACGCACACAACTACACACACAACCACACACAACCACACACACAACCACACACAGAACCACACAAACAACCACACCCAACCACACACACAAACACACACAAACACACACCCAACCACACCCACAACCACACACACAACCATAATCAGACACAAAGACACAATCACACATACACAACCACACACACACAACCACTCAATCCCACACACACAACCACACACACACACAACCACACCCAACCACACAACCACACACACATACACAACCACACCTAACCACACAACCACACCCACAACCACACACAGACAACAACAACCACACACACATACAACCACACATACAACCACACACACACACAACCACACACACATCCACAACCTCATACACAAACACACACCCACACATAACTACACACAACCCACAACCACACACACCACACACACAACCACACCCACACCATACACACACAGCCACAACCATACACAACCACACCCAGACCCACACACAACCACAACCAAACACACTCACACACAACCATACACACACAACCACACACAACAACCACACACACACAACCACACACAACTACACACATAACCCCACACACAACCCCAGACACAACCACACACACACATCCACACACACACACAATCACACCCACCACTATACACACACACAACCACGCACATAACCACACACACAACCACACACACAACCACAAAAATACCCACACCCAACCACAAACACACACACAAACACACACAACCACACACCCAACCACACCCACAACCACACACACAACCATAATCAGACACAAAGACACAATCACACATACACAACCACACACACAAAACCACTCAATCCCACACACACACAACCACACACACACAACCACACCACCACACAACCACAATCCCACACACAACCAAACACACACAACCATACCACACACACACAATCACACACATACAACCACACATACAACCACACACACACACAACCACACACACATCCACAACCTCATACACAAACACACACCCACACATAACTACACACAACCCACAACCACACACAACCACACACACAACCACACCCACACCATACACACACAGCCACAACCACACACAACCACACCCAGACCCACACACTTACAACCACAACCAAACACGCTCACACACAACCACACACACACAACCACACACAACAACCACACTCACACAACCACATACAACTACACACATAACCCCACACACAACCCCAGACACAACCACACACACACATCCACACACACACACAATCACACCCCAACTATACACACACACAACCACGCACATAACCACACACACAACCACACACACACAACCACAAAAATACCCACACCCAACCACACACACAAACACACATACAAACACACACAACCACACACCCAACCACACCCACAACCACACACACAACCATAATCAGACACAAAGACACAATCACACATACACAACCACACACACAAAACCACTCAATCCCACACACACACAACCACACACACACAACCACACCCAACCACACAACCACAATCCCACACACAACCAAACACACACAACCATAACCACACACACACAACCACACCCAAAACCACACACACAACCACACCCACACACAACCACACACACACACACCACACACACAACCACACACAACCACACAAACAACCACAACCACACACAACCACACACACAACTACACACACAACCACAACCACTCACAACCACACACACAACCACAATCACACACAACTACACACACAACCACACACACAACCACACAATCAACCACACCCACAATCACACACAACCACACCCACACGCACAACCACACACCCACAACCACACACACAACCACAACCACACACACAACCACACACACAACCACACACACAACCACAACCACACACACACAACACAAGCAACCACACACACACACACAACCACCACACACACCCACAACCACACCCGCACCCACAAATGCACCCACACACAACCACACACATAACCACAACCACACACACAAGCACATACACAAACACACACACAAAAACACACACAACCATACACACAACCACACACACACAACCACACACAACCACACACAACCGCACACACAGCCACACACAAAACCACACACACAACACACACAACCACAACCACACACACAACCGCACACACAACCACAACCACACACCCAACACACACGCAACCACGCACATAACCACACACAACCCCCACACCCATACAACCACACCCACAACCACACCCACATACACAACCACACCTAACCACACAACCACACCCACATCAACACACACAACCACACACACACAACCACACACACACACAACCACACACACAACCACACACACACACATATCCACAACCACACACACAACCACACACACACACATAACCACACACAACCACACACAACCACACACACAACCACACCCACAACCACACACACATACACAACCACACCTAACCACACAACCACACCCACAACCACACACAGACACCAACAACCACACACACATACAACCACACATATAACCACACACACACACAACCACACACACACATCCACAACCACATACACAAACACACACCCACACATAACTATACACAACCACACACACAACCACACACAACCACACCCACACCATACACACACACAGCCACAAGCACACACAACCACACCCACAACCACACACACACAACCACAACCAAACACACTCACACACAACCACACACACACAACCACACACAACAACCACCCACACAACCACACACACACAACCACACACAACTACACACATAACCCCACACACAACCCCAGGCACAACCACACACACACATCCACACACATACACAATCACACCCACAACTATACACACACACAACCACAACCACACACAATCACACCCACAACCACACACACAATCACACACACAACCACACACACAACCACGCACACAACCACACACACAACCACACACACACAACCACACACACAACCACACACACAACCACAAAAATACCCACACCCAACCACACACACAAACACACACAACCACACACCCAACCACACCTACAACCACACACACAACCATAATCAGACACAAAGACACAATCACACATACACAACCACACACAAAAAACCACTCAATCCCACACACACACAACCATACACACACAACCACACCCAACCACACAACCACAATCCCACACATAACCAAACACACACAACCACAACCGAAAACACACAACCACACCGAAAACCACACACACAACCACACCCACACACAACCACACACACACACACCACACACTCACAACCACACACAACCACACAAACAACCACAACCACACACAACCACACACACAACTACACACACAACCACAACCACACACAACCACACACACAACCACAATCACACACACAACCATACACACAACCACTCACACAACCACACAATCAACCACACCCACAATCACACACAACCACACCCACACCAACAACCACACACCCACAACCACACACACAACCACAAGCACACACACAACCACAAGCACACACACATAACACAAGCAACCACACACACACACAACCACACACACAACCACCACACACACCCAAAACCACACCCGCACCCACAAACGCACCCACACACAACCACACACATAAGCACAACCACACACAAGCACATACACAAGCACATACACAACCACACACACACAACCGTACACACAACCACACACACACACAACCACCCCCAACCACACCCAACCGCACACACAACCACACACACAACACACACAACCACAACCACACACACATCCACACAGACAACCACAACCACACACCCAACTACACACACAACCACGCACACAACCACACACAACCCCCACACCCATACAACCACACCCACAACCACACCCACATACACAACCACACCTAACCACACAACCACACCCACATCCATAAACACAACCACACACACACACAACCACACACACACAACCACACACACAACTATACACACAACCACACACATACAACCACACACACAACCACACACACTCAACCACACCCAACCACACACACAATCACACACCCACACAACCACACACACAACCACACACACACAACCACACACCCACACAACCACAACCACACCCAACCACACACACAACCACACTCACAACCACAACCACACACACAACACACAACCACACATACAACCACGCACACATACAACTGCACACACACAACCATACACACAACCACACACACACACCACACCCAACCACACCCAACTGCACACACAACCACACACACAACCACACACATGACACACACAACCACAACCACACATACAACCGCACACAAAACCACACACACAACCACACAACCATACACACACAACCACACAAACAACCACACACACACAACCACACACACAACCACACACACACACACAACTATACACACAACCACACACACACAACCACACACACACAACCACACACAACCATGCACACAACCACATACAACCCCCACACCCACACAACCACACCCACAGCCACACACAAAACCACACCTAACCACACAACCACATGCACAACCACACACGCACAACCACAACCACACACACACAACCACACACACACACACAACCACACACACACAACCACACACACACATCCACAACCACACACACAACCACACACAACCACACACACAACCATACCCACACCATACACACACACAACCACAACCACACACAACCACACCCACAACCACACACACACAACCACAACCAAACACACTCACACACACAACCACACACAACAACCACACACAACAACCACACACACAACCACACACACACAACCACACACAACTACACACATAACCCCACACATAACCCCAGACACAACCACACACACACAACCACACACACGCACACACAAGCACACACACAACCACACCCACAACCATACATACACACAACCACACACAATCACACCCACAACCACACACACACAATCACACACACAACCACACACACAACTACACACACAACCACACACAACCACACACACAACCACACACAGAACCACACAAACAACCACACCCAACCACACACACAAACACACACAAACACACACCCAACCACACCCACAACCACACACACAACCATAATCAGACACAAAGACACAATCACACATACACAACCACACACACACAACCACTCAATCCCACACATACAACCACACACACACACAACCACACCCAACCACACAACCACACACACATACACAACCACACCTAACCACACAACCACACCCACAACCACACACAGACAACAACAACCACACACACATACAACCACACATACAACCACACACACACACACAACCACACACACATCCACAACCTCATACACAAACACACACCCACACATAACTACACACAACCCACAACCACACACAACCACACACACAACCACACCCACACCATACACACACAGCCACAACCACACACAACCACACCCAGACCCACACACTTACAACCACAACCAAACACACTCACACACAACCACACACACACAACCACACACAACAACCACACACACACAACCACACACAACTACACACATAACCCCACACACAACCCCAGACACAACCACACACACACATCCACACACACACACAATCACACCCACCACTATACACACACACAACCACGCACATAACCACACACACAACCACACACACAACCACAAAAATACCCACACCCAACCACAAACACACACACAAACACACACAACCACACACCCAACCACACCCACAACCACACACACAACCATAATCAGACACAAAGACACAATCACACATACACAACCACACACACAAAACCACTCAATCCCACACACACACAACCACACACACACAACCACACCCAACCACACAACCACAATCCCACACACAACCAAACACACACAACCATAACCACACACACACAATCACACACATACAACCACACATACAACCACACACACACACAACCACACACACATCCACAACCTCATACACAAACACACACCCACACATAACTACACACAACCCACAACCACACACAACCACACACACAACCACACCCACACCATACACACACAGCCACAACCACACACAACCACACCCAGACCCACACACTTACAACCACAACCAAACACACTCACACACAACCACACACACACAACCACACACAACAACCACACTCACACAACCACATACAACTACACACATAACCCCACACACAACCCCAGACACAACCACACACACACATCCACACACACACACAATCACACCCCAACTATACACACACACAACCACGCACATAACCACACACACAACCACACACACACAACCACAAAAATACCCACACCCAACCACACACACAAACACACATACAAACACACACAACCACACACCCAACCACACCCACAACCACACACACAACCATAATCAGACACAAAGACACAATCACACATACACAACCACACACACAAAACCACTCAATCCCACACACACACAACCACACACACACAACCACAACCAACCACACAACCACAATCCCACACACAACCAAACACACACAACCATAACCACACACACACACAACCACACCCAAAACCACACACACAACCACACCCACACACAACCACACACACACACACCACACACACAACCACACACAACCACACAAACAACCACAACCACACACAACCACACACACAACTACACACACAACCACAACCACTCACAACCACACACACAACCACAATCACACACAACTACACACACAACCACACACACAACCACACAATCAACCACACCCACAATCACACACAACCACACCCACACGCACAACCACACACCCACAACCACACACACAACCACAACCACACACACAACCACACACACAACCACACACACAACCACAACCACACACACACAACACAAGCAACCACACACACACACACAACCACCACACACACCCACAACCACACCCGCACCCACAAATGCACCCACACACAACCACACACATAACCACAACCACACACACAAGCACATACACAAACACACACACAAAAACACACACAACCATACACACAACCACACACACACAACCACACACAACCACACACAACCGCACACACAGCCACACACAAAACCACACACACAACACACACAACCACAACCACACACACAACCGCACACACAACCACAACCACACACCCAACCACACACGCAACCACGCACATAACCACACACAACCCCCACACCCATACAACCACACCCACAACCACACCCACATACACAACCACACCTAACCACACAACCACACCCACATCAACACACACAACCACACACACACAACCACACACACACACAACCACACACACAACCACACACACACACATATCCACAACCACACACACAACCACACACACACACATAACCACACACAACCACACACAACCACACACACAACCACACCCACAACCACACACACATACACAACCACACCTAACCACACAACCACACCCACAACCACACACAGACACCAACAACCACACACACATACAACCACACATATAACCACACACACACACAACCACACACACACATCCACAACCACATACACAAACACACACCCACACATAACTATACACAACCACACACACAACCACACACAACCACACCCACACCATACACACACACAGCCACAAGCACACACAACCACACCCACAACCACACACACACAACCACAACCAAACACACTCACACACAACCACACACACACAACCACACACAACAACCACCCACACAACCACACACACACAACCACACACAACTACACACATAACCCCACACACAACCCCAGGCACAACCACACACACACATCCACACACATACACAATCACACCCACAACTATACACACACACAACCACAACCACACACAATCACACCCACAACCACACACACAATCACACACACAACCACACACACAACCACGCACACAACCACACACACAACCACACACACACAACCACACACACAACCACACACACAACCACAAAAATACCCACACCCAACCACACACACAAACACACACAACCACACACCCAACCACACCTACAACCACACACACAACCATAATCAGACACAAAGACACAATCACACATACACAACCACACACACAAAACCACTCAATCCCACACACACACAACCATACACACACAACCACACCCAACCACACAACCACAATCCCACACATAACCAAACACACACAACCACAACCGAAAACACACAACCACACCGAAAACCACACACACAACCACACCCACACACAACCACACACACACACACCACACACTCACATCCACACACAACCACACAAACAACCACAACCACACACAACCACACACACAACTACACACACAACCACAACCACACACAACCACACACACAACCACAATCACACACACAACCATACACACAACCACTCACACAACCACACAATCAACCACACCCACAATCACACACAACCACACCCACACCAACAACCACACACCCACAACCACACACACAACCACAAGCACACACACAACCACAAGCACACACACATAACACAAGCAACCACACACACACACAACCACACACACAACCACCACACACACCCAAAACCACACCCGCACCCACAAACGCACCCACACACAACCACACACATAAGCACAACCACACACAAGCACATACACAAGCACATACACAAACACACACACACAACCGTACACACAACCACACACACACACAACCACCCCCAACCACACCCAACCGCACACACAACCACACACACAACACACACAACCACAACCACACACACATCCGCACAGACAACCACAACCACACACCCAACTACACACACAACCACGCACACAACCACACACAACCCCCACACCCATACAACCACACCCACAACCACACCCACATACACAACCACACCTAACCACACAACCACACCCACATCCATAAACACAACCACACACACACACAACCACACACACACAACCACACACACAACCACACACACACACAACCACACACACATATCCACAACCACGCACACAACCACACACACACACATAACCACACACAACCATACACACAACCACACACAACCACACACACAACCACACCCACACCATACACACACACAATCACACACAACCACGCCCACAACCACACACACAACCACAACCACACACACAACCACAACCACACACACAACCACACACACAACCACGCACACACACAACTGCACACACAACCATACACACAACCACACACAACCATTCCCAACCACAGACACACAACCACACACACAACCACACACACAACACACACACAACCACACCTAACCACTGTTAGACCCGGCCCTCGTAACATAGTCAGACCTGACCCCTGCACCTCACACCAGCCCCGAGCCCACGGCCTAGCCGATCCTTCCCACCAGAACACACACACCCGACCCGGACTTCCCCCATCTGTGGCCTTCCTCCTTCGGCCACCCCGGGCCCGCGTGCCCACTTCATGCATCAAGATGGCCGCCCGGGCCCAGCGCGACCCTAGCCTATAGGCGCCACTCCGGCTGGAGGACATCGCGCTCCCCTTGGGATGAGAAAGGGAGGAGCAGTTTCCATCACACCTCTGCGCTTCCCTGGGAAGGTGGGTTTCGATCGACCCGCCGGCCTCCCCGAGGGCTGGCTCCACGCCTGCTGGGTGTCTGGGGCTCCTCCCGACCCGGCCCTGAAAGGATCAAAGGACAATGGCAGGAAACCCCCAACAAGCGACCCCCAGGTGACAAGACCCCTGCCTGCACAGACTCCGGACATCAAAGAGGAGTCGCCTTATAACAAGGGGTGCTCTGGGACTGTCCGGCAGATTCGCCTTTGAAACACCTGAGCCCTGCTGAGTGACTCGCGGCTCCCTGAAGATCGTCAGACCTCCGAACTTGTACCTGAGCCCTGCTGAGTGACTCGCGGCTCCCTGAAGATCGTAAGACCCCTGAACTTGTGCTTGAGCCCTGCTGAGTGACTCGCGGCTCCCTGAAGATCGTCAGACCTCCGAACTTGTGCTTGAGCTCTGCTGAGTGACTCGCGGCTCCCTGAAGATCGTAAGACCTCCGGACTCGCGCTCGAGCCCTGCTGAGTAACTCGCGGCTCCCACAGACTCTCTTGGTCCTGCCGGACCCCACGACGACAAGCGTATCCCCCAGCTCGAGGATTGTGAGCTGTGCGCCGGGTACGATCCTGCATTTTATCCATATCCCCAAAGACTGTCCCGCTACCTCCTATCCCCCCTCCAAGACTTGGTGAGCCCGCGCTCCACTTGTATATATTTTGCCTTGTTGATCATAAAGATCCTACCACTCCGATCTGATAAAGATTTGCTCTTAAGAACTCCTTGTGTGGTGTCTCTCTGTCGTTTGGTGCCGAGTGTGCGATCCTAGATACGAGGTTCCTCCCCTGAGGAGTCTCCTGCCAGCGCCTGGCTATGATACCTCGAGGGTGGATCTCAGGGTAGTCAGGGCCCCTCAGGGCCCCTCTGAGGTCGCCTTCTAACAACCACACAACCACACCCACAACCACACACACACCACCACAACCACACACACACACAATCACACACACACACACAACCAAACACACACAACCACACACACAACCACACACCCACACATAACCACACACACAACCACACACACAATCACACACACAACCACACACACAACCACACACAACCATACACACAACCACACACACAACCACACACATAACCACATACACACAAACACACACAACCACACACACAACCACACAAACAACCACACCCAACCACATATACAAACACACATAACCACACCCACAACCACACACACAACCATAATCAGACACAAAGACACAATCACACATACACAACCACTCAATCCCACACACACAACCACACACACACACAACCACACACAACAACACAACCACAATCCCACACACAACCAAACACACAACACCACACACACAACCACAACCACTGACACACAACCACACCCAAAACCATATACACAACCATACCCACACACAACCACACACAACCACACACACACCACACACACACACAACCACACAAACAACCACAACTACACACCACTACACACACAACTATACCCACAACCATACACAACCACACACACAACCACAACCACACACACAACCACACACACAACCACACAATCAACCACACCCACAACCACACACAACCACACCTACACCCACAACCACACACCCACAACCACACACACAACCACAACCACACACACACACAACAAAAGCAACCACACACACACAACCACACACAACCACACCCAACCACATATCCACACACACCCACAACCACACCTGCATGCACAAACGCACCCACACACAACCACACACATAACCACAACCACACACACAACAACCACAACCACACACACAACCACACACACAACCACACACACAACTATACACACAACCACACACATACAACCACACACACAACCACACACACTCAACCACACCCAACCACACACACAATAACACACCCACACAACAACACCCAACCACACCCACAACCACACACACACAACCACACACCCACACAACCACAACCACACCCAACCACACACACAACCACACTCACAACCACAACCACACACACAACACACAACCACACATACAACCACGCACACATACAACCGCACACACATAACCATACACACAACCACAAACACACACCACACCCAACCACACCCAACTGCACACACACAACCACACACACAACCACACACACGACACACACAACCACAACCACACAAACAACCACACACAGACAACCACACACACAACCACACACGCACACACAACTATACACACAACCACACACACACAACCACACACACTCAACCACACCCAACCACGCACACAACCACATACAACCCCCACACCCACACAACCACACCCACAACCACACATACAACCACACCTAACCACACAACCACACCCACAACCACACACGCACAACCACAACCACACACACACACAACCACACACACACACAACCACACACACACAACCACACACACACATCCACAACCACACACACAACCACACACACAACCACACCCACACCATACACACACACAACCACAACCACACACAACCACACCCACAACCACACACACACAACCACAACCAAACACACACACACACAACCACACACAACAACCACACACAACAACCACACACACAACCACACACACACAACCACACACAACTACACACATAACCCCACACCTAACCCCAGACACAACCACACACACACAACCACACACACACACACACAAGCACACACACAACCACACCCACAACCATATACACACACAACCACAACCACACACAATCACACCCACAACCACACACACACAATCACACACACAACCACGCACACAACTACACACACAACCACACACACAACCACACACAGAACTACATACACAACCACACACACAACCACACACAGAACCACACAAACAACCACACCCAACCACACACACAAACACACACCCAACCACACCCACAACCACACACACAACCATAATCAGACACAAAGACACAATCACACATACACAACCACACACACACAACCACTCAATCCCACACACACAACCACACACAACCACACAACCACACACACATACACAACCACACCTAACCACACAACCACACCCACAACCACACACAGACAACAACAACCACACACACATACAACCACACATACAACCACACACACACAACCACACACACATCCACAACCACAGACACAAACACACACCCACACATAACTACACACAACCCACAACCACACACAACCACACACACAACCACACCCACACCATACACACACAACCACACACCCACACAACCACAACCACACCCAACCACACACACAACCACACTCACAACCACAACCACACACACAACACACAACCACACATACAACCACGCACACATACAACCGCACACACACAACCATACACACAACCACAAACACACACCACACCCAACCACACCCAACTGCACACACACAACCACACACACAACCACACACACGACACACACAACCACAACCACACAAACAACCACACACACACAACCACACACACAACCACACACGCACACACAACTATACACACAACCACACACACACAACCACACACACTCAACCACACCCAACCACGCACACAACCACATACAACCCCCACACCCACACAACCACACCCACAACCACACATACAACCACACCTAACCACACAACCACACCCACAACCACACACGCACAACCACAACCACACACACACACAACCACACACACACACAACCACACACACACAACCACACACACACATCCACAACCACACACACAACCACACACACAACCACACCCACACCATACACATACAAAACCACAACCACACACAACCACACCCACAACCACACACACACAACCACAACCAAACACACACACACACAACCACACACAACAACCACACACAACAACCACACACACAACCACACACACACAACCACACACAACTACACACATAACCCCACACCTAACCCCAGACACAACCACACACACACAACCACACACACACACACACAAGCCCACACACAACCACACCCACAACCATATACACACACAACCACAACCACACACAATCACACCCACAACCACACACACACAATCACACACACAACCACGCACACAACTACACACACAACCACACACACAACCACACACAGAACTACATACACAACCACACACACAACCACACACACAACCACACAAACAACCACACCCAACCACACACACAAACACACACCCAACCACACCCACAACCACACACACAACCATAATCAGACACAAAGACACAATCACACATACACAACCACACACACACAACCACTCAATCCCACACACACAACCACACACAACCACACAACCACACACACATACACAACCACACCTAACCACACAACCACACCCACAACCACACACAGACAACAACAACCACACACATACAACCACACATACAACCACACACACACAACCACACACACATCCACAACCACATACACAAACACACACCCACACATAACTACACACAACCCACAACCACACACAACCACACACACAACCACACCCACACCATACACACACAGACACAACCACACACAACCACACCCAGACCCACACACACACAACCACAACCAAACACACTCACACACAACCACACTAACACAACCACACACAACAACCACACACACACAACCACACACAACTACACACATAACCCCACACACAACCCCAGACAAAACCACAAACACACATCCACACACACACACAATCACACCCACAACTATACACACACACAACCACGCACATAACCACACACACAACCACACACACACACAACCACACACACACAACCACAAAAATACCCACACCCAACCACACACACAAACACACACAACCACACACCCAACCACACCCACAACCACACACACAACCATAATCAGACACAAAGACACAATCACACATACACAACCACACACACAAAACCACTCAATCCCACACACACACACACAACCACACACACACAACCGCACACACAGCCACACACAAAACCACACACACAACACACACAACCACAACCACACACACAACCGCACACACAACCACAACCACACACCCAACCACACACGCAACCACGCACATAACCACACACAACCCCCACACCCATACAACCACACCCACAACCACACCCACATACACAACCACACCTAACCACACAACCACACCCACATCAACACACACAACCACACACACACAACCACACACACACACAACCACACACACAACCACACACACACACATATCCACAACCACACACACAACCACACACACACACATAACCACACACAACCACACACAACCACACACACAACCACACCCACAACCACACACACATACACAACCACACCTAACCACACAACCACATCCACAACCACACACAGACACCAACAACCACACACACATACAACCACACATATAACCACACACACACACAACCACACACACACATCCACAACCACATACACAAACACACACCCACACATAACTATACACAACCACACACACAACCACACACAACCACACCCACACCATACACACACACAGCCACAAGCACACACAACCACACCCACAACCACACACACACAACCACAACCAAACACACTCACACACAACCACACACACACAACCACACACAACAACCACCCACACAACCACACACACACAACCACACACAACTACACACATAACCCCACACACAACCCCAGGCACAACCACACACACACATCCACACACATACACAATCACACCCACAACTATACACACACACAACCACAACCACACACAATCACACCCACAACCACACACACAATCACACACACAACCACACACACAACCACGCACACAACCACACACACAACCACACACACACAACCACACACACAACCACACACACAACCACAAAAATACCCACACCCAACCACACACACAAACACACACAACCACACACCCAACCACACCTACAACCACACACACAACCATAATCAGACACAAAGACACAATCACACATACACAACCACACACACAAAACCACTCAATCCCACACACACACAACCATACACACACAACCACACCCAACCACACAACCACAATCCCACACATAACCAAACACACACAACCACAACCGAAAACACACAACCACACCGAAAACCACACACACAACCACACCCACACACAACCACACACACACACACCACACACTCACATCCACACACAACCACACAAACAACCACAACCACACACAACCACACACACAACTACACACACAACCACAACCACACACAACCACACACACAACCACAATCACACACACAACCATACACACAACCACTCACACAACCACACAATCAACCACACCCACAATCACACACAACCACACCCACACCAACAACCACACACCCACAACCACACACACAACCACAAGCACACACACAACCACAAGCACACACACATAACACAAGCAACCACACACACACACAACCACACACACAACCACCACACACACCCAAAACCACACCCGCACCCACAAACGCACCCACACACAACCACACACATAAGCACAACCACACACAAGCACATACACAAGCACATACACAAACACACACACACAACCGTACACACAACCACACACACACACAACCACCCCCAACCACACCCAACCGCACACACAACCACACACACAACACACACAACCACAACCACACACACATCCGCACAGACAACCACAACCACACACCCAACTACACACACAACCACGCACACAACCACACACAACCCCCACACCCATACAACCACACCCACAACCACACCCACATACACAACCACACCTAACCACACAACCACACCCACATCCATAAACACAACCACACACACACACAACCACACACACACAACCACACACACAACCACACACACACACACAACCACACACACATATCCACAACCACACACACAACCACACACACACACATAACCACACACAACCATACACACAACCACACACAACCACACACACAACCACACCCACACCATACACACACACAATCACACACAACCACGCCCACAACCACACACACAACCACAACCACACACACAACCACAACCACACACACAACCACACACACAACCACGCACACACACAACTGCACACACAACCATACACACAACCACACACAACCATTCCCAACCACACACACACAACCACACACACAACCACACACACAACACACACACAACCACACCTAACCACTGTTAGACCCGGCCCTCGTAACATAGTCAGACCTGACCCCTGCACCTCACACCAGCCCCGAGCCCACGGCCTAGCCGATCCTTCCCACCAGAACACACACACCCGACCCGGACTTCCCCCATCTGTGGCCTTCCTCCTTCGGCCACCCCGGGCCCGCGTGCCCACTTCATGCATCAAGATGGCCGCCCGGGCCCAGCGCGACCCTAGCCTATAGGCGCCACTCCGGCTGGAGGACATCGCGCTCCCCTTGGGATGAGAAAGGGAGGAGCAGTTTCCATCACACCTCTGCGCTTCCCTGGGAAGGTGGGTTTCGATCGACCCGCCGGCCTCCCCGAGGGCTGGCTCCACGCCTGCTGGGTGTCTGGGGCTCCTCCCGACCCGGCCCTGAAAGGATCAAAGGACAATGGCAGGAAACCCCCAACAAGCGACCCCCAGGTGACAAGACCCCTGCCTGCACAGACTCCGGACATCAAAGAGGAGTCGCCTTATAACAAGGGGTGCTCTGGGACTGTCCGGCAGATTCGCCTTTGAAACACCTGAGCCCTGCTGAGTGACTCGCGGCTCCCTGAAGATCGTCAGACCTCCGAACTTGTACCTGAGCCCTGCTGAGTGACTCGCGGCTCCCTGAAGATCGTAAGACCCCTGAACTTGTGCTTGAGCCCTGCTGAGTGACTCGCGGCTCCCTGAAGATCGTCAGACCTCCGAACTTGTGCTTGAGCTCTGCTGAGTGACTCGCGGCTCCCTGAAGATCGTAAGACCTCCGGACTCGCGCTCGAGCCCTGCTGAGTAACTCGCGGCTCCCACAGACTCTCTTGGTCCTGCCGGACCCCACGACGACAAGCGTATCCCCCAGCTCGAGGATTGTGAGCTGTGCGCCGGGTACGATCCTGCATTTTATCCATATCCCCAAAGACTGTCCCGCTACCTCCTATCCCCCCTCCAAGACTTGGTGAGCCCGCGCTCCACTTGTATATATTTTGCCTTGTTGATCATAAAGATCCTACCACTCCGATCTGATAAAGATTTGCTCTTAAGAACTCCTTGTGTGGTGTCTCTCTGTCGTTTGGTGCCGAGTGTGCGATCCTAGATACGAGGTTCCTCCCCTGAGGAGTCTCCTGCCAGCGCCTGGCTATGATACCTCGAGGGTGGATCTCAGGGTAGTCAGGGCCCCTCAGGGCCCCTCTGAGGTCGCCTTCTAACAACCACACAACCACACCCACAGCCACACACACACCACCACAACCACACACACACACAATCACACACACACACACAACCAAACACACACAACCACACACACAACCACACACCCACACATAACCACACACACAACCACACACACAATCACACACACAACCACACACACAACCACACACAACCATACACACAACCACACACACAACCACACACATAACCACATACACACAAACACACACAACCACACACACAACCACACAAACAACCACACCCAACCACATATACAAACACACATAACCACACCCACAACCACACACACAACCATAATCAGACACAAAGACACAATCACACATACACAACCACTCAATCCCACACACACAACCACACACACACACAACCACACACAACAACACAACCACAATCCCACACACAACCAAACACACAACACCACACACACAACCACAACCACTGACACACAACCACACCCAAAACCATATACACAACCATACCCACACACAACCACACACAACCACACACACACCACACACACACACAACCACACAAACAACCACAACTACACACCACTACACACACAACTATACCCACAACCATACACAACCACACACACAACCACAACCACACACACAACCACACACACAACCACACAATCAACCACACCCACAACCACACACAACCACACCTACACCCACAACCACACGCCCACAACCACACACACAACCACAACCACACACACACACAACAAAAGCAACCACACACACACAACCACACACAACCACACCCAACCACATATCCACACACACCCACAACCACACCTGCATGCACAAACGCACCCACACACAACCACACACATAACCACAACCACACACACAACAACCACAACCACACACACAACCACACACACAACTATACACACAACCACACACATACAACCACACACACAACCACACACACTCAACCACACCCAACCACACACACAATAACACACCCACACAACAACACCCAACCACACCCACAACCACACACACACAACCACACACCCACACAACCACAACCACACCCAACCACACACACAACCACACTCACAACCACAACCACACACACAACACACAACCACACATACAACCACGCACACATACAACCGCACACACATAACCATACACACAACCACAAACACACACCACACCCAACCACACCCAACTGCACACACACAACCACACACACAACCACACACACGACACACACAACCACAACCACACAAACAACCACACACACACAACCACACACACAACCACACACGCACACACAACTATACACACAACCACACACACACAACCACACACACTCAACCACACCCAACCACGCACACAACCACATACAACCCCCACACCCACACAACCACACCCACAACCACACATACAACCACACCTAACCACACAACCACACCCACAACCACACACGCACAACCACAACCACACACACACACAACCACACACACACACAACCACACACACACAACCACACACACACATCCACAACCACACACACAACCACACACACAACCACACCCACACCATACACACACACAACCACAACCACACACAACCACACCCACAACCACACACACACAACCACAACCAAACACACACACACACAACCACACACAACAACCACACACAACAACCACACACACAACCACACACACACAACCACACACAACTACACACATAACCCCACACCTAACCCCAGACACAACCACACACACACAACCACACACACACACACACAAGCACACACACAACCACACCCACAACCATATACACACACAACCACAACCACACACAATCACACCCACAACCACACACACACAATCACACACACAACCACGCACACAACTACACACACAACCACACACACAACCACACACAGAACTACATACACAACCACACACACAACCACACACAGAACCACACAAACAACCACACCCAACCACACACACAAACACACACCCAACCACACCCACAACCACACACACAACCATAATCAGACACAAAGACACAATCACACATTGTGAGAAGTTGGCCTGGTATATGCTGTTCACTAGTTCTAGTGACCACCTTGTACCATGCCAAGCAACCCTTATGGTGTGGTTGTAAGTCAACCTTTTTGGACTAGCTGCCCTAGTGGTAGCGTAGGCTAAGCAGTCTTTGAGGCTAAACTCGTGAAGCGTGTTAAGCCAGCTGTTTTACCAAATGCAACCCCCTTTTATACCAATGAAAGGACACCACACAGATATATATTCAAAATATATATGTATTTATTTATCAAAGTAACCCCTAGTCTCTTTATGAGCACAGGAGCACAAATCGTCAAACAAGATTATCACAGAATACACAGAAGTTGCACTTTATATGGATAGGCCCTGGTGGCCACTCAAACCATATACTAAAATAGTGGTATAAGTACCACGAACAGAAAAGGGAAAAGGCCTAGGGCCTCTAGAATCGCTGGGCCTACAAGGAGCTAACGTCAGTTAGTGACCAGGAGGTCCACGGGTGGCGTGTGCAGAGCAAATAGTCACACGCGTGCTCCCATAGGTTTCAATGGGTGCGTAAAAAGTACAAAGTTACTGCAAAGAGGATCTTCCGGATGGACTAGGAACTCAAGATTTGGAACACAGGCACTAGAGATGTAATACTACACTTGGGCACAGGTGTGCCAGCTTTACCTCACCCACAGGAAGCGGGTGCATAGGCCTCGAAGTGCGTCGGGTTGCTTCTATCTGTTCCGTGGAGCTTGAAGACAAAGATGCTGCAGGCGGTCGGTCCGGGAGAGATGCAGTGGATCCAAGAGTGGATCGGAGATGTTGAAGACCTGTAAGCAGAGGGGACAGTGTTCACAGTCACTAGCCAGTGACCAGCGTGGCACCAGGTGGGTACCAGGCGATGTCGGGTGCAAACAGGTGATGAGGGGTAGCTTGTCTCCGCAGCCACGTGGTCCCTGAAGGTCGACGACGTCCAGGAGTCGGCTCACGAGCTGTCCCACGCAGGCTCTCGCTGTCGGCGGTGTCGGCGACTTGATCGAAGCAAACAAGCCTTGGCAAAAGCAATTGCAGGAGGATTCGGAAATCAGCTGTTGGTTCTGACCAGCAAGGTCAGAGGGATTGCTCCTTTGGAGGGGAGCAAGGGCCAGTCTGGAGCAACCAGACCAGCGGTGTTTGTCGTAGATTTCGTCGCCAAGATGGCCACTAGCCAGCGGGCCAGCAACCGGTTAGGCGCGTCGAGTGGCAAAATGCAGAAGGGCCCCACGCAGATCGTGGAGATGCTGGAGGGCTCACCTTTGGTGCAGATGCTGCTCGAGGGTTGGGCTTCTCAGGACCCAAAGCACAACTTGGAGGGAGCCTCGGTTGTTGCACTGGTCAGCTTGTCGTAGTCGTTCCAAGATGGCTGGCTCCACGTGTCTCGGTGCCTCCACGGGTCTCTTCTTTTCAGGGACTGTGGATCGGGCGGTGAGAGGTCTGGAGGTCCAGGTCTTGTCAGTCTCTGGGCTCGGGCTCCGGCGGGAGGTGGCGGCAAAGCAGACGTTGATTCGCTGGATGGTGCTTGCGTTAGCAAGGTGGTCACTCCCTGACCACAGGGGAGATTTTCTTCAGTCTTCTGTGCAGCAGAATGTCGAAGTTCCCGTCTTCTTCTTAGTTTCAAGTTGATTCCAGGATGTCTGAAGTCTTAGGACACAGCTCCTACCTTTATTCGGATTCTAGGGGCCGGACTACCTGCTAGGTCCCTCCCTATGGGTGGGACCAGGAAGGGGGGTGGTTACACCCCCAATCCTTTGTCCAGCTCGCCCCAGGCCCGGGACTGGTGTGCCCCAGGACCGGTTTGAACTGGCATATGCACCGAGGCTCCTTGTGAGCCACAGGCATGTCTGGTTTCTTTCAAGCCCTACCTGACCAATACACAAAATCCTGTCTGGGGTGGTGCATGCACCTCCCCTGGCAGGAAACCCTTTGTCCACACCTCCCAAGCTGGAAGGACTCCCAGCAGCAGGAGGGCAGACTTGTGTCTGTGGTGGCAGCATCCATTTTGTGGAGCTGAGGCTATGTCTGATTTTACCCGGGTTTCAGGTACTGTACATGTCGTGTCCCTCTAGAAGGGTGGAATGCTAACCCCGTCGCCAGAATTGGCGAGGGGTTAGTATTCCAATTCGTATGACACCTTACTCGACATGTTTTGATAAAGCCAAACCAAAGATAGCATTTAACCGCGAGGTTCATAATGCACTTAAGAGTATATGGTATGACGATATCTGGAAACAGTAGAAGGAAGTTGTTCCGACCACTGCAGACAGGCTCAGCTCATGCCAGAGCACCATCTCACATGGAACCAAGCACTCTGCCTTCAGGATTGTTAAGGCCTGCCATAGGAGTGACTTATAGGTTACCAGGTGTCCCATTTAAGGTTAGGTATAGGTATACTACACCTAAGTAAGAGGTGATTACACCAACTTACCCCAGCTGAGTGATCAGCCAGTTGTGTCAGATTGTTAGGCCAAGCCTGGGGTGGCATAATACATGCTGCAGCCCTTGGCAGGCCTGGGGTACACCAATGCCCTGGGTACCTAGTGTACACTGGTACAGGGGCTGACAGGGTGATCCACTTCCAATTGGTTATGCACCTAGGGTGCATAGTTTTAATTTAGTAGAGAGAACAGCAGGCTGGGGGTCTGATTGGCAGGCCCACAGCCTCAATATGTCAAAAACCAGTGAAGCAAAAAGCAAAAATTTGGGGTGACCATAGGATAGCAGACCCTACTCTCCTACACAACCCCCCCCCAAACGCTGGGACATTAAACTAGCCTTGACCAGTCTCGTCTTCATGTCCTAAGTGGAAGTACCTGGAGAGACCATCTGCATTCCCATGGTCAGTACCTGGCCGGTGCTCCACTGTAAAGTCCATCCCCTGTAGGGAAATGGACCACCTAAGCAGTTTGGGGTTTTCACCCTTCATCTGATTTAGCCACAAGAGGGGCTTATGGTCGGTCTGAATCTTGAAGTGAGTGCCAAACAAGTATGGCCTCAGCTTCTTCAGGGCCCACACCACAGCAAAGGCCTCCCTCTCAATAGCTGACCAATTCTTCTCTCTGGGGGTCAACCTTCTGCTAATAAAAGCAATGGGTTGGTCTTGACCATCTACATTAAGTTGTGACAGCACAGCTCCCACACCCAACTCAGAAGCATCTGTTTGGACAATAAACTCTTTGGAGTAGTCAGGACTTTTCAGGATAGGTGCAGAGCACATGGCCTCCTTCAGGTCATCAAATGCCTTTTGACAGCTTACTGTCCACTGAACCTTTTTGGGCATCTTCTTGGATGTCAGATCATTAAGAGGAGTCACAATGGACCCATAGTTCTTAACAAACTTCCTGTAATACCCAGTCAAGCCCAAGAAAGCTCGAACTTGAGTCTGGGTGGTTGGAGGGGACCAATCCTTGATGGACTGTATCTTACTCTCCAGTGGTTGAACTTGGCCCCCACCTACAAGGTGGCCCAAATACACAACCTTACTCTGCCCTATCTGGCACTTAGTAGCCTTGATAGTGAGGCCTGCCCTTTGCAGAGCCTCAAGAGCCTTCTTCAGGTGGATCAGGTGATCCTCCCAGGTGGAACTAAAGACAGCAATGTCATCAAGATATGCTGCGCAAAAGTCATCCAACCCAGTAAGGACTTGGTTCACCAGCCTTTGGAAGGTGGCAGGTGCATTCTTCAGACCAAAGGGCATCACCACAAACTGATAATGCCCACCTGGGGTTGAGAATGCTGTTTTGGCCTTAGACTCCTCAGCTAACCTGATTTGCCAATAGCCAGCTGTCAAGTCAAATGTGCTCAAAAACTTTGCAGAAGCTAGTTTGTCTATGAGCTCATCTGCCCTTGGAATAGGGTGTGCATCTGTCCTGGTGACAGCATTGAGTCCTCTGTAGTCCACACAGAACCTCATCTCTCTCTTGCCATCTTTGGTGTGAGGTTTGGGGACCAGAACCACTGGGCTAGCCCAGGGGCTCTCTGAGGGTTCAATGACACCTAATTCCAGCATTTTATGTACCTCAGCCTTTATACAGTCCCTGACGTGGTCAGGTTGTCTGTAAAGTTTGTTCTTTACAGGCAGACTGTCACCAGTGTCCACAACATGGGTACACCAGTCAGTTTGACTAGGTATCAAGGAAAACATATGTGAAAATGATTGTAGAACCTGTCTACATTCAGTCTGCTGATGGGCAGTGAGGTTGCCTCCAAGGGTCACTCCTTCAACTGAGCCATCTTCAGGGTTCTGAGACAACAGGTCTGGGAGAGGGTCACTCTCTTCCTCCTGTCCCTCATCTGTAGCCATGAGCAAGCCCATGTCTGCCCTGTCAACATATGCTTTAAGCCTGTTAACATGGAGTACCCTGTGGGGACTCCTGGAAGTTCCTAGGTCCACCAAGTAGGTGACCTCTCCCTTCTTTTCCAGGATTGTATGGGGTCCAGACCATTTGTCTTGGAGTGCTGCTGGGGCCACTGGCTCCAACACCCATACCTTCTGTCCTGGCTGATACTCAACCAAGACAGCCTTTTGGTCATGCCAAGCTTTCTGTAAGGCCTGGCTTGCCTCAAGGTTTTTAGATGCCTTCTCCATATACTCAGCCATCCTGGAGCGGAGACCAAGTACATAGTCCACTATGTCTAGCTTAGGCTTTTTGAGAGGTAACTCCCATCCTTCCTTCACCAAACACAGTGGGCCTCTCACAGGGTGCCCAAACAACAATTCAAAGGGGCTGTAGCCAACTCCTTTTTGTGGGACCTCTCTGTAAGCAAACAGAAGGCAGGGTAGAAGGATATCCCATCTTCGCCTGAGCTTTTCAGGTAATCCTTTGATCATACCCTTTAGGGTCTTGTTGAATCTCTCAACAAGCCCATTGCATTGTGGGTGATAAGGGGTGGTGAACTTGTAGTTGACACCACATTCCTTCCACATAGCTGTCAAGTATCCTGACATAAAGTTGGTACCTCTGTCAGATACTACCTCCTTAGGAAACCCCACTCTGGAGAATACTCCCAGCAGGGCCCTGGCCACAACAGGTGCTGTAGTGGTCCTAAGGGGAATTGCCTCTGGATACCTGGTGGCATGATCCACTACCACCAGTATAAATCTGTGCCCAGATGCAGTGGGAGGATCCATGGGACCCACTATGTCTATTCCCACTCTTTCAAAGGGGACCCCCACCACAGGTAGTGGTATTAGGGGGGCCTTTGTTGTGCCACCTGATTTGCCACTGGCTTGGCAGGTAACACAGGAGCGACAAAACTCCTTTGTATCTTCATTCATATGAGGCCAGTGAAAGTGAGGGACAAGCCTGTCCCAAGTCTTGTTCTGGCCTAAGTGTCCTGCTAAAGGAATGTCATGGGCCAAGGTAAGAAGGAAGCCCCTAAATTGCAGAGGTATGACCAACCTCCTGGTTGCACCAGGCTTGGGGTCTCTAGCCTCTGAATAAAGGAGCCCTTCATCCCAATACACTTTATGGGTACCTTGAGCATTCCCAGCAGCCTCAGCAGCAGCCAGCTGTCTGAGGGGTTCAAGAGAGGGACAGGATAACTGAGCCTGCCTCAAGTCAGCCCTTGAAGGTCCCCCTGTCCCCAGAAACTCAACCTGATCAGGTTCAAGCTCTTCAGGGACAGTTCCTTCAGGGTCCTCTAGATCAGCTTCCTGGGAAGGCTGATCATCACTCTGAGGCAGGGGGGAAGGCACAGCCTTGACCCTCCTGTTCTTCTTCTTGGTAGGTGCTTGGTCCATTGTTCCAGGATCCAAGACCTGAGGTTCAGTGAGGCACTTTTTGGCCTGTGACCTGGTCACAGCAAGGACATGTGATGATATACCTAACATCTCTGCATGAGTCCTGTACTCCACTTCTGACCATAGAGAACTCTCTAGGTCATTGCCCAACAAACATTCTACTGGGAGGTCTGCACTAACCACAACCCTTTTGAGGCCAGTTACCCCTCCCCATGAGAAGTTAACAACTGCCACACTGTGTGAAGTAGTGGCATTGCTGGCATTGGTCACCAGGTAGTTCTCACCTGGTATGTACTGTCCAGGGTCCACAAAGCCTGGTGTCACCATAGTGACACTGGCACATGTGTCCCTGTAGGCTTGAGCCACTTTGTCATTAATTAAAGGAGTCTGTCTGTACTTGCCCAGGTTACTGGGGCTCACAGTCAGGGACAAATCAATGTCCCCATCACAGATCAAGACTGCCTGTGTAAGGGTTCTGTCTAAGTCAGAATCTCCTTCAGTTCCCATAGTGATTCCCACTACACCCTTTGTCTGGGGACCAACACTGCTAACAGTAGTACTGGGAGCAGGTGCCTTAGGGGCAACAGTGTTGGGGGCTCCACCCTTTTTGCAATCACTAGTCCAGTGAGTTGTATTTTTGCAATGATTGCACCAGGGTTTCTTTTGACCTTCTTTCTTCTTTTTGGACTGTTGTTGGGACCCACCCTCCTTAGCAGTAGTTTGGGGCCCTGTTGAAGACTTCTGGTCTTTAGATTTCTGATCTCCACCCTTTTGGTCTGTTTTCTTCTGATCACCCCCTTGGCCCTGGTTCTGGTTCTTTTGCTTAACCCTGGTTCTGACCCATTTGTCTGCCTTCTTTCCCAATTCTTGGGGAGAGGTCAGATCAGAGTCAACCAAGTGTTGATGCAGTTGCTGGTTTTGACAGTTATTTAAAATCTGTTCTCTCATCATCAAATTATACAATCCTGTAAAATCAGATACCTTACTTCCCAGCAACCAACCCTCCAAAGCCTTAGTGGCACATTCAATGTATTCAGACCAGTCCTGAGTCTGTGTCTTTTGGGTGTCTCTGAACATTAACCTGTACTGCTCAGTGGTTAAGCCTAACCCATCAACTAGAACACTCTTCAGGACTCTGTAGTTTCTGACATCCTCTTCTCTAACAGTGAGGAGTCTGTCTCTGCCTCTTCCCTCAAAGGAGAGCCAGAGGATTGCTGCCCACTGATCTTCAGGAACCTGCTGTACTTTGCAGGCTCTCTCAAGAGCAGTTATCCACTTGTGGATGTCATCCCCACTTTTGTAGGGGGGCACAACCTTAGACAGGTTTCTATTGTCGAAAACCCTATCTTTGTCCTTAGGGACAATGCTGCCACCAGTGGGTATAGACCCACTCTCTTTATGCTGTCTAGCCTTGCTAAGTTTCTCTTCCATCAGGGCTACTTCTAGCTCCTGCTTCCTGATCCTCAGCTGGGCCTCTTGCATCTTGGCCTCATGTTCCCTCCTCTGAGGGGTGGTCATCCTTCTCCTGGAGTGACCTTGAGAGCCTCTAGAGCCATGGGAAGCATTGGAGTCACCTGAGCGATTCCTTTGCCTTCCCAGCCCTGTGTTAAGTCCACTGGGGAGATCCAGTGGGTTGAACCCACTGTCAGTCCCCAATAGCCTTGGTTTAGCTGGGCCAAGTATAACACTTGGCACTGGGCTAGTTCTCCCTTCATCCTCACTACTGTCAGTATCCTTTTCACTCTCATCCTCTGTGGTAGGCATCCCATCTAAGGGGTGACTATTGGGAAGGGGTACTTCAGTGGCATCTTTAGAAGGGGGGCCTCCTGTTCCTGTCCCTAAGGGGGCTAACTGGGAAGCTTTCTTGAGTGCTCTCTGATTCTCATCATTCTGTAAGAGCTCTCTGAGCTCAGCAGAGTTTGGGTTCTTGGGCTGTTTAAGGCCTCTAAGAGTTGCCAAATGCCTGAGCTCATTCTGATTAAGGGTAGCAAAGCTGGATGGTGCCCTCTGGGGGTCACTCTCAACAGAGATGGGTACAGTGGACCCCTCTGCCCCGGCCATTGCTCTTAAGTGTGGGTGGATGTGTTGCAATCTACCTACACTTGGGTTTACCTACTAAACCTATCTAGTAGTTGTAGTCAGGGTGTGCTACTCCCTTTGCTCTACAACAACTAAGTTCAGTAGAACTTAAGTATATCTAATCTTGTTTTATATGTACCTACAGGTACCTATGTGATCTTTCAATTGGTAACCAAGAGATTACAATGGTAAAACACAGCAAGCTCAAATCCAACCGCTGCTCACCAATGTGAGAAGTTGGCCTGGTATATGCTGTTCACTAGTTCTAGTGACCACCTTGTACCATGCCAAGCAACCCTTATGGTGTGGTTGTAAGTCAACCTTTTTGGACTAGCTGCCCTAGTGGTAGCGTAGGCTAAGCAGTCTTTGAGGCTAAACTCGTGAAGCGTGTTAAGCCAGCTGTTTTACCAAATGCAACCCCCTTTTATACCAATGAAAGGACACCACACAGATATATATTCAAAATATATATGTATTTATTTATCAAAGTAACCCCTAGTCTCTTTATGAGCACAGGAGCACAAATCGTCAAACAAGATTATCACAGAATACACAGAAGTTGCACTTTATATGGATAGGCCCTGGTGGCCACTCAAACCATATACTAAAATAGTGGTATAAGTACCACGAACAGAAAAGGGAAAAGGCCTAGGGCCTCTAGAATCGCTGGGCCTACAAGGAGCTAACGTCAGTTAGTGACCAGGAGGTCCACGGGTGGCGTGTGCAGAGCAAATAGTCACACGCGTGCTCCCATAGGTTTCAATGGGTGCGTAAAAAGTACAAAGTTACTGCAAAGAGGATCTTCCGGATGGACTAGGAACTCAAGATTTGGAACACAGGCACTAGAGATGTAATACTACACTTGGGCACAGGTGTGCCAGCTTTACCTCACCCACAGGAAGCGGGTGCATAGGCCTCGAAGTGCGTCGGGTTGCTTCTATCTGTTCCGTGGAGCTTGAAGACAAAGATGCTGCAGGCGGTCGGTCCGGGAGAGATGCAGTGGATCCAAGAGTGGATCGGAGATGTTGAAGACCTGTAAGCAGAGGGGACAGTGTTCACAGTCACTAGCCAGTGACCAGCGTGGCACCAGGTGGGTACCAGGCGATGTCGGGTGCAAACAGGTGATGAGGGGTAGCTTGTCTCCGCAGCCACGTGGTCCCTGAAGGTCGACGACGTCCAGGAGTCGGCTCACGAGCTGTCCCACGCAGGCTCTCGCTGTCGGCGGTGTCGGCGACTTGATCGAAGCAAACAAGCCTTGGCAAAAGCAATTGCAGGAGGATTCGGAAATCAGCTGTTGGTTCTGACCAGCAAGGTCAGAGGGATTGCTCCTTTGGAGGGGAGCAAGGGCCAGTCTGGAGCAACCAGACCAGCGGTGTTTGTCGTAGATTTCGTCGCCAAGATGGCCACTAGCCAGCGGGCCAGCAACCGGTTAGGCGCGTCGAGTGGCAAAATGCAGAAGGGCCCCACGCAGATCGTGGAGATGCTGGAGGGCTCACCTTTGGTGCAGATGCTGCTCGAGGGTTGGGCTTCTCAGGACCCAAAGCACAACTTGGAGGGAGCCTCGGTTGTTGCACTGGTCAGCTTGTCGTAGTCGTTCCAAGATGGCTGGCTCCACGTGTCTCGGTGCCTCCACGGGTCTCCTCTTTTCAGGGACTGTGGATCGGGCGGTGAGAGGTCTGGAGGTCCAGGTCTTGTCAGTCTCTGGGCTCGGGCTCCGGCGGGAGGCGGCGGCAAAGCAGACGTTGATTCGCTGGATGGTGCTTGCGTTAGCAAGGTGGTCACTCCCTGACCACAGGGGAGATTTTCTTCAGTCTTCTGTGCAGCAGAATGTCGAAGTTCCCGTCTTCTTCTTAGTTTCAAGTTGATTCCAGGATGTCTGAAGTCTTAGGACACAGCTCCTACCTTTATTCGGATTCTAGGGGCCGGACTACCTGCTAGGTCCCTCCCTATGGGTGGGACCAGGAAGGGGGGTGGTTACACCCCCAATCCTTTGTCCAGCTCGCCCCAGGCCCGGGACTGGTGTGCCCCAGGACCGGTTTGAACTGGCATATGCACCGAGGCTCCTTGTGAGCCACAGGCATGTCTGGTTTCTTTCAAGCCCTACCTGACCAATACACAAAATCCTGTCTGGGGTGGTGCATGCACCTCCCCTGGCAGGAAACCCTTTGTCCACACCTCCCAAGCTGGAAGGACTCCCAGCAGCAGGAGGGCAGACTTGTGTCTGTGGTGGCAGCATCCATTTTGTGGAGCTGAGGCTATGTCTGATTTTACCCGGGTTTCAGGTACTGTACATGTCGTGTCCCTCTAGAAGGGTGGAATGCTAACCCCGTCGCCAGAATTGGCGAGGGGTTAGTATTCCAATTCGTATGACACCTTACTCGACATGTTTTGATAAAGCCAAACCAAAGATAGCATTTAACCGCGAGGTTCATAATGCACTTAAGAGTATATGGTATGACGATATCTGGAAACAGTAGAAGGAAGTTGTTCCGACCACTACAGACAGGCTCAGCTCATGCCAGAGCACCATCTCACATGGAACCAAGCACTCTGCCTTCAGGATTGTTAAGGCCTGCCATAGGAGTGACTTATAGGTTACCAGGTGTCCCATTTAAGGTTAGGTATAGGTATACTACACCTAAGTAAGAGGTGATTACACCAACTTACCCCAGCTGAGTGATCAGCCAGTTGTGTCAGATTGTTAGGCCAAGCCTGGGGTGGCATAATACATGCTGCAGCCCTTGGCAGGCCTGGGGTACACCAATGCCCTGGGTACCTAGTGTACACTGGTACAGGGGCTGACAGGGTGATCCACTTCCAATTGGTTATGCACCTAGGGTGCATAGTTTTAATTTAGTAGAGAGAACAGCAGGCTGGGGGTCTGATTGGCAGGCCCACAGCCTCAATATGTCAAAAACCAGTGAAGCAAAAAGCAAAAATTTGGGGTGACCATAGGATAGCAGACCCTACTCTCCTACACACATACACAACCACACACACACAACCACTCAATCCCACACACACAACCACACACAACCACACAACCACACACACATACACAACCACACCTAACCACACAACCACACCCACAACCACACACAGACAACAACAACCACACACACATACAACCACACATACAACCACACACACACAACCACACACACATCCACAACCACAGACACAAACACACACCCACACATAACTACACACAACCCACAACCACACACAACCACACACACAACCACACCCACACCATACACACACAACCACACACCCACACAACCACAACCACACCCAACCACACACACAACCACACTCACAACCACAACCACACACACAACACACAACCACACATACAACCACGCACACATACAACCGCACACACACAACCATACACACAACCACAAACACACACCACACCCAACCACACCCAACTGCACACACACAACCACACACACAACCACACACACGACACACACAACCACAACCACACAAACAACCACACACACACAACCACACACACAACCACACACGCACACACAACTATACACACAACCACACACACACAACCACACACACTCAACCACACCCAACCACGCACACAACCACATACAACCCCCACACCCACACAACCACACCCACAACCACACATACAACCACACCTAACCATACAACCACACCCACAACCACACACGCACAACCACAACCACACACACACACAACCACACACACACACAACCACACACACACAACCACACACACACATCCACAACCACACACACAACCACACACACAACCACACCCACACCATACACACACACAACCACAACCACACACAACCACACCCACAACCACACACACACAACCACAACCAAACACACACACACACAACCACACACAACAACCACACACAACAACCACACACACAACCACACACACACAACCACACACAACTACACACATAACCCCACACCTAACCCCAGACACAACCACACACACACAACCACACACACACACACACAAGCCCACACACAACCACACCCACAACCATATACACACACAACCACAACCACACACAATCACACCCACAACCACACACACACAATCACACACACAACCACGCACACAACTACACACACAACCACACACACAACCACACACAGAACTACATACACAACCACACACACAACCACACACACAACCACACAAACAACCACACCCAACCACACACACAAACACACACCCAACCACACCCACAACCACACACACAACCATAATCAGACACAAAGACACAATCACACATACACAACCACACACACACAACCACTCAATCCCACACACACAACCACACACAACCACACAACCACACACACATACACAACCACACCTAACCACACAACCACACCCACAACCACACACAGACAACAACAACCACACACACATACAACCACACATACAACCACACACACACAACCACACACACATCCACAACCACATACACAAACACACACCCACACATAACTACACACAACCCACAACCACACACAACCACACACACAACCACACCCACACCATACACACACAGACACAACCACACACAACCACACCCAGACCCACACACACACAACCACAACCAAACACACTCACACACAACCACACTAACACAACCACACACAACAACCACACACACACAACCACACACAACTACACACATAACCCCACACACAACCCCAGACAAAACCACAAACACACATCCACACACACACACAATCACACCCACAACTATACACACACACAACCACGCACATAACCACACACACAACCACACACACACACAACCACACACACACAACCACAAAAATACCCACACCCAACCACACACACAAACACACACAACCACACACCCAACCACACCCACAACCACACACACAACCATAATCAGACACAAAGACACAATCACACATACACAACCACACACACAAAACCACTCAATCCCACACACACACACACAACCACACACACACAACCACACACAACCACACAACCACAATCCCACACACAACCAAACACACACAACCATAACCACACACACACAACCACACCCAAAACCACACACACAACCACACCCACACACAACCACACACAACCACACACACACACACCACACACACAACCACACACAACCACACAAACAATCACAACCACACACAACCACACACACAACTACACACACAACCACAACCACTCACAACCACACACACAACCACAATCACACACACAACCACACACACAACCACACACACAACCACACAATCAACCACACCCACAATCACACACAACCACACCCACACGCACAACCACACACCCACAACCACACACACAACCACAACCACACACACAACCACACACACACACAACCACACACATAACCACATACACACAACCACACACACAACCACACATACAACCACACAAACAACCACACCCAACCACATATACAAACACACATAACCACACACCCAACCACACCCACAACCACACACACAACCATAATCAGACACAAAGACACAATCACACATACACAACCACACACACACAACCACTCAATCCCACACACACAACCGCACACACACACAACCACACACAACAACACAACCACAATCCCACACACAACCAAACACACAACACCACACACACAACCACAACCACTGACACACAACCACACCCAAAACCATACACACAACCATACCCACACACAACCACACACACACCACACACACACAACCACACACAACCACACAAACAACCACAACTACACACCACTACACACACAACTATACCCACAACCACACACAACCACACACACAACCACATACACAACCACACACACAACCACACAATCAACCACACCCACAACCACACACAATCACACCCACAACCACACACACACAATCACACACACAACCACGCACACAACTACACACACAACCACACACACAACCACACACAGAACTACATACACAACCACACACACAACCACACACAGAACCACACAAACAACCACACCCAACCACACACACAAACACACACCCAACCACACCCACAACCACACACACAACCATAATCAGACACAAAGACACAATCACACATACACAACCACACACACACAACCACTCAATCCCACACACACAACCACACACAACCACACAACCACACACACATACACAACCACACCTAATCACACAACCACACCCACAACCACACACAGACAACAACAACCACACACACATACAACCACACATACAACCACACACACACAACCACACACACATCCACAACCACAGACACAAACACACACCCACACATAACTACACACAACCCACAACCACACACAACCACACACACAACCACACCCACACCATACACACACAACCACACACCCACACAACCACAACCACACCCAACCACACACACAACCACACTCACAACCACAACCACACACACAACACACAACCACACATACAACCACGCACACATACAACCGCACACACACAACCATACACACAACCACAAACACACACCACACCCAACCACACCCAACTGCACACACACAACCACACACACAACCACACACACGACACACACAACCACAACCACACAAACAACCACACACACACAACCACACACACAACCACACACGCACACACAACTATACACACAACCACACACACACAACCACACACACTCAACCACACCCAACCACGCACACAACCACATACAACCCCCACACCCACACAACCACACCCACAACCACACATACAACCACACCTAACCACACAACCACACCCACAACCACACACGCACAACCACAACCACACACACACACAACCACACACACACACAACCACACACACACAACCACACACACACATCCACAACCACACACACAACCACACACACAACCACACCCACACCATACACACACACAACCACAACCACACACAACCACACCCACAACCACACACACACAACCACAACCAAACACACACACACACAACCACACACAACAACCACACACAACAACCACACACACAACCACACACACACAACCACACACAACTACACACATAACCCCACACCTAACCCCAGACACAACCACACACACACAACCACACACACACACACACAAGCCCACACACAACCACACCCACAACCATATACACACACAACCACAACCACACACAATCACACCCACAACCACACACACACAATCACACACACAACCACGCACACAACTACACACACAACCACACACACAACCACACACAGAACTACATACACAACCACACACACAACCACACACACAACCACACAAACAACCACACCCAACCACACACACAAACACACACCCAACCACACCCACAACCACACACACAACCATAATCAGACACAAAGACACAATCACACATACACAACCACACACACACAACCACTCAATCCCACACACACAACCACACACAACCACACAACCACACACACATACACAACCACACCTAACCACACAACCACACCCACAACCACACACAGACAACAACAACCACACACACATACAACCACACATACAACCACACACACACAACCACACACACATCCACAACCACATACACAAACACACACCCACACATAACTACACACACCCACAACCACACACAACCACACACACAACCACACCCACACCATACACACACAGACACAACCACACACAACCACACCCAGACCCACACACACACAACCACAACCAAACACACTCACACACAACCACACTAACACAACCACACACAACAACCACACACACACAACCACACACAACTACACACATAACCCCACACACAACCCCAGACAAAACCACAAACACACATCCACACACACACACAATCACACCCACAACTATACACACACACAACCACGCACATAACCACACACACAACCACACACACACACAACCACACACACACAACCACAAAAATACCCACACCCAACCACACACACAAACACACACAACCACACACCCAACCACACCCACAACCACACACACAACCATAATCAGACACAAAGACACAATCACACATACACAACCACACACACAAAACCACTCAATCCCACACACACACACACAACCACACACACACAACCACACACAACCACACAACCACAATCCCACACACAACCAAACACACACAACCATAACCACACACACACAACCACACCCAAAACCACACACACAACCACACCCACACACAACCACACACAACCACACACACACACACCACACACACAACCACACACAACCACACAAACAATCACAACCACACACAACCACACACACAACTACACACACAACCACAACCACTCACAACCACACACACAACCACAATCACACACACAACCACACACACAACCACACACACAACCACACAATCAACCACACCCACAATCACACACAACCACACCCACACGCACAACCACACACCCACAACCACACACACAACCACAACCACACACACAACCACACACACACACAACCACACACATAACCACATACACACAACCACACACACAACCACACATACAACCACACAAACAACCACACCCAACCACATATACAAACACACATAACCACACACCCAACCACACCCACAACCACACACACAACCATAATCAGACACAAAGACACAATCACACATACACAACCACACACACACAACCACTCAATCCCACACACACAACCGCACACACACACAACCACACACAACAACACAACCACAATCCCACACACAACCAAACACACAACACCACACACACAACCACAACCACTGACACACAACCACACCCAAAACCATACACACAACCATACCCACACACAACCACACACACACCACACACACACAACCACACACAACCACACAAACAACCACAACTACACACCACTACACACACAACTATACCCACAACCACACACAACCACACACACAACCACAACCACATACACAACCACACACACAACCACACAATCAACCACACCCACAACCACACACAACCACACCTACACCCACAACCACACACCCACAACCACACACACAACCACAACCACACACACAACCACAACCACACACACACAACACAAGCAACCACACACACACAACCACACACAACCACACCCAACCACACATCCACACACACCCACAACCACACCCGCACGCACAAACGCACCCACACACAACCACACACACAACCACACACACAACTATACACACAACCACACACATACAACCACACACACAACCACACACACTCAACCACACCCAACCATACACACAATCACACACCCACACAACCACACCCAATCACACCCACAACCACACACACACAACCACACACCCACACAACCACAACCACACCCAACCACACACACAACCACACTCACAACCACAACCACACACACAACACACAACCACACATACAACCACACACACATACAACCGCACACACACAACCATACACACAACCACAAACACACACCACACCCAACCACACCCAACTGCACACACACAACCACACACACAACTACACACACGACACACACAACCACAACCAAACACAAATGCACACACAACCACACACACAACCACACAACCATACACACACAACCACACAAACAACCACACACACACAACCACACACACAACCACACATGCACACACAACTATACACACAACCACACACACACAACCACACACACTCAGCCACACCCAACCACACACACAACCACATACAACCCCCACACCCACACAACCACACCCACAACCACACATACAACCACACCTAACCACACAACCACACCCATAACCACACACGCACAACCACAACCCCACACACACACAACCACCCACACACACAACCACACACACACAACCACACACACACATCCACAACCACACACACAACCACACACAACCACACACACAACCACACCCACACCATACACACACACAACCACACACAACCACACCCACAACCACACACACACAACCACAACCAAACACACTCACACACACAACCACACACAACAACCACACACAACAACCACACACACAACCACACACACAACCACACACAACTACACACATAACCCCACACCTAACCCCAGACACAACAACAAACACATAACCACACACACAACCACACACACAATCACACACACAACCACACACACAACCACACACAACCATACACACAACCACACACACAACCACACACATAACCACATACACACAAACACACACAACCACACACACAACCACACAAACAACCACACCCAACCACATATACAAACACACATAACCACACCCACAACCACACACACAACCATAATCAGACACAAAGACACAATCACACATACACAACCACTCAATCCCACACACACAACCACACACACACACAACCACACACAACAACACAACCACAATCCCACACACAACCAAACACACAACACCACACACACAACCACAACCACTGACACACAACCACACCCAAAACCATATACACAACCATACCCACACACAACCACACACAACCACACACACACCACACACACACACAACCACACAAACAACCACAACTACACACCACTACACACACAACTATACCCACAACCATACACAACCACACACACAACCACAACCACACACACAACCACACACACAACCACACAATCAACCACACCCACAACCACACACAACCACACCTACACCCACAACCACACACCCACAACCACACACACAACCACAACCACACACACACACAACAAAAGCAACCACACACACACAACCACACACAACCACACCCA
This sequence comes from Triturus cristatus, assembly GCF_964204655.1. Lineage (NCBI taxonomy): Eukaryota > Metazoa > Chordata > Amphibia > Caudata > Salamandridae > Triturus > Triturus cristatus. The sequence goes on along the minus strand of NW_028187954.1, from coordinate 347,024 downwards.
ACCACATATCCACACACACCCACAACCACACCTGCATGCACAAACGCACCCACACACAACCACACACATAACCACAACCACACACACAACAACCACAACCACACACACAACCACACAGACAACCACACACACAACTATACACACAACCACACACATACAACCACACACACAACCACACACACTCAACCACACCCAACCACACACACAATAACACACCCACACAACAACACCCAACCACACCCACAACCACACACACACAACCACACACCCACACAACCACAACCACACCCAACCACACACACAACCACACTCACAACCACAACCACACACACAACACACAACCACACATACAACCACGCACACATACAACCGCACACACATAACCATACACACAACCACAAACACACACCACACCCAACCACACCCAACTGCACACACACAACCACACACACAACCACACACACGACACACACAACCACAACCACACAAACAACCACACACACACAACCACACACACAACCACACACGCACACACAACTATACACACAACCACACACACACAACCACACACACTCAACCACACCCAACCACGCACACAACCACATACAACCCCCACACCCACACAACCACACCCACAACCACACATACAACCACACCTAACCACACAACCACACCCACAACCACACACGCACAACCACAACCACACACACACACAACCACACACACACACAACCACACACACACAACCACACACACACATCCACAACCACACACACAACCACACACACAACCACACCCACACCATACACACACACAACCACACACAACCACACCCACAACCACACACACACAACCACAACCAAACACACTCACACACACAACCACACACAACAACCACACACAACAACCACACACACAACCACACACACAACCACACACAACTACACACATAACCCCACACCTAACCCCAGACACAACAACAAACACACAACCACACACACACACACACACACACACACAAGCACACACACAACCACACCCACAACCATATACACACACAACCACAACCACACACAATCACACCCACAACCACACACACACAATCACACACACAACCACGCACACAACTACACACACAACCACACACAACCACACACACAACCACACACAGAACCACACACACAACCACACACACAACCACACACAGAACCACACAAACAACCACACCCAACCACACACACAAACACACACAAACACACACCCAACCACACCCACAACCACACACACAACCATAATCAGACACAAAGACACAATCACACATACACAACCACACACACACAACCACTCAATCCCACACACACAACCACACACACACACAACCACACCCAACCACACAACTACACACACATACACAACCACACCTAACCACACAACCACACCCACAACCATACACAGACAACAACAACCACACACACATACAACCACACATACAATCACACACACACACAACCACACACACATCCACAACCACATATACAAACACACACCCACACATAACTACACACAACCCACAACCACACACAACCACACACACAACCACACCCACACCATACACACACAGCCACAACCACACACAACCACACCCAGACCCACACACACACAACCACAACCAAACACACTCACACACAACCACACACACACAACCACACACAACAACCACACACATGCAACCACACACAACTACACACATAACCCCACACACAACCCCAGACAAAACCACACACACACATCCACACACACACAATCACACCCACAACTATACACACACAACCACGCACATAACCACACACACAACCACACACACACAACCACAAAAATACCCACACCCAACCACACACACAAACACACACAACCACACACCCATCCACACCCACAACCACACACACACAACCATAATCAGACACAAAGACACAATCACACATACACAACCACACACACAAAACCACTCAATCCCACACACACACACACACAACCACACACACACAACCACACACAACCACACACAACCACACAACCACAATCCCACACACAACCAAACACACACAACCATAACCACACACCACACCCAAAACCACACACACAACCACACCCACACACAACCACACACACACACCACACACACAACCACACACAATCACACAAACAACCACAACCACACACAACCACACACACAACTACACACACAACCACAACCACTCACAACCACACACACAACCACAATCACAAACACAACCACACACACAACCCCACACACAACCACACAATCAACCACACCCACAATCACACACAACCACACCCACACGCACAACCACACACCCACAACCACACACACAACCACAACCACACACACAACCACACACACAACCACAACCACACACACACAACACAAGCAACCACACACACACACACAACCACCACACACACACACAACCACACCCGCACCCACAAACGCACCCACACACAACCACACACATAACCACAACCACACACACAAGCACATACACAAACACACACACAACCACACACACAACCATACACACAACCACACACACACAACCACACACAACCACACCCAACCGCACACACAACCACACACACAACCACACACAACACACACAACCACAACCACACACACAACCGCACACACAACCACAACCACACACCCAACCACACACAAAACCATGCACATAACCACACACAACCCCCACACCCATACAACCACACCCACAACCACACCCACATACACAACCACACCTAACCACACAACCACACCCACATCCACACACACAACCACACACACACAACCACACACACACACACAACCACACATATAACCACACACACACACATATCCACAACCACACACACAACCACACACACACACATAACCACACACAACCACACACAACCACACCCACAACCACACACACATACACAACCACACCTAACCACACAACCACACCCACAACCACACACAGACAACAACCACCACACACACATACAACCACACATATAACCACACACACACACACAACCACACATACACATCCACAACCACATACACAAACACACACCCACACATAACTATACACAACCACACACACAACCACACACAACCACACACACAACCACACCATACACACACACAGCCACAACCACACACAACCACACACACAACCACACACACAACCACAACCAAACACACTCACACACAACCACACACAACCACACACAACAACCACACACACAACCACACACACACAACCACACACAACTACACACATAACCCCACACACAACCCCAGACACAACCACACACACACATCCACACACACACACAATCACACCCACAACTATACACACACAACCACAACCACACACAATCACACCCACAACCACACACACAATCACACACACAACCACACACACAACCACGCACACAACCACACACACAACCACACACACACACAACCACACACACACAACCACACACACAACCACAAAAATACCCACACCCAACCACACACACAAACACACACAACCACACACCCAACCACACCCACAACCACACACACAACCATAATCAGACACAAAGACACAATCACACATACACAACCACACACACAAAACCACTCAATCCCACACACAAACACAACCATACACACACAACCACACCCAACCACACAACCACAATCTCACACACAACCAAACACACACAACCACAACCACACACACACAACCACACCCAAAACCACACACAACCACACACACACACAACCACACACACACCACACACACACAACCACACACAACCACACAAACAACCACAACTACACACCACTACACACACAACTATACCCACAACCACACACAACCACACACACAACCACAACCACACACACAACCACACAATCAACCACACCCACAACCACACACAACCACACCTACACCCACAACCACACACCCACAACCACACACACAACCACAACCACACACACAACCACAACCACACACACACAACACAAGCAACCACACACACACAACCACACCCAACCACACCCAATCACACATCCACACACACCCACAACCACACCCGCACGCACAAACGCACCCCCACACAACCACACACATAACCACAACCACACACACAACAACCACAACCACACACACAACCACACACACAACCACACACACAAATATACACACAACCACACACATACAACCACACACACAACCACACACACTCAACCACACCCAACCACACACACAATCACACACCCACACAACCACACCCAACCACACCCACAACCACACACACACAACCACACACCCACACAACCACAACCACACCCAACCACACACACAACCACACTCACAACCACAACCACACACACAACACATAACCACACATACAACCACACACACATACAACCGCACACACACAACCATACACACAACCACAAACACACACCACACCCAACCACACCCAACTGCACACACACAACCACACACACAACCACACACACGACACACACAACCACAACCAAACACAAACGCACACACAACCACACACACAACCACACAACCATACACACACAACCACACAAACAACCACACACACACAACCACACACACAACCACACACGCACACACAACTATACACACAACCACACACACACAACCACACACACTCAACCACACCCAACCACGCACACAACCACATACAACCCCCATACCCACACAACCACACCCACAACCACACATACAACCACACCTAACCACACAACCACACCCACAACCACACACGCACAACCACAACCCCACACACACACAACCACCCACACACACAACCACACACACACAACCACACACACACATCCACAACCACACACACAACCACACACAACCACACACACAACCACACCCACACCATACACACACAACCACAACCACACACAACCACACCCACAACCACACACACACAGCCACAACCAAACACACTCACACACACAACCACACACAACAACCACACACAACAACCACACACACAACCACACACAACTACACACATAACCCCACACCTAACCCCAGACACAACAACACACACACAACCACACACACACACACACACAAGCACACACACAACCACACCCACAACCATATACACACACAACCACAACCACACACAATCACACCCACAACCACACACACACAATCACACACACACAACCAAACACACAACTACACACACAATCACACACAACCACACACACAACCACACACAGAACCACACACACAACCACACACACAACCTCACACAGAACCACACAAACAACCACACCCAACCACACACACAAACACACACAAACACACACCCAACCACACCCACAACCACACACACAACCATAATCAGACACAAAGACACAATCACACATACACAACCACACACACACAACCACTCAATCCCACACACACACCACACACACACACACAACCGCACCCAACCACACAACCACACACACATACAGAACCACACCTAACCACACAACCACACCCACAACCATACACAGACAACAACAACCACACACACATACAACCACATATACAATCACACACACACACACATCTACAACCACATACACAAACACACACCCACACATAACTACACACAATCCACAACCACACACAACCACACACACAACCACACCCACACCATACACACACAGCCACAACCACACACAACCACACCCAGACTCACACACACACAACCACAACCAAACACACTCACACACAACCACACACACACAACCACACACAACAACCACACACACGCAACCACACACAACTACACACATAACCCCACACACAACCCCAGACAAAACCACACACACACATCCACACACACACACAATCACACCCACAACTATACACACACACAACCACGCACATAACCACACACACAACCACACACACACAACCACACACACACAACCACAAAAATACCCACACCCAACCACACACACAAACACACACAACCACACACCCAACCACACCCACAACCACACACACAACCATAATCAGACACAAAGACACAATCACACATACACAACCACACACACGAAACCATTCAATCCCACACACACACACACACACACACAACCACACACACACAACCACACCCAACCACACAACCACAATCCCACACACAACCAAACACACACAACCATAACCACACACACAACCACACCCAAAACCACACACACAACCACACCCACACACAACCACACACAACCACACACACACACACCACACACACAACCACACACAATCACACAAACAACCACAACCACACACACAACTACACACACAACCACAACCACTCACAACCACACACACAACTACAATCACACACACAACCACACACACAACCACACACACAACCACACAATCAACCACACCCACAATCACACACAACCACAACCACACACCCACAACCACACACACAACCACAACCACACACACAACCACACACACAACCACAACCACACACACACAACACAAGCAACCACACACACACACACAACCACCACACACACACAACCATACCCGTACCCACAAACGCACCCACACACAACCACACACATAACCACAACCACACACACAAGCACATACACAAACACACACACAACCACACACACAACCATACACACAACCACACACACACAACCACACACAACCACACACAACCGCACACACAACCACACACACAACCACACACACAACACACACAACCACAACCACACACACAACCGCACACACAACCACAACCACACACACAACCACACACAAAACCACGCACATAACCACACACAACCCCCACACCCATACAACCACACCCACAACCACACCCACATACACAACCACACCTAACCACACAACCACACCCACATCCATACACACAACCACACACACACAACCACACACGCACACAACCACACACATAACCACACACACACACATATCCACAACCACACACACAACCACACACACACATAACCACACACAACCACACACAACCACACACACAACCACACCCACAACCACACACACATACACAACCAGACCTAACCACACAACCACACCCACAACCACACACAGACAACAACAACCACACACACATACAACCACACATATAACCACACACACACAAAACCACACACACACATCCACAACCACATACACAAATACACACCCACACATAACTATACACAACCACACACACAACCACACACAACCACACACACAACCACACCCACACCATACACACACACAGCCACAACCACACACAACCACACACACAACCACACACACAACCACAACCAAACACACTCACACACAACCACACACAACCACACACAACAACCACACACACAACCACACACACACAACCACACACAACTACACACATAACCCCACACACAACCCCAGATACAACCACACACACACATCCACACACACACACAATCACACCCACAACTATACACACACAACCACAACCACACACAATCACACCCACAACCACACACACAATCACACACACAACCACACACACAACCATGCACACAACCACACACACAACCACACACACACAACCACACACACACAACCACACACACAACCACAAAAATACCCACACCCAACCACACACACAAACACACAAACACACACAACCACACACCCAACCACACCCACAACCACACACACAACCATAATCAGACACAAAGACACAATCACACATACACAACCACACACACAAAACCACTCAATTCCACACACACACAACCATACACACACAACCACACCCAACCACACAACCACAATCCCACACACAACCAAACACACACAACCACAACCACACACACACAACCACACCCAAAACCACACACAACCACACCCACACACAACCACACACACACCACACACACACTACCACACACAACCACACACACAACCACACACAGAACCACACACACAACCACACACATAACCACACACAGAACCACACAAACAACCACACCCAACCACACACACAAACACACACAAACACACACCCAACCACACCCACAACCACACACACAACCATAATCAAACACAAAGACACAATCACACATACACAACCACACACACACAACCACTCAATCCCACACACACAACCACACACACACACAACCACACCCAACCACACAACCACACACACATACACAACTACACCTAACCACACAACCACACCCACAACCATACACAGACAACAACAACCACACACACATACAACCACACATACAATCACACACACACACAACCACACACACATCCACAACCACATACACAAACACACACCCACACATAACTACACACAACCCACAACCACACACAACCACACACACAACCACACCCACACCATACACACACAGCCACAACCACACACAACCACACCCAGACCCACACACACACAACCACAACCAAACACACTCACACACAACCACACACACACAACCACACACAACAACCACACACACACAACCACACACAACTACACACATAACCCCACACACAACCCCAGACAAAACCACACACACACATCCACACACACACACAATCACACCCACAACTATACACACACACAACCACGCACATAACCACACACACAACCACACACACACAACCACACACACACAACCACAAAAATACCCACACCCAACCACACACACAAACACACACAACCACACACCCAACCACACCCACAACCACACACACAACCATAATCAGACACAAAGACACAATCACACATACACAACCACACACACAAAACCACTCAATCCCACACACACACACATACAACCACACACACACAACCACACCCAACCACACAACCACAATCCCACACACAACCAAACACACACAACCATAACCACACACACACAACCACACCCAAAACCACACACACAACCACACCCACACACAACCACACACACACACACCACACACACAACCACACACAATCACAAAAACAACCACAACCACACACAACCACACACACAACTACACACACAACCACAACCACTCACAACCACACACACAACCACAATCACACACACAACCACACACACAACCACACACACAACCACACAATCAACCACACCCACAATCACACACAACCACACCCACATGCACAACCACACACCCACAACCACACACACAACCACACACACAACCACAACCACACACACAACACAAGCAACCACACACACACACACCAACCACCACACACACACAACCACACCCGCACCCACAAACGCACCCACACACAACCACACACATAACCACAACCACACACACAAGCACATACACAAACACACACACAACCACACACACAACCATACACACAACCACACACACACAACCACACCCAACCACACCCAACCACACACACAACCACACACACAACCACACACACAACACACACACCCAACCACACACAAAACCACGCACATAACCACACACAACCCCCACACCCATACATCCACACCCACAACCACACCCACATACACAACCACACCTAACCACACAACCACACCCACATCCACACACACAACCACACACACACAACCACACACACACACAACCACACACATAACCACACACACACATATCCACAACCACACACACAACCACACACACACACATAACCACACACAACCACACACAACCACACACACAACCACACCCACAACCACACACACATACACAACCACACCTAACCACACAACCACACCCACAACCACACACAGACAACAACAACCACACACACATACAACCACACATATAACCACACACACACACACAACCACACACACACATCCACAACCACATACATAAACACACACCCACACATAACTATACACAACCACACACACAACCACACACAACCACACACACAACCACACCCACACCATACACACACACAGCCACAACCACACACAACCACACACACAACCACACACACAACCATAACCAAACACACTCACACACAACCACACACAACAACCACACACAACAACCACACACACACAACCACACACAACTACACACATAACCCCACACACAACCCCAGACACAACCACACACACACATCCACACACACACACAATCACACCCACAACTATACACACACAACCACAACCACACACAATCACACCCACAACCACACACACAATCACACACATAACCACACACACAACCACACACACAACCACACACAACCACACACACACAACCACACACACACAACCACACACACAACCACAAAAATACCCACACCCAACCACACACACAAACACACACAACCACACACCCAACCACACCCACAACCACACACACAACCATAATCAGACACAAAGACACAATCACACATACACAACCACACACACAAAACCACTCAATCCCACACACACACACACAACCATACACACACAACCACACCCAACCACACAACCACAATCCCACACACAACCAAACACACACAACCACAACCACACACACACAACCACACCCAAAACCACACACAACCACACCCACACACAACCACACACAACCACACACACACACACCACACACACAACCACACACAATCACACAAACAACCACAACCACACACAACCACACACACAACTACACACACAACCACAACCACTCACAACCACACACACAACCACAATCACACACACAACCACACACACAACCACACACACAACCACACAATCAACCACACCCACAATCACACACAACCACACCCACATGCACAACCACACACCCACAACCACACACACAACCACACACACAACCACAACCACACACACAACACAAGCAACCACACACACACACACAACCACCACACACACACAACCACACCCGCACCCACAAACGCACCCACACACAACCACACACATAACCACAACCACACACAATCACACAAACAACCACAACCACACACAACCACACACACAACTACACACACAACCACAACCACTCACAACCACACACACAACCACAATCACACACACAACCACACACACAACCACACACACAACCACACAATCAACCACACCCACAATCACACACAACCACACCCACATGCACAACCACACACCCACAACCACACACACAACCACACACACAACCACAACCACACACACACAACACAAGCAACCACACACACACACACAACCACCACACACACACAACCACACCCGCACCCACAAACGCACCCACACACAACCACACACATAACCACAACCACACACACAAGCACATACACAAACACACACACAACCACACACACAACCATACACACAACCTCACACACACAACCACACCCAACCACACCCAACCGCACACACAACCACATACACAACCACACACACACAACCACACACACAACCACAAAAATACCCACACCCAACCACACACACAAACACACACAACCACACACCCAACCACACCCACAACCACACACACAACCATAATCAGACACAAAGACACAATCACACATACACAACCACACACACAAAACCATTCAATCCCACACACACACACACACACACACAACCACACACACAACCACACCCAACCACACAACCACAATCCCACACACAACCAAACACACACAACCATAACCACACACACAACCACACCCAAAACCACACACACAACCACACCCACACACAACCACACACAACCACACACACACACACCACACACACAACCACACACAATCACACAAACAACCACAACCACACACACAACTACACACACAACCACAACCACTCACAACCACACACACAACTACAATCACACACACAACCACACACACAACCACACACACAACCACACAATCAACCACACCCACAATCACACACAACCACAACCACACACCCACAACCACACACACAACCACAACCACACACACAACCACACACACAACCACAACCACACACACACAACACAAGCAACCACACACACACACACAACCACCACACACACACAACCACACCCGCACCCACAAACGCACCCACACACAACCACACACATAACCACAACCACACACACAAGCACATACACAAACACACACACAACCACACACACAACCATACACAGAACCACACACACACAACCACACACAACCACACACAACCGCACACACAACCACACACACAACCACACACACAACCACAACCACACACACAACCGCACACACAACCACAACCACACACACAACCACACACAAAACCACGCACATAACCACACACAACCCCCACACCCATACAACCACACCCACAACCACACCCACATACACAACCACACCTAACCACACAACCACACCCACATCCATACACACAACCACACACACACAACCACACATGCACACAACCACACACATAACCACACACACACACATATCCACAACCACACACACAACCACACACACACACATAACCACACACAACCACACACAACCACACACACAACCACACCCACAACCACACACACATACACAACCAGACCTAACCACACAACCACACCCACAACCACACACAGACAACAACAACCACACACACATACAACCACACATATAACCACACACATACAAAACCACACACACACATCCACAACCACATACACAAATACACACCCACACATAACTATACACAACCACACACACAACCACACACAACCACACACACAACCACACACACACCATACACACACACAGCCACAACCACACACAACCACACACACAACCACACACACAACCACAACCAAACACACTCACACACAACCACACACAACCACACACAACAACCACACACACAACCACACACACACAACCACACACAACTACACACATAACCCCACACACAACCCCAGATACAACCACACACACACATCCACACACATACACAATCACACCCACAACTATACACACACAACCACAACCACACACAATCACACCCACAACCACACACACAATCACACACACAACCACACACACAACCATGCACACAACCACACACACAACCACACACACACAACCACACACACACAACCACACACACAACCACAAAAATACCCACACCCAACCACACACACAAACACACACAACCACACACCCAACCACACCCACAACCACACACACAACCATAATCAGACACAAAGACACAATCACACATACACAACCACACACACAAAACCACTCAATTCCACACACACACACAACCATACACACACAACCACACCCAACCACACAACCACAATCCCACACACAACCAAACACACACAACCACAACCACACACACACAACCACACCCAAAACCACACACAACCACACCCACACACAACCACACACACACCACACACACACTACCACACACAACCACACACACAACCACACACACAACCACACACACAACCACACACAGAACCACACACAGAACCACACAAACAACCACACCCAACCACACACACAAACACACACAAACACACACCCAACCACACCCACAACCACACACACAACCATAATCAAACACAAATACACAATCACACATACACAACCACACACACACAACCACTCAATCCCACACACACAACCACACACACACACAACCACACCCAACCACACAACCACACACACATACACAACTACACCTAACCACACAACCACACCCACAACCATACACAGACAACAACAACCACACACACATACAACCACACATACAATCACACACACACACAACCACACACACATCCACAACCACATACACAAACACACACCCACACATAACTACACACAACCCACAACCACACACAACCACACACACAACCACACCCACACCATACACACACAGCCACAACCACACACAACCACACCCAGACCCACACACACACAACCACAACCAAACACACTCACACACAACCACACACACATAACCACACACAACAACCACACACACACAACCACACACAACTACACACATAACCCCACACACAACCCCAGACAAAACCACACACACACATCCACACACACACACAATCACACCCACAACTATACACACACACAACCACGCACATAACCACACACACAACCACACACACACAACCACACACAAACAACCACAAAAATACCCACACCCAACCACACACACAAACACACACAACCACACACCCAACCACACACACAACCACACACACAACCATAATCAGACACAAAGACACAATCACACATACACAACCACACACACAAAACCACTCAATCCCACACACACACACACACACACAACCACACACACACAACCACACCCAACCACACAACCACAATCCCACACACAACCAAACACACACAACCATAACCACACACACACAACCACACCCAAAACCACACACACAACCACACCCACACACAACCACACACAACCACACACACACACCACACACACAACCACACACAATCACACAAACAACCACAACCACACACAACCACACACACAACTACACACACAACCACAACCACTCACAACCACACACACAACCACAGTCACACACACAACCACACACACAACCACACACACAACCACACAATCAACCACACCCACAATCACACACAACCACACCCACATGCACAACCACACACCCACAACCACACACACAACCACACACACAACCACAACCACACACACACAACACAAGCAACCACACACACACACAACCACCACACACACACAACCACACCCGCACCCACAAACGCACCCACACACAACCACACACATAACCACAACCACACACACAAGCACATACACAAACACACACACAACCACACACACAACCATACACACAACCACACACACACAACCACACCCAACCACACCCAACCGCACACACAACCACACACACAACCACACACACAACACACACAACCACAACCACACACACAACCGCACACACAACCACAACCACACACCCAACCACACACAAAACCACGCACATAACCACACACAACCCCCACACCCATACAACCACACCCACAACCACACCCACATACACAACCACACCTAACCACACAACCACACCCACATCCACACACACAACCACACACACACAACCACACACACACACAACCACACACATAACCACACACACACACATATCCACAACCACACACACAACCACACACACACACATAACCACACACAACCACACACAACCACACACACAACCACACCCACAACCACACACACATACACAACCACACCTAACCACACAACCACACCCACAACCACACACAGACAACAACAACCACACACACATACAACCACACATATAACCACACACACACACACACAACCACACACACACATCCACAACCACATACATAAACACACACCCACACATAACTATACACAACCACACACACAACCACACACAACCACACACACAACCACACCCACACCATACACACACACAGCCACAACCACACACAACCACACACACAACCACACACACAACCATAACCAAACACACTCACACACAACCACACACAACCACACACAACAACCACACACACAACCACACACACACAACCACACACAACTACACACATAACCCCACACACAACCCCAGACACAACCACACACACACATCCACACACACACACAATCACACCCACAACTATACACACACAACCACAACCACACACAATCACACCCACAACCACACACACAATCACACACATAACCACACACACAACCACGCACACAACCACACACAACCACACACACACAACCACACACACACAACCACACACACAACCACAAAAATACCCACACCCAACCACACACACAAACACACACAACCACACACCCAACCACACCCACAACCACACACACAACCATAATCAGACACAAAGACACAATCACACATACACAACCACACACACAAAACCACTCAATCCCACACACACACACAACCATACACACACAACCACACCCAACCACACAACCACAATCCCACACACAACCAAACACACACAACCACAACCACACACACACAACCACACCCAAAACCACACACAACCACACCCACACACAACCACACACAACCACACACACACACACCACACACACAACCACACACAATCACACAACCAACCACAACCACACACAACCACACACACAACTACACACACAACCACAACCACTCACAACCACACACACAACCACAATCACACACACAACCACACACACAACCACACACACAACCACACAATCAACCACACCCACAATCACACACAACCACACCCACATGCACAACCACACACCCATTACCACACACACAACCACACACACAACCACAACCACACACACACAACACAAGCAACCACACACACACACACAACCACCACACACACACAACCACACCCGCACCCACAAACGCACCCACACACAACCACATACATAACCACAACCACACACACAAGCACATACACAAACACACACACAACCACACACACAACCATACACACAACCACACACACACAACCACACCCAACCACACCCAACCGCACACACAACCACACACACAACCACACACACAACACACACAACCACAACCACACACACAACCGCACACACAACCACAACCACACACCCAACCACACACAAAACCACGCACATAACCACACACAACCCCCACACCCATACAACCACACCCACAACCACACCCACATACACAACCACACCTAACCACACAACCACACCCACATCCACACACACAACCACACACACACAACCACACACACACACAACCACACACATAACCACACACACACACATATCCACAACCACACACACAACCACACACACACATAACCACACACAACCACACACAACCACACACACAACCACACCCACAACCACACACACATACACAACCACACCTAACCACACAACCACACCCACAACCACACACAGACAACAATAACCACACACACATACAACCACACATATAACCACACACACACACACAACCACACACACACATCCACAACCACATACATAAACACACACCCACACATAACTATACACAACCACACACACAACCACACACAACCACACACACAACCACACCCACACCATACACACACACAGCCACAACCACACACAACCACACACACAACCACACACACAACCATAACCAAACACACTCACACACAACCACACACAACGACACACAACAACCACACACACAACCACACACACACAACCACACACAACTACACACATAACCCCACACACAACCCCAGACACAACCACACACACACATCCACACACACACACAATCACACCCACAACTATACACACACAACCACAACCACACACAATCACACCCACAACCACACACACAATCACACACATAACCACACACACAACCACGCACACAGCCACACACAACCACACACACACAACCACACACACACAACCACACACACAACCACAAAAATACCCACACCCAACCACACACACAAACACACACAACCACACACCCAACCACACCCACAACCACACACACAACCATAATCAGACACAAAGACACAATCACACATACACAACCACACACACAAAACCACTCAATCCCACACACACACACAACCATACACACACAACCACACCCAACCACACAACCACAATCCCACACACAACCAAACACACACAACCACAACCACACACACACAACCACACCCAAAACCACACACAACCACACCCACACACAACCACATACAACCACACACACACCACACACTCAGAACCACACACAACCACACAAACAACCACAACCACACACAACCACACACACAACTACACACACAACCACAACCACACACAACCACACACACAACCACAATCACACACACAACCACACACATAACCACACACACAACCACACAATCAACCACACCCACAATCACACATAACCACACCCACACCCACAACCACACACCCACAACCACACACACAACCACAACCACACACACAACCACAACCACACACACATAACACAAGCAACCACACACACACACAACCACACACACAACCACCACACACACCCAAAACCACACCCGTACCCACAAATGCACCCACACACAACCACACACATAAGCACAACCACACACAAGCACATACACAAACACACACACAACCACACACACAACCATACACACAACCACACACACACACAACCACACCCAACCACACCCAACCGCACACACAACCACACACACAACACACACAACCACAACCACACACACAACCGCACAAACAACCACAACCACACACCCAACCACACACACAACCACGCACATAACCACACACAACCCCCACACCCATACAACCACACCCACAACCACACCCATATACACAACCACACCTAACCACACAACCACACCCACATCCATACACACAACCACACACACACACAACCACACACACACAACCACACACACAACCACACACACACACAACCACACACACATATCCACAACCACACACACAACCACACACACACACATAACCACACACAACCATACACACAACCACACACAACCACACACACAACCACACCCACACCATACACACACACAATCACACACAACCACACCCACAACCACACACACAACCACAACCACACACGCAACCACACACACAACCACGCACACACACAACTGCAAACACAACCATACACACAACCACACACACACACAACCACACACAACCATTCCCAACCACACACACACAACCACACACACAACCACACACACAACACACACACAACCACACCTAACCACTGTTAGACCCGGCCCTTGTAACATAGTCAGACCTGACCCCTGCACCTCACACCAGCCCCGAGCCCACGGCCTAGCCGATCTTTCCCACCAGAACACACACACCCGACCCGGACTTCCCCCATCCGTGGCCTTCCTCCTTCGGCCACCCCGGGCCCGCGTGCCCACTTCATGCATCAAGATGGCCGCCCGGCCCCAGCGCGACCCTAGCCTATAGGCGCCACTCCGGCTGGAGGACATCGCGCTCCCCTTGGGATGAGAAAGGGAGGAGCAGTTTCCATCACACCTCTGCGCTTCCCTGGGAAGGTGGGTTTCGATCGACCCGCCGGCCTCCCCGAGGGCTGGCTCCACGCCTGCTGGGTGTCTGGAGCTCCTCCCGACCCGGCCCTGAAAGGATCAAAGGACAATGGCAGGAAACCCCCAACAAGCGACCCCCAGGTGACAAGACCCCTGCCTGCACAGACTCCGGACATCAAAGAGGAGTCGCCTTATAACAAGGGGTGCTCTGGGACTGTCCGTCAGATTTGCCTTGGAAACACCTGAGCCCTGCTGAGTGACTCGCGGCTCCCGGAAGATCGTCAGACCTCCGAACTTGTACCTGAGCCCTGCTGAGTGACTCGCGGCTCCCTGAAGATCGTAAGACCCCCGAGCTTGTGCTTGAGCCCTGCTGAGTGACTCGCGGCTCCCTGAAGATCGTCAGACCTCCGAACTTGTGCTTGAGCTCTGCTGAGTGACTCGCGGCTCCCTGAAGATCGTAAGACCTCCGGACTCGCCCTTGAGCCCTGCTGAGTAACTTGCAGCTCCCACAGACTCTCTTGGTCCCGCCGGACCCCACGACGACAAGCGTATCCCCCAGCTCGAGGATTGTGAGCTGTGCGCCGGGTACGATCCTGCATTTGATCCATATCCCCAAAGACTGTCCCGCTACCTCCTATCCCCCCTCCAAGACTTGGTGAGCCCGCGCTCCACTTGTATATATTTTGCCTTGTTGATCATAAAGATCCTACCACTCCGATCTGATAAAGATTTGCTCTTAAGAACTCCTTGTGTGGTGTCTCTCTGTCGTGTGGTGCCGAGTGTGCGATCCTAGATACGAGGTTCCTCCCCTGAGGAGTCTCCCGCCAGCGCCCGGCTACGATACCTCGAGGGTGGATCTCAGGGTAGTCAGGGCCCCTCCGGGCCCCTCTGAGGTCGCCTTCTAACAACCACATAACCACACCCACAACCACACACACACCACCACAACCACACACACACACAACCACACACACACACAACCAAACACACACAACCACACACACACATCCACAACACACACACAACCACACACCCACACATAACCACACACACAACCACACACACAATCACACACACAACTACACACACAACCACACACAACCATACACACAACCACACACACAACCACACACATAACCACATACACACAACCACACACACAACCACACACACAACCACACAAACAACCACACCCAACCACATATACAAACACGCATAACCACACACCCAACCACACCCACAACCACACACACAACCATAATCAGACACAAAGACACAATCACACATACACAACCACACACACACAACCACTCAATCCCACACACACAACCACACACACACACAACCACACACAACAACACAACCACGATCCCACACACAACCAAACACACAACACCACACACACAACCACAACCACTGGCACACAACCACACCCAAAACCATACACACAACCATACCCACACTGAACCACACACAACCACACACACACCACACACACACAACCACACACAACCACACAAACAACCACAACTACACACCACTACACACACAACTATACCCACAACCACACACACAACCACAACCACAACCACACACACAACCACACACACAACCACACAATCAACCACACCCACAACCACACACAACCACACCTACACCCACAACCACACACCCACAACCACACACACAACCACAGCCACACACATAACCACAACCACACACACACAACACAAGCAACCACACACACACAACCACACACAACCACACCCAACCACACATCCACACACACCCACAACCACACCCGTACGCACAAACGCACCCACACACAACCACACACATAACCACAACCACACACACAACAACCACAACCACACACACAATCACACACACAACCACACACACAACTATACACACAACCACACACATACAACCACACACACAACCACATACACTCAACCACACCCAACCACACACACAATCACACACCCACACAACCACACCCAACCACACCCACAACCACACACACACAACCACACACCCACACAACCACAACCACACCCAACCACACACACAACCACACTCACAACCACAACCACACACACAACACATAACCACACATACAACCACGCACACATACAACCGCACACACACAACCATACACACAACCACAAACACACACCACACCCAACCACACCCAACTGCACACACACAACCACACACACAACCACACACACGATACACACAACCACAACCACACACACAACCGCACACACAACCACACACACAACCACACAACCATACACACACAACCACACAAACAACCACACACACAACCACACACACAACCACACATACACACACACAACTATACACACAACCACACACACACAACCACACACACTCAACCACACCCAACCACGCACACAACCACATACAACACCCACACCCACACAACCACACCCACAACCACACATACAACCACACCTAACCACACAACCACACCCACAACCACACACGCACAACCACAACCACACACACACACAACCACACACACACAACCACACACACACAACCACACACACATCCACAACCACACACGACCACACACACAACCACACACAACCACACACACAACCACACCCACACCATACACACACACAACCACAACCACACACAACCACACCCACAACCACACACACACAACCACAACCAAACACACTCACACACACAACCACACACAACAACCACACACAACAACCACACACACAACCACACACACAACCACACACAACTACACACATAACCCCACACCTAACCCCAGACACAACCACACACACACAACCACACACACACACACAAGCACACACACAACCACACCCACAACCATATACACACACAACCACAACCACACACAATCACACCCACAACCACACACACACAATCACACACACAACCACGCACACAACTACACACACAACCACACACAACCACACACACAACCACACACACAACCACACACACAACCACACACACAACCACACACAGAACCACACAAACAACCACACCCAATCACACACACAAACACACACAAACACACACCCAACCACACCCACAACCACACACACAACCATAATCAGACACAAAGACACAATCACACATACACAACCACACACACACAACCACTCAATCCCATACACACAACCACACACACACACAACCACACACAACCACACAACCACACACACATACACAACCACACCTAACAACACAACCACACCCACAACCACACACAGACAACAACAACCACATACACATACAACCACACACACACACAACCACACACACATCCACAACCACATACACAAGCACACACCCACACATAACTACACACAACCCACAACCACACACAACCACACACAACCACACCCACACCATACACACACAGCCACAACCACACACAACCACACCCAGACCCACACACACACAACCACAACCAAACACACTCACACACAACCACACACACACAACCACACACAACAACCACACACAAACAACCACACACAACTACACACATAACCCCACACACAACCCCAGACAAAACCACACACACACATCCACACACACACACATACACGTGTTACCATCCTTGTGGGGACTATGTGTGAATACCTGCCTTGTGGGGACTAACCTTTCCCAATGTTTTTAAAACACACTAATAACAGAAAAATGTTAAGAAAAAATTCATGATACAGGATCCTGCTTCAAATTTGCAAATATATTGTTATTTAATCATGCGCACAGCACCATCCTTGTGGGGACTTGAACACGTGCTACCATCCTTGTGGGGACCTAGTCCGTAACACTATTTGTGATTGAATACAGTCGAAGGCACATGGCTAATTGTTTATTTTATCAACAAAATACACAAACAACATTATAATCGATTCATTTATGAATTGCTGCATATAAACTAGGTGTGTATATTACTGATAGATTATGCTAATGTGCCGGAAAATGTCATATCATGCTTAAAGAAAGACACTGAAAGCTGTATTTCACCTATTTATTAGCGCTTAAAATCATCTTAGGAGATAAGGGAACTAACACAAAGAAATTAACATATGGAACCAAGGAATATGGTTAATGGAACCCAGAACTTGATTAGCTGCTTAACTTTTTGCCAAAATAGATGTTCAAGTCCCCACAGAGATAGTGGGTAAAGATTATTGTATTTAAGTCTCCATGAAACAGTGTGTACATTCAAAGCTTAAATCCCATTATAAAGAGTGTGAAGCTAATGATGTTCAAGTCCACACAGAGGTTGCGTGTAATTGTAGGAATGCTCAAGTCCCCACAGAGATAGTGTGTTATCATAGCGATGTTCAAGTCCCCACAGAAATAGTGTGTTATCATAGAGATGTTCAAGTCTCTACAGAGATGGTGTGTTATTATAGTGATGTTCAAGTCCCCACAAAGATAGTGCGTTATTACAGTGCTTTTCAAGTCCCCACAAAGATAGTGTGTTATTATAGCGATGTTTAAGTCCCCACAGAGATAGTGCATGAAGGTGATTGTGTTTAAGTTCTCATTCAAATAGGGCCCGATTCACAAAGGTAAACTTAGACCAAAAGTCTAACTTTACTACTTTTCAATATTCACAAAGCCCCATACAGAGAATGTGAAGCTGATGATGTTCAAGTCAAAGCAAACGCAAGGAGATGATGGACGGAGTGCTGAAACCCTCCAGTCACTCACCCCCAGTCACAGATCTGGGTTGAATCCACCATCATTCTTTAGCTCACTTCGCCACCCCAGTTCAGACCCAGCTATATTCAAATCAGTCTTGATCCTGTGCCTCATGGGAACAGTCCAGCCCGAACTGCCAAACGAGGTCTTCCCTGGACCGGAAACAAGCATCCTGGGACTGGTTTCGGGGTAACACCCCCTCATCAGCCAAGCTAGCTTTAATCCAGTGGCAAAGTGAGCAAGGGACCAACATCTAGGCATACCCTGCCAACTTAGGGCGAACAAAGCTCTTGAAAGGAGAAGATGGATGGAGTGCTGAAACTTTTCAGTCACTCACCCCCAGTCACAGATCTGGGTTTAATCCATAAGCCATCATCGTTCTTTTAGCTCACTTCCCCACCCCTGTTCAGACCCAGCTATATGCAAATCAGTCTTGACAGTGGAAACAGAGCTTGTGTTTACTTACAGGAATGCTCAAGTCCCCACAGAGATGGTGTGTTTTTATAGTGATGTTCAAGTCCCCACAAAGATAGTGTTTTATTATAGATTTTTTCAAGCCCCCACAAAGATAGTGTGTTATTATAGCCATGTTTAAATCCCCACAGAGTTAGTGCATGAAGATGATTGTGTTTAAGTCCTCATTAAAATAGGGTCCGATTCACAATGGTAAACTTAGACAAAAAATCTAACTTTTCTACTTTTCAGTTTTAACAATGTAAACTTAAACCAAAAGTCTAACTTTACTACGTTTCAGTATTCACAAAGCCGCATACAGAGAATGCAAAACTGATGATGTTCAAGCCAAAACAGAGCTTGTGTGTAATTACAGGAAGGCTCAAGTCCCCACAGAGATGGTCGGTGACTACAGTATTACCACGGTTGCCAAAGAGAATGTGTATGATTATAGACATGCCCAGGTCCCCACAGATATAGTGTGTGATTATAGAGATGTTGAGGTCCCCACAGAGATAGTGTGCGATTATAGAGATGTCTAGGTCCCCACAGAGAGAGTGCGTAATTATAGATATGCCCAGGTCCCCACAGAGATAGTGTGTGATTATAGAGATGGCCAGGTCCCCACAGAGATAGTGTGTGATTATAGACATGCCAAGGTCCCCACAAAGATAGTGTGTGATTATAGACATGCCCAGGTCCCCACAGAGGTAGTGTGTGACTATAGAGATGTCGAGGTCCCCACAGAGATGGTGTGTGACTATATTATTTCCATGGTTGCCAAAGAGAATGTGTGTGATTACAGACATGCCCAGGTCCCCACAAAGGTAGTCTGTGATTAATAGGATGCACAGGGATAGCACACAGAGATAACGCATGATTATAGTCATGTACAAGTCCTCACAGAGATATTGTGCGATTTCAGTGATGTTTAAGTCCCCACAGTGATAATGTGTGATTACAATCATATTCAAGTCTCCACAGTGATATGCATAATGATAGGTATGTTGAAGAACCCCTACAGATCGTATTAGTCTGGTGGCTTATTAACTTAATGAATCCACTTGAGGGATATGTGTTGACCACTCTCTCACATGTTTGAATCCTGGTGCTACTACTCAGTCTTTATTCCTTCCAAGGTCAATAGAATAAGTACTATTTACTTGGATAACAAAAAGCATATGGTATTCAGCAACAAGATACCCTCAGGTGTGAATGTGCAGTTTATATATATGCACAGGAGATGATATGATGTGATAATAGTGGTACTCAAGCCACCCCTATGATAGACTGGAATTATCCATATCTACTAATCCCACTTCAGATGCAGCATTTACTGATTTAAACAGTGTTCATCTAAGAAGGTTCACACTTCCTTAAAAATCCAAGTATCTGTGTTGTCATTTTGTTTTCTAGCCCCCATCTTATCAACTCTAGTCTCCACTAAGAAAATAAAACTGTATTTCTGATTGCAATAAACTCCACATACTGATTACTTCTGGCACTTTAGGATTATTACAATAGATAAATCAATTTAAAAACTGGCACATCTTTATAATTTTTGTCTCTATAATTCAAGAATGAAATGATCCTCTCCTCACAAATCTCTTCTTTCTCTCAAAGTATACTCTTCAAGTGAGAAGTGGGAATTTTTTATTGTTAAAGGCGTGAGGTCGCATTGCCATAAACCAGCACCACTGGCAATTAGGAAGTACTCCAGAATCCACAAAACCCAGGTTGCAATATATATATATGTATATATATATATATATATATATATATATATATATATATATATATTTGTGTTTAAAGCGGGGCGTCTCTGCGGCGCGCCGCAAATTCAATGTCCAAACACCAAGTTGCCCTGCAATAGAGACGCCTACACAGTTGAAATTATCTCCATCATTTATTGTGGACAAAAGGCACAGCGCATTCTCCCTCCATCAGGAATGCTAGACATGCCTCGCCACAGAGACGCCCCCCTGCTCATTCAGCGGCCCTGCAGCACCCGTAAAACGGGCGCTTCGAGGAGTTGAAATGCCGGTATTGTGGGAGAACGATTACAAATGGTACGACGAGGTTCCCCCTCCACAGAACCCACTGGGGGAATACAGTTTGCTTGCATGAAGCCCCACAGCACCCGCTTTGGTAATGTAACGGACTACAGGACCCATAAAGCAACTCTGCGAATTGCAGGGCAACTTGGTGTATATATATATATATTCTGTAAGTGGATTTCCATAATGGATCTAGCAGTCCTTTGTGCAAGAGTAGAAAAAAATCAAGTTGGCAGTGGTACATCTGCCTTTTTATGGGAAGACACATTCTCAAAATGTGCCCAGGTGAAATGATGGGAAACTTTCACAAAGTTGAAACATCTATTTGTTCAGCCTTTTATATTTGGAGTGTAAAATAGAAATTCTTAAACATAGCTTAAAAATTCTCAAAAGTGCCCATGTCAGCTACAAGAGACTTTCTCAGCTTTGATGGTTGTGCGCTTTGAAGGGCAAATCATATACAAGAGTCTTACAAATTGTATTCCTGAACTGAGCTGGTATGCTCATAATGTAAGAGTAGAGAAAGTCACTTTGGCTGACATACAGCTGGCTTTTTCATGTAAATAGGAATCTCAGAATGTGGAATCTTTCACACTGTTAACAAAATTGTTTTTGAGGAGTAAGCCCAAATGTTGTACTTCCGTGTGTGTGGGGTATAAAACTAGGTTTCCTAAAAGGAGCCGGTGAATCCTTTGTTCAGGAATAGCAATGAATAGGGGGAAGCCTATTCCCATTGCACTGCATCACCCTTATGCCTGCTATGAGGCAGGCTTAAGGTCGTGACACAGTAGCGTCCTAGAAGTGGCACAGTGAAATCTGATCGAGTTCACTGTGCCACTTCTACTAGGCTTTTTGCGGGGGAACACCCACCCTACATACATTAATCCGCGACGCAGGTATAATGTGGCGCAGGGCTTTATAAAGTGACGCATCTGCTTAGATGCGTCACTTTGTAAATATGGTGCAACATGGCACATATTTTATGCCGCTGCACCCTCATAAAAAGTGACGTAACAGTGGGGCAAAAGTGTAACAAGGGGCTCATAAATAAGCTCCTCATTTTGCAATTAGGTTTGTGGTCCCTTTGTGCCGGAGTGGAGAAAATTACTAATAGTTCTGTAACTACACTTTACATGAGGAAAGGGACATTTTCAAAATGGGCACATGTTAAATATGGTGAATGAAACAAATATTGATTCCAAAATATCATGTGACATAAATATGTTAAAATATCACAGCTGCAAAAATATAGTGGAACGGAATATCAAAATTAAGAATGCAAGTTTTTCTTGTATGCAATATGGTAATTAAGAAAATTGTTGCAATTAATATTGTGACTTTAGTATACTTGTAATAAACATTGTTCTTTATTAAAGATATATATTCTTATAATACTACTAAAATTGTCTTTTTTTAAATATAGTTTGCAATTTTAAATGTGTGATTGAATTTTTAAAAGGCAATTAGATGGGTCTGGTGGCTCAGTGGACTAATGTGTCCACTGCAGAGCCCTGTATTCAATCTCATGATCATAGGTTCAAATCCCTGCGGGTCTACTCAGCCTTTCAACCATCTGAGGTTGATAAAATGAGTACCGTTGAGTAGCAATAAACATCTGTTAGTGCTAAAATGCATAAGAGTGAATGTGCAATCTACCAATACCTATTTTAGGTAGTTTATAATTTAGTAGTGGGATATTGGGTTTTTCGGGGAATATGGTGGAAGGTTAATTACATTTTACCTAATTGTTTTTTAATGTTAAGTAATGTAAGGTAAAATCAATATATAAATGATTAGTATGCAATGTTTTAATTGTTTAATTGTTCTTTCATTTATTTGGGTTTAATTTCTGATTTTTAATTAATAGTTTGTATTGTATAATTAGTTATACCTAATTTAGTAACATGTCCAGTTTGTAGGGAAATAGGGTGAGAAAATATTTAAATGAGAATAGTTTTCTTTATACATTTTTTGTTATTTAAATATTTAATTTATATATCATAATTTTTTCATTGAATATTTAAAATGAGAAAATAGTTTTATTTAGACTATGCAAGAAATAATTAGTAATATATATCAGCAAGTGTGTATTATATTTATTATTTTTATATGTTTCATTTATTTAAATTTTATTATTTTATTTACATTTTAAAATATCTTCTTGGTGTTTGTGGTTTTTTCAGTAGTAGTGAATTTTACGTATATTATTTAAATATTTCATTTAATGATACGTTTATTTAATATATTTATATTAAATTGTGCATTTTATTTACATTTATACAATATGTACTTTCTAGTTTATCTATGGTTAATCATTTTATGTTTTGCGGTATTTTTTTTTTTTTTTTTTTAATGACTGTATTGGAATGATATATATAACCTTTTTGAAGCCCAACACTTTCTCTACTGTTGCTTAAATTGGAGTGGGAACAGTAAATCTAGTCCATCCAATTTCCTTATCATTGCTTAATTATGGTGGGGATAGTTAATATAACCCTTACAAAGTCCAACACTTTCCCTACTGTTGCTTAGGATGGAGTGAGAATAGTACATATAACCCCTTTTCAGTCCAATACTTTTCCTTCTGTTTTGTATATATTGGGGTTGGAATAGCAAATCTAATCCCTCTGAAGTCCGACACTTTTCCAGCTGTTGCTTACATTGCAGTGTGAATAGTAAATCTAACCTCTCCGAAATTCAGCATTTTTCCTCCTTTTGCTTAGGGTGGAATGGGAATAGTAAATTTGACCCCCTCAGAGGTTCAACACCTTCCCTACTGTTTAGACAGGAGTGGAAATGGCCATTTGAACCACTCTGAAGTCCAACACTTTCCCTACTGTTACTTAGATTGGAGTGGAAGTAGCAAACACTTACTTTATAGAGGACTTGCTCCCTTCACAGCGAAGCTCCGCCTGGTAGCTGCTGCTGCCCCTTGGTCGAGGCAAAGTCCACCCGCAGGCCCCTGCCTTCGCCTCATATCTGGTGGTCTAGTGGTAGAGCGTCACTGCTCTGCTGCTGGGGTGTCCCTCTGCCTCTCTTTTCTGATATCTGCCTTAGAGCCTTTATTAAGCTTTTTCCTTTTTTACCTTTTTCTTCCGTTTGTTTGCCACCCTCGTCCCTTTTGCGGTGATCCCCATGGCCCGCCACCTCCAGTGACCCTTCCCGCATTTCCTGCCACCCAGCTGTCCAGCCCCCAGCACTGAATGGAAGCCGTTGACACGCCAAAGATAGGCCTGTCTACACCGGTCTGTGCCTGGACCATGCCCAGCGCCTGGTATCCTGGTTCTCGGACCTTCCACCGCTATGACGCCAGCACCCTCCTCGCCCAGAACTGAGGACGCGATACTGCCTGTCAACTCGCGTCACCGAAGAAGACCCAAGGACCCTTCTCCTGCCAGAACTGCAGCCTCACCCATGCCAGATCATTTTGCCGCCCAACCAACCAAAAGCTCACTCGACCGACTCAACTGCATCTTCTTCAATGTGCGATCCCTCCACAAACACGCCACAGAAATCTGGGACCTCCTCGACGTCGCCTCTCCCGACATCACCTTCTTCACGGAAACCTTGATCAACCCCTGATCCGGACGAGACATCACCATCACCATCCCTGATGGCTACAAAATCACATGCAAGGACTGCAACAACCGACCAGGAGGAGGCATCGCCATCATCCACAACAACACCCTTTGACTGACCATGCATGCAAACGACCCAATGACAACCATCTTGAACCTGGACCTTGAAATGGTTATTATGTAATGTTTTAATTGATTAATTGTTCTTTCATTTATTTGGGTTTAATTTCTGATTTTTTATTTATATTTTGCATAGTATAATTAGTTATTGCTAATTTAGCAACATGTTCAGTTTCTAGGGGAATAGGGTGATAAATCATTTAGTTTTCTTTATTAAGTTTTGTTATTTAAATATTTAATTTTTAAATCATTATATAATTTTTTCATTGAATATCTGTGCAACAGTAGGGAAAGCATTGGATGTCAGAGGGGTAACATTCACTAATCGCCACTCCAGTCTGTGCAACAGTAGGGAAAGTGTTGGACTCAGGAGGGTTAAAATGTACTTGGCCCACTTTAGGGAAAGCATTGGGCCACAGAGAGGTAAAATGTACTATTCCCACTCCAGTCTATGCAACAGTAGGGTTAGTAGTTCACTTCAAACACATAACATACATGAAACACAACATTAATAATTTAATAAAGATCTTAAACTTTATTAACTAACCAACAAAAATATTTTTAAAAAACAATTAAACAATTGGCATAGTTATTAACCAATTTATTAATCAATTACCAATAAAAACTATTTGGCCATTATTTATGACTTCAGTAACTTACCACACTATACCCCACAAACGTAGCAGCCAACAATTAGGGGCCCATTAGGATGGCGGGTGGATCATCCCTGCCGGGCCGGCGGTAGCCACCGCTGGCCCGGCGGGGGCGAACCGCCCTCCATCCATGACAGAAAGAGCCCCTGTCATATTAGTATGGCTGAGGGGTCCGCGGCGGACGGAAAGACCGTCCGCCGCTTTTCCGCCAGTCGACTCGTCGACTGGGCGGAAAAGGGGCATAACCTGGTGGCGGCGTCTGCAAGACACTGCCATCCATATTATGATGATGGCGGAGATCATGCGGTTTCTGCTTTTGGGGGCCCGTTGTGGGCCCCCAGGGTGTTGGGGGTGGGGTGTGCACATGGGGCAGTTGCATGCACAAGATGGCAGGCACCACGCGGTGCCTGTCACGTTGTGCATGCAAATTCCCAACATGCATGTTTTAGATTGCGGCGGGTGCTGCTTACAGCACTGCCCGCCGCAATGTAAAAAATGCAGGATGTTCCTGCCAGTGTGGCGGGCACATCCTAACTTGAATGGCGGGACCGCCGCACCTATGGCGGGTGGTCCCTTTCGCCATCGTAATAGACACCTTAATGCCATAATCAATTGCTAATTAAATATTAATTAATACATTAATATGTAATCATTAATCAATCTGTTCGTAATTTATCCATTACTTTATTAATTACCAATAAACTTTCCACCCTATATCCCTACAAACTCACCAACCCGCACAAATAACTTTCAAAATATAATTACAAAATAATAATCAATTGTATAATAATAAAGTGTTCATAAATTGTTAATTATTACTTAATTAACTTCCCACCCTGCACCCCTACAAACCCAGCAACCTACACCTGATAAATAACTTGGTAAATGATTTAGATAATTACTAATTAATTAAATATTGATAATAAATATTATTATTAATTACTTAATTATACTTAAATAACTTCCTACCTTACAGCTCTAGAAACCTAGCAACCCACTACAAAAGTTAAAATTACTCTTATAATTAAATAAAAATTTTGAAATCGCTTAACTTTACAATCTATATTTGAAAATATTATATATATAACCTAACTATGTTTAAAAAACAATTTTTTTACAACCATATTATTGAAAACGATATTTACAACAATGATATACATTACTAATCTAAAAAAAATAATGATATTCTTGACAACTATATTTCTGCATCACGATATTGTTGTGTTACAATATTTTTTTCTTGATATTTCTGCATCCAATATTTCCAACTCCATATTCTGTCCGAACACTACTTTCTGTTACTTTAGGGAGCTTTACAATGCAAAAACATGATTTGTGTTGAAAAGTAAATCCCACTACAACAGTTTGCACTGGGTTTGCATAACTTTGGGTCTAAATCCCATTTTGAGACTGCCTATCTTATACTGTGATACTATTTTTAAATTATGACTAGATTATTCTCAGTGTTTTCAGTCACAGGATTGGACCTCGTTGCACTATAAATGTCATTCACCAGTGCACCAACCAGAATTCTGTTCTGTGGGTAGTTACACAAACAGAAATCTGCAATGATTGCATTATCAAACTGAGCTTTCATAACATAAGACAGTTGTTCCCAACAATCACTTTTATGAAGTTCCCATATTTTTTTATGAACTTCAGCCTGTCAATGAACTGCAAAATATTAGGGCCATATTTATGACCAAGTCATGCACTGCAGCACAGCAAGTCACCTTGCTGTGCTGTGCTGCGCTGCACTGCGTGACAAGGAATGGGCAGGAATGCACCTTTTCTATATCAATAGGTACATTCCTGCCTTTTCCCCTGCACTGGCACTCTTGGGCTGCCTAGCACCAACGCCAGCATCCTTGCCTGCGCTGCGTTGAGGATTGTTTTTGTGCAGGCATCTTCCATCACTAAAACAATTCCCTGAGGCATTTTCCTCTTTCTATGTGTACTACAGAATGCAGCACACGTAGAAAGAGAAGATAACTAGGAGAATTAAATATATTTCTCCTTGTTACGCCTCACCTGGGAAGGTGTAGGTTTTTGGTGCATTCCCGGCTCTACCACTTATGGTAAATCTAGAAATACATCAAAATCAATGCATGTTGCGTGGAAACACTCATGCAACACCCATGGAAATGTCTCCATGGTGCACAGTAATACGGTGCAGCGATTACCGCTGCATTGCATTACTCAAGATTTAAGAAGCCACTCAGGACCACACAAGATGGCCTGGCATGACTTCATGAATCTCATTTTTAATTTGCATCGCTCTTGCATGAGTAAAGCAAAGGGGCTTGTAAATATGCCCCTTAGTATGAGGCTGCCACTGAGGCACCATCTTCTGCGCAGATAAACAACTGTATATATGATGGAGGCTGCAGCTGCCCAGATTAAGACATGTGACGGAGGAATTGGGGAGAGCTCTTCTCTTTAGAAGAATAATACTTTCCGCAATGATACTTGTTTTAGAACGAGCTGTCAGACACAAATTCCCTACATGTTAGCAGTGACAACAGGGAGGACATTGCTCTTACTCCTATGAAAAGGGGCATTCCTCACCAACTTATGCTGACTTTCAAATTCTGTGGTGAGTCAAAAAGTTACAAAATAAATGTATGTCAAGAAACACTTGAGGGATCATAAAACGTAACATGTCACAGAAAATGCAGTGTAGAGGAAATATTGCTTCTAGTTTAATTTAGTGTTCAACTTTACAATGATATACCTTACCTTTTTTAAATCTAATTCTATGACATGAATCAGGGTATTAATTAACGATTTTCATTCATTGACTTTGCATAGAAAAAAAGAGTACAGAAAAACGTGTCTCAAAAGGGTTATTCATAACAAAAAATAATTCAAAATCTAATTTTACACATGCACCACACAGATGATTGAAATTTGCTCTGTTTTTTTGTAACAAACTCAGTTTTTTATTTTACATTTTTCCTGCTATGTTTAAAACCCAGCGGTAAGGTCCATAGTTTTAAATGACATGGTAGACACATTGCTTCTGTTAGCATCTATCCAATTTTCTAGCACACAGAAAAACAAGTTGAATGCATATACCTCTTGAAGGTGAAGTCACAGAAAACTCTCTTAGGAAGAATCACAGATGTTGGACTAAGTTACTTGGTCTGATTTAGCAGGGTGATTCACACCAACAAAGTAAAGGTCCAGCTGACACATTTTGCCAAAGAGTTATAAAACGCTTTACCAGGCCAAATGGGCAACCTTGGTAATCAAACATGACAGGCACATGTGTGGCCTTTGTTTAAAAACTTCATAAACAGTACCTGTAAAATTATGAATATTTTTAATAAAGCTGATTATAAGAACATAAACAAGTTAGTAATAAACAAGAATTAATGTAAAGATGAGGAACGGAAGTGTTCCTACCCATGACAAGGACTCACCAGCTTGGCTCAAGGATATAATAATTGTAGTGAACACTTAGGGCCAGATTATGAGTTTGGTGGTCTGCGGACTGCCAAATTGGTGGTGGTGCAGTGGTGGTGCGTTGGTGGAGTTTCGGCTCTGCCATGGTTTTCATGGCAGTTCCACCCCTATGAAAACCGTGGCAGAGAGAAAACAAAGGGTCCCCCATGAAAACCGTGGCAGAGAGAAAACAAAGGGAGCCCTCCAGGGCCCTCTGGTGCCTCACGCAATGTGGATGCAGACAGGGGACACATCATGTGCCCCCCCCCCCGTGTGCATGCACACCAGATCCTGCACGGCATGGAATTTTCAGTCAATGCCGTGAAGGAACTGTTTTGAGCATTCCCTTTGCGGTGCCCATTTTTAGAAGCACCCCGCGGGAAGGCCAAAACCCATCCCCCAGCCAGGAGGAAACTCCTAATCTAGCAGGTGGCTCGACCACAGCTTTGGTGCAGTGGGAGTGTTTGCAGTGGTGTACCGCCTACTCCTGCTTTGCCAAAAGTCACAATCGGGCCCTTAGAAGCTATTCTGGGGTATATTCTTGCTTTTCAGGGCTTACGAATGCTTTAAAAAAATGGAAGAAGGACATTGTTATCTATGTAGGACTGTGTATGGACGGCCAAAAAATCTCGAAAGAGATAAAGGTGAATCAGTCTCCATGACCACAGAGTTCTTATAAGTGTCATATGTCTCTCCTTCTGTGGTCATGCTACTCATGGTGCAGCAATAATTTCCTCACTCACATTTGATGTAAGAAGTTGGAAATCACTTTTTTTATACTATTGAAACTAATGCTCAGAGTCGCCAGCTTTGCAAATAGCAGTTTACTATGACATCTGGTGCAGAAGCAACATGTACAATGGTAAACAGAATGAAGCTAAAAACTTCATTTTCACACTATTTACATTTAGACATGTCTTTACCTACTGCCCTTGCAGAACATTGATACATGAAAACATCCTAGAATTAATCTGAAAGACTTTTTGTGATTTTTTTATGTTTGCGATTCTTGAACAACTACTGTAACAGTTGCTCCAACTTGTTGACAAATAGTAGAAATTTGAGTGTACTAAAGTATTTTGCAGTCTCAAACACTGTGATTCACAAAACGAAAGGGCTTGTGATAGTAGTATACATTTCTAATATGTAATAACCCCATTTTGCCATTCAGAAAAT
This sequence comes from Triturus cristatus, assembly GCF_964204655.1. NCBI lineage: Eukaryota > Metazoa > Chordata > Amphibia > Caudata > Salamandridae > Triturus > Triturus cristatus. Next base: position 311,492 of record NW_028187954.1, on the reverse strand, counting down.
TGTTTTCAAATCATAACAACAAGCAATGGCAGTGCCAATAGGTCTCACCATGTATTGGAGTTTGTATATAAAAAGTAGTGAAAGTATTAAAGAGCAGTGGTAGCAAAATGGAAAACAAACCCTGAACATCAACAGTAAAGGAAGAAAAAAAGATCAACCGTATTTTGTAATAACACGCAATGCTTAATATTAGTAAAATAAAATGTGTGCTTGTCTATGACAAGAATAGAGTCTAATACTCTATTGCACGTTCAGAGTGACACGTAACACAACGGCGCTCAGCGCAAGTGCGCCAGTATCTGACATCACTTGGGACTATAATTCCAGTATAGAAAGAATAAAACAATACCGGGCAAGTGCCCCTATCAAGAAGGCATGACTGTGACACTATCTCATATTAGATATGACATAAGTAAGTTAAGGAGAGAAAACGGTAACGGGCAAGTGCCCTCGTCCTAGGGGGCGGCTGAGTGACAAACAATGCATACTGTGGGTCAAGCACCTACCAGTGTCCTGCCAGTGACAATAAATTAAACACAAAACGTGACAGATGTGTAATCAAAATCAGAGAAAAAGGGTAGGTTGCCCGTGCCGGTGAGTACGTGTAGGAGGGCCCCTTCCTTTTTTCCTGTAAGGGAAACAAAAGAGGGAGGAAGATAGCGGCTGGTTAACGCGACCGGTCGGGAGCTCTCTATCTTCAGGCTGACCAACCGATGTAACCGATGTAACCTGTTTCTTTTCGGTAGTCTCGACAACCTAGAAGCTTGTAAGAACTGTTTCTCGCCTACTGACATCAGAGGAACTTAAGTAGATTGGAAAAAAACGAGCGACTCAAGCCTTCTCTTTCCTACCTGCATCGACCATGAGAATCGAGTCCGATCGACTCATCGGTCTCGTGAGCACAGGAGCGGGTCCGCTGCGAGTCCCGCGACCGCCGCATGCAAGCAGTACTTTGTTTGGTGTTTGGGCGGAAGCTCAGGGGGCAAGATCCATCTTCTGGAGGGCCACTGCAAGGCTCTCGTTCCGGGTCGGTCAGGGGAGAGCAGCAGAGGCCATTACTACCGCCCAGAACCAACCCCGGGAACAGATCTCAGAGCTGCCAGTGGGAAAGCAGAGCACAGAGCTTGCCTGTCTGGGGAAGGAAAATTTTGCCGTAAGAGAGGGAAAACTGGAGGTAAGAGTAGAGGCTTGCATGAGGAAAGTAAAGATAACAGAGAGAGCCTCGCCTGTAAAGACCACAAGTCCCACAATCCCCCCTGAATATAACAAACAGACAGTTAGCAGAGATTGCATGTTAAACCACCACTTTTTAAAAAATTCATCAGTCTGCAAACTGACATTGGGGGATGTAGGCGAGTTAGACAAAACCGGTAGTGGTAGCGGAACTGGAACCAGTTATTGTCTTAGGAATAGACAATTTCTGGCAGACTGTCCCCGGACCTCCCTTAATCCCAGTACCCGTCAGATTACTCTCGCTAATACAAAAAAAATAAGACCTAGAAGAACCGAGCTAGTTGGAAAAACCCCCTCAGCTCCATTTATAAAAATAAAAAAACAACAACCCAGGTCCAAGGTACATCTGTCAGAGTAGGGTCCAAGACTGAAGGTTACTCCCTCACTTAGATCCTTCTTCAAAATACAAACCCAAGCGGAACAAGCACCAGAAACGACCCTGGAAAACACTCCAACAAGCGCTATCTCCACTCAAGACAAAGTAACGACAAACACTACCGCGATTAAACTGATCGATACAGGGTCAGAGATTACGATGGATTCTGTCCCAGATGCAGATCCGGAACCTAAGACAACTGATCCATCTGAGGTCACACTTACAGATGCAAGTATGATGGACCAACAGAGTCCGAATTCTTCAAACAATCTACTTGAAACTGTATTATTAGAGATGAGGAACAACTTTGCTATCTCTGACAAGAATCAAATAAAAATTCAAGAGACTTGCGAGGCCTTCGATACCAAGCTAAATGCCCTGGATGAAAGAGTTAAAGTAGTGGAAACAGCAATGGACTCTCTCAGTAAAGAAGTAGAATCTTCACAAAGAGAAATCAGCGCACTAAAGTTAAGTGAAGCAGCTCTCCGAGATAAGCTAGAATCTATAGAGAACCAGTCCAGAAGAAACAACTTCAAAATTCTGAATATACCGGAGGGCAGAGAAGGTGGCGACATAAAAAAATTCATAATATCTCTCTTGAATGAAAACTTCCCCTGGTCAGATCCTGTAGTCTTGGAAGAAGATATGCAAAGAGTGCACCGAGATCCTTTCGGGAAAGACAAACTGAAGAAAAATCCAAGGAAAATCCTTATAAACTTTAAATCTTATTCTCTTAAAGAAAGAATCCTAGGTGAGGCACTAAAAAAGGGAGTGTATAACAAAGACAATTGGAACTTCCGAATTAGATCTGATGTCGCCAAGGTGACGCAAGATAGACAGTGGCAACTTGGACAATTTATGCCCGAACTAAGAGAACTTGGGGCGACAGTGCAAATGAGGTTCCCAGCTTCTTTGAAAATTATGTGGAGAAATAAAATGCTCAACATTAGAGACCCAAAGGAGGTTGAACAGCTATTGACACAAATGAAAGAAAAGAAATAGGACGTTAACCCGTGAGCCTGGCAGATAGGGAGCTCAAAAGGGCAAAATTATTTTGCCAATGAAAGGAACAAGGGAGGCTTCCTCTGGGAGGGATTTTAAACACACTATGCTAGAACAAGTGCACAAAAAGGGTGGGGAGCAAAATAGGGAAAAAAATAAAAAACGTCCTCAAAGCAATATAAGGAAGATCGAAGGGGATCTAAGCCTAAACAAATTACCCTCTAAAAACTCGAGAAATAATTCATACTATGGATAATTCATCGCTAGTAAAGATCTTATCCTGGAATGTCAATGGTTTCAGAGTTAAAAAACGAAGGAGGTTGATCTTTGAGTATCTAAAGTTGTCCGACTGCAGTATTCTAATCCTTCAGGAGACTCACTTGTTGAAAGAAGAGTGGGAAAGTATTACAAAAAACCATAGATGGATAGACTCTTATGTCTGTACCAACCAGAATTGCAATGCGAAGGGAGTGGCTATTATATTTAAAAAAAACAGCTAAAGTATCAGTAATAACAAGTATTATGGATAACAAAGGGAGATGGGCCATTGCGAATATTAAAGTACAAGGTGCATTATTCACTATAGTTGGCTACTATGGCCCTAACTCGGATGATCCCGAGCCTCTTCAAAATCTCTACTCTCAATTACTAACAACTCCCTACCCTATAATTTGGGGAGGAGGCTTTAACATAATACTAGATCCAAAACTTGACAGACATCCTACTATGAAGATCAACCTACCAAAAATGAGACAGTGGATCTCATTATGTACAAAAGATCTAGGTCTGGTAGATATCTGGAGGGTGAAAAACCCTGGTATTAAAGGATTTACCTTTCAAAACAAAAGATTGGGCCACTCTTCCCGAATCGATTTCTTTCTTCTAGACTCTAATTTAATGCTAAACATCACTAACACAGATCATATTCCAGCACATTTATCTGATCACTCAGCATTAGTCTTAACCCTACAAGTGAGAAAAAATATCACCCTCGGACGATGGACAGTAGATCGCTCAATCTTTCTAGATAATCAATATACTGACTCACTTATGTCGGAAACTATAGATTTCTTCAAGGCAAATAAAGAAGGGATGCCTCCTCAGGTGGTCTGGGATACCTATAAGGCAGTAATGAGAGGTAAAATACTCAACATAGCAGCCTGGAAATCAAAGATGAGTAAATCTAAGATCAGACTCATCGAGGAAGAGATAATAACTCTTGACAGTAAACTCGAAGGAGACCTACCAGACCTCACCAGAGTGCAACTAACAGCTGAGAGAAATCTAAAAAAGGAGAATTTAGCTGATCATCTAGAGTAGAGACTCAGAGAGAAATGGGAGACGAGCCAACTCTCCCACCATGAGTATGGCGAAGGATGTGGGAAGATACTGGCATGGAAAACTAAGACCGAACAAACCAGGAACAAGATATCTAGAATATGTAAAGCCCAATCCAATATACTGACATCGGAGGATTCAGAAGTGAGAAATGAATTTCAAAATTTCTTTAGTGAACTATATAAAGAAGAAAGCTTCCCGAACGAAACTCAACTCCAAAACTATCTGGAAACCATAGACCTGCCTTCTATAACCAACGAAGAGAGATTAGAGCTTAATAAACCAATAGAACAAGAAGAAGTCGAAACGTCTATCAAAAGCCTTAAGAGAGGGAAAGCACCAGGACCAGATGCTCTACCAAACGAACTATATCAGTCACTAAATAGAGTCTTAATTCCACACTTAACAGAACTAATGAAAGACATCTTCATTAACAAAATAGATCTCCCTGCTTCATGGAATGAAGCAGTCATCAGTATTATATTGAAACCTGGTAAACATCCAGACCACTGCGAATCTTACAGACCCATATCCCTCTTAAATTGGGACTACAAGATCTACACTCAAATTCTAACAAAAAGGTTGACTAAAGTAGTTAACCACCTAATTAACATCAACCAGAAGGGCTTCATGAAGGGACGACAGATTCAAGAACTAACCCAAGAACTCATTTCAGCAATCGATGTAGCAACTCAGGAAAAAATACCCTTAGCCATTATTACCATGGATGCAGCTAAAGCGTTCGATAGGGTTAACTGGCTATACTTGAACGCTGTACTAAATAGATATGAGCTAGGAGATAACTTCCAGGACTCAATTAAATCAATCTACAGATATCCAACAGCAAGAGTTTTAGTTAACAATAATCTTTCAGAGAAGCTACAGATCACGAGAGGCACTAGACAGGGATGTCCCCTGTCCCCACTTCTTTTTAATCTTTATATCGAGCCTCTAGCGACTAAGCTAATGACTAATCCCAAAATTTCGCCATTCACATACAATGGCTGGACGAAAAAAGTAGCTCTCTTTGCTGATGATCTGATGATCTTCACTGATAATTTTTTTAATTGTTATCATGATATCAATGACACAATAAACCAATTTGGTGCAATATCCGGATATATGGTTAATCAGTCCAAGTCTGAAATTATGGAGTGGAATTGTTTCAGTAACCATCCCCTTCAAAAAAAGAGAATACGATATCTGGGTCTCGACATAATTAAGGATATACATAAAATTGCGGAAGTTGACTTTAAAAGGTTACTAAGTGAAACCAGGAAACTCCTAAAAACGTGGAGTGTAATACCCCTAACCTTTATGGGGAGATCTAACATCATAAAAATGATGATTCTTCCCAAATTTACCTATATATTTAGCACAATCCCCCTAGAGTTTGATCAAACAGCAATAAAAAAACTACAGGGGGAACTAAATTCTTTTATCTGGGCTGCTAAAAGCCCCCGAATCGCATGGAACAAGCTTAAAATGAAGAAAGAACAGGGGGGTATAGCAAGCCCGGACTTGATTCAGTATTGTAGAGCCTTCCAGTTCAAATATGCAAGAGTCTTACTAAAAGAATATGAGCTTTATCCATCCCATCTCAAAGCCCTAGTAGGACCAGTGGGAAATGTTTTGTATAAATTTGGACACTCAAAATTCTTCAAAAAAATCAAACTAAAAGTTCTCTTTTCTGCAGTTAAACTCTGGACTCAGATAAGAAGAATAACCAAAATCCCTTACTATAGCGACTGGGCACCGATCTGGGATTCACCGGGCACTCCGGAATGCCTCCAAGACAGCCTCTCAGCTCCTTTAATCTTAGCTGGAATCACTAGATGGGGGCAACTCATAAAGCAAGATAAAATTATAACTTGGTCACTTCTTGACAATCTTGTGGGAGGCTCCCTAGCTAAATTTAAATATTTTCAACTATCTAGCTGGGTAAAAGCAGAGCTGGAAATATACGAAGGAGACAAAGATCTGGAATCCAAAATGCTAACCACTGGAATCCAAAAGAAAGAAATCTCTCTCTGGTACTGGGCCCTTATCGAATCAGGAGAAGATATCACCAAGATATCAGAAAAGATCTGGAGGAGGGCACTGCTTACAGCAGACATCGAGAATTCTTGGCAAGTATCTATGGGAAAATGTTGGGGTATTATAAAATCTGCTGCCCTAAGGAGAAACCACCTGTTTACTCTTCATAGAGCGTACTGGACACCGAAAAGGCTTTCAAAATTTAACACCACTGACCGGAAAAAATGCCCGAAGTGTGGAGAAGAGGAAGTAGACGACTTGCACATGTTTAGGCAGTGCCCCCAGATCAACGATTTTTGGAGTGAAGTTGGTAAGACTTTAGAGAGGATATTTAACTACCCAGTCAATTTAAGTATACATTCGGTTATCTTTGGGATTAGAGAGGAGGGGGCAAATTTTATTAAATTAACAAAAGATCAAGAGAACTTGCTCTTTACTTTAATATTACTCGCAAGAAGGGAAATATGTGTTAACTGGATAAAATCCAACCCCCCCTCATTTACGGCTTGGATTAACTATACACATAGGATCTCCAGATTAGATAGAAAAGGGAAGACCAGTAAAAGATATAAATATTGGGATATCTGGGAACAACAGAATATGCTAAACTAATTAAAATGATATTTACCACGGGTCCAATGATTTAGCAATGGCAATACAATAGAAGCATTGACTTCTAGAGTAGCCTGGAAGGCTAGCTCCATTCACTCCCCCTACAAGGGTTAAAGAGATGTAGAGATCTTGACAGATAAAGGGAAGCTCCCCTACTGGTAAATCGTAAAAGGGGTAGCGAAAGGAAACTACGCAACTGTTATAAAGATCCCTGAGAAATCTCCAAACCCAGTATTGCAAAATGAGGACAAAAAAAAAAAAAAAAGGGAAACAAAAGCATAAAAAACAAATAAATGGTTAAAAACATTATATAGCATCAGATTGCTATTCAATCATATCTGTATAAGACATAAGATAGAACTGATGATGTCAACAACACATCAATGGGGGAAGGGGGGTTGTGGAAGCAGAGATACATAGAATGCAATATAGTACCACAGACAGGCTAATAAAGCCATGTCTCTGTGACGGACAAAACGTATAGTTGAACGGGAGAGGTCGTGAATTATGACCCTTCCCTGAAGTGGATGGATAATTCCTCATCAATGTTTAACCCTCCCGGACTTTTAGTTTGGAAATCTGTGATGTACTGGGATTCCCGATGTCTGAGAGTAAGGACCCTGTCCCCACCTCTGGGATTCCTAGGGATGTGTTCTAGGATCAGAAAACTTAGTTCAGAAACATTGGAGAAATGCTTGTCATAGAAGTGTCGTGCGACCGGATATTTGGGGTCATTGTTCGTGATGGCTCTTAAATGTTCCATGACCCTTTTCTTGGTTGTGCAAGTAGTGCTGCCGATGTACCACAACTTGCAAGTACATTCAATGGAATAGATGACAAAGCTTGTGCCGCATGTCAAACTGTGTAATTCTTTTCGATATGCCATTATACTCCAGAGCACTTCTGTACTTGCTATTTCTGCACGCTTTGCAATGACCACAAGGATAGAATCCAATGAGGCCATGGCTATCAGTGGTGGGATAATGGGTAATGTCATTTCTGGTCACAAAGTCACCGATATTCCTGTTGCGTCTATAAGTAATAGGAGGTCTCTCAGCTACACTCGTCCCTAGGATGCAGTCAGATTTCAAAAGAGAGAAGTACAAACCATGCCTTGTTTTATTTCCAGACTGACATCAAGGTAATCTGTTTTGTTAGCACTGATAATCCTCGTGAGTAAGATGTTATATTTGTTAGAGTTCAATTTATCAATGAACCTCTCAGCATCACCCCTGGATCCCCTCCAGATGATTAACAAATCATCAATGTAGCGTAGCCACATGATGACCTTCTGGAGGTCCTCTTTCAGGGTGGTGCTTTCGAAGATCTCTTGCTCCCAGTAACCCATGAATAAATTCGCAAAACTGGGAGCAAAACACGAACCCATAGCAGTACCATTGACCAGCATTTCTCCAATGTTTCTGAACTAAGTTTTCTGATCCTAGAACACATCCCTAGGAATCCCAGAGGTGGAAAATGGTACTTACTCTCAGACAGCGGGAATCCTGGTACATCATAGATTTCCCAACTAAAAGTCCGGGAGGGTTAAACATCGATGAGGAATTATCCATCCACCTCGGGAAGTGTTATAATTCACGACCTCTCCCGTTCAACTATACGTTTTGTCCGTCACAGGGACATGGCTTTATTAGCCTGTCCGTGGTTCTATATTGCATTCTATGTATCTCTGCTTCCACAACACCCCTCCCCCTATTGATGTGTTGTTGACATCATCAGTTCTATCTTATGTTTTTTACAGATATGATTGAATAGCAATCTGATGCTCTGTAATGTTTTTAACCATTTTTTTTTTTTATGCTTTTGTTTCCCTTACAGGAGAAAAGGAAGAGGCCCTCCTGCACATACTCACCTGCACGGGCAACCTACCCTTTTTCTCCGATTTTGATTACACATCTGTCACGTTTTGTGTTTAATTTATTGGCACCAGCAGGACACTGGTAGGTGCTCGATCCACAGTATGCATTGTTTCTCACTCTGCCGCCCCTAGGACGAGGGCACTTGCCCGTTACTGTTTTCTCTCCTTAACTTTCTTATGTCACATCTGATATGAGATAGCATCACAGTCATGCCCGGTATTGTTTTATTCTTTCTATATTGGAATTATAGTCCAAGTGATGTCAGATATGGGTGCACTTGCGCTGAGAGCTGTTGTGTTATGTGTCACTCTAAATGTGCAATAGAGGATTAGACTCCATTCTTGCCATAGACAAGCGCACTTTCACTTTGTCTCTCATATCACGCATATGTTTATCTGCATTTTAAAGATTAACTGTGCCAGCCATAACCTGTGTGCATCCATGGCAAATGCCAGTACGAGTTTTCACTGACTATTTGTGTTGCATGGACAATGTGATTTGTATTATTCAAATTTGGCTCATACACACCCTTTTTGCATCAGTCATTATTGAATTATGTTTTATTTTATTTGTATTAATTACTGCCAGGTGTGATAACACATTCTGTATGTACATTAGATACATTTGCTCTAGGCGAGGCATTTCTGTCCAAAGATTTTACCATTCTAAGATGGCCGCCATAGCCAGTCAGGCAGTGTAAGGACCAAGTCCTATGTCTATTTTTGTGTACTCTGTGAGATCGTGAAACTTTATCAGTACGTGATCAAGGCTGTTGCCAAAATGCGTTGTGTGGATTAAAACTTGACGATCTACACTGTGCCTTGCCTGCATTCTTCCTGAGCGCGTACTGAATGAACTTTTGGTTGGTGATATTGAGAACCGGCACGCTCCGCCGGAGTGTACGCCACCCTTCTTGGGTCCTAGCATCCCAGAAAGAGCATCTTGTGGAATATATATATATATATATATATATATATATATATATATATATATATATATATATATATATAGCAAATTCCCATAAGTCCAACTGAATTTTGATGGAACGCAGGAACAGACTACAGCACGCTGGAAATAGTTTTTGGTGCAGGTTTATTCCATGTAGATCGGCATGACGCGTTTGGGCTGTGTTACCACAGCCTTGATCACATGACACGCTAGGAACCAATCATGTAATATATAATACATTTTGATTTCCCTCCTCCCATAATAACCAATTAAATTGCGCCCAACAAACTACGAGTAGATTCAAGGCAACAAAATAAAAGAAATACTCCGTCATTGAGTACATTGTCTTTCCCAATAGAGAACAATTGAAAATCAATCAAAATAATACCATAGTGGTTGAAGCCCTGAATATACACTGGTCACAATTTCTCAAGTAAACTAAATTGGCCTCTATTTCATACATAGATAGGTCCAAAAAGTTAAAAGCTAAATGTACAAAAACAGGTAAAGGGGGAGAGAAAAGAAAAATCTTAAAATAAAGTAAAAAAAGAGATATGAGGTCATAGCGTTCCTCTCAAATAAACAAATAAATCCAAAAATGTATTTAATTAACTCTGAGCAATAAAATAGATCAAAGCCCACTCACTTATTGTCATATGGCTTGCTATTGCTGATTCCATGATGCTTATAATTTTTAGCACAGTAATAGTTATTTGATGGATCAACTGTGGTTTATGTCCAAAGTCTGAACATGAAAAACAATGTAAAAACTATGTATATCACTATGTTAAAAAAATAGCTGATTGTAGCATAAAATATGTCATCCAATAATACTAAATTGAGGATGGGAATACACTACTACCCAATAAAGTGCAAGTGCAATAAATATTAGGATTAAATCAGGATAAAACATTTAGAAAAATCATTATTAAAAATTGTTGTTCAAAAATTATTGATATGCCACAGGATAAAATCAACTATAACATATCATAAAGTGCGAGTGCACCTGTGCAAAATCAGCAGAACATGTGCAAATAGCATAGTAATAGCAGCAAAAAAGAGAGTAGTCAAATAGACGAGATCAATACCTTAAAGTGCTATACCATAAAATAATAAATATTGCAGCATTCATAAAATCGTCCAAAAATCCAGGTACGCAACCCCAGTAAAAGACCAATCACAACCATAGCTTAAAATTAGACTAAAACCAAATCACGGACCGGCTAAAAGAACGATAAAAATGAAAGCTGGCAATAGAATATTATCTTCTAAATACAGATATGGTAATCAAAAATGGATGCAACACTCATGTCACAGACTCTAGCGGTAACCAGTTTTCACACTGTCACAGAAAATTATGCATATCTTCCCCAGTATTAAGGCAATTGGGCATCTTAGTGTCTAGTAAAAGTATAAAGTGAGATTCTAACTGTCTAAGACGTTTTTCCGTTGCCTCCCCTCAATAATTTGGGTACCACATCAATCACAAAATAATTTAATTCATTTAAGTTGTTGTGATGAACCAATTTAAAATGGCGTGCTACAGGGTAACTAGGATCAGAGTTGACAATGGCACAAAGATGTTGTAAAATCCGTACAGATACCTGTAATTTCGTGCTGCCAATATACTTCAATTTGCAAGAGCATTCAAGTATATATACTGCATGATCTGTTTTACACGAAAAGAATCCCTTAATACTAGTAGGGGTTTGTTCAAATGCGTTCAAGAATTCCACGGTATTAGTGCCGAACTTGCAAGCTCGACGAACTGCATTTAAAAAAAACCCTACGATTAGATAACCAAGTGTTGGTACTAGTGACCTCAGGGCTAGTCCTCACCAGAGCATCCCTCATAGATGGTGCTCGTCTAAATGTAATCTGAGGTAAACTGGGCACTAACTGTGACATAGTTAAATCCAGTTTTCACTATAGGCCAGTTTTTCTAAATGAGTTTCCTTAGATCTTTGTCCTGACTACTGAAGGTCGTGATGAGCCGAACTGGGTCAGGATCACTGGGCTCAATACTAGTGCTTGAACCAACTTTGTGGGTAGTCATTTTGGTGACCATTTCAAAATATTCATTCCGATTCATAGAATTCGCTTTTGCTAAAGCTGTCTCTAGGTCCTGTCTTTTGTACCCACGGGCTAAAAATCTTAGAAAGGATTCATTCTGGCAAGTGGTACAGTCTGATTCTGAACTACATATTCGTTTGATGCGGAGAAATTCCCCATAAGGGATGCTTTTGAGCAGGTGATAAGGGTGAGAACTTTGGGCATGTAGTATGGCATTACCCGCTGTGATTTTGCGGTACAATCCAGTTTGTATGCTGTTATTATTAATGTACAATTCTACATCAAGGAATTGGACTCGGTCTGAACTGATCTGAGCTGTAAATTCAAGATTCAGTTCATTGTTGTTGACAAATCTCACAAATTCTTTCGCTGATTCAATAGACCCATTCCAAATAATACAAATGTAATCGATTTTATATATATATATATATATATATATATATATATATATATATATATATATATATATATATATATATATATATATATATATATATATATATATATATATATACACTCACACACATATATCCCACAATGCCGTTCCTTGCACTTTCCTTCCTCTGGGAAAAACGGACTGTGAGACCACAACTTAGTGCTGCAATTAGTTTTTTTATTCAGCCGCCATTTCCGACAGGACGCGTCTGACGACATGATGAATCTTCGCGAAATTTTCAAAACTAATGGGGCACTCCGTTCAGCTCCTACCCTGAAAGTCTCGGGGTGATTTGTCAAGCGGGGGCCGTGAAAAAAGGGGGGTCCCAAAACGCGTTTTCCCCATGCATTTTTCCATAGGACCTTTAGTCGAAGGTACAGCCCGAACGGCTGAACAGAATTACTTGAAATTTAGCAGAGAGGTAGTCCTCAGGTCAGGGAAGTGCCTTTTGCAGGTCTGGTGTAAATCTGTTCAGTATTTCCTGAGAAAATAGCATTTAAAACCATATAAATATCTATAAGCGCGCACCGTGCGCGCACGGTGCCGTGCGCGAGCGCAATTCTGATTGGTTGTTAGATGTCAGTAAACATTCGAATCGGTCGAAATCAGGAAGTGTCGGCCGCCATTTTGTCTCTCACAGTCTGAGGCAGTGAAAAACAAAGGTGGAGAACGTGAAAAGGGGGCAGGGTGGACAGTTCCTGACCCCCTAGCCTTTGTCAGGGGGTCACAGAAGGACCCCGAAGGGTGAAAAAACCATTTTTTTTCCAAAAATCGCGGGGTGCACGCACTGTGCGCGCACGGTGAAAATCCCATAAAAAAAATTAAAATACATACATAAATTAGCATTTAAAAAACCTTTGAAATTCACTGAAAAAACCATAGGTTTCACACACGTTATAGTTAGGAATTAACATTTAAAAAACCTTGCAAATTCACTTAAAAAACCATAGATATTACATCACTGATGACATATGTGTCTTTTTGTAAAATAATTATTTGTAATATATGTATAGCTAAAGATTAATGGAAGAATAAATGGGTAAATAAGTGTCTAAATACAGTGATGTAATATCTGACGTCATCAGCAGTGGATTGCGGTCGCGTGAGTTATAGTTGACTGCACTAACTATAACGGGGCAATTTCATTGGTTTTTTACGAGTGAAATGTCAAGCTAACTATAACATGTGTGAAACCTATGGTTTTTTAAGTGACTATATATATATATATATATATATATATATATATATATATATATATATCTCTAAACGCCACAGAGCGGCGTTGCAGAGAGGTGTTCTGAGGCCACGCCCCTATTTACACAACACTGCAAATGCAGCTTCTGGCCACTGCTGCTCGGAGGATGAAGTCCACTTGTGTTCTGAGGTCTTCAGGACAAAAGCAGTGTCCCAGAAGCTGCGTTTGCTGAGTGGTGTAAAAAGGGGCGTGGCCTCGGACCATCTCTCTGCAACGCAGCTCTGTGACGCACACTGGAGGTACCTGGTGGGCTAGTTGGCCCCCAGGGACCCTCAGTATTCAAGGGGAAATAATCCCCCAATTTACAACGAGCCAGGGGGTGTGTTTGCACACTTGTAATATCCGGCCCCACCTTCCCTGGGCCACTTTTGGCCCCGGGGACCCCATCCCCCGGGGCATGGCCTCTTCTTTTTTTTTTAAACTTACAGGGAAGTGGGGCCACATGGCATCCCTTCCCTGGGCCACTTCTGGCCCCGGGGACCCCATCCCCAGGGGCCTGGCCTCACCGTTGGAGACCGTAGGGGGAGCCCCAATGCCCCCACCGTCCCACCGGCTCCCGTCCTCCTGCGTGAGCTGACATGCAGCTCCCCTTGCTCAAAAGCAATTCTGCTTTGCTTGACTGAAGCGAGAGCAGGTTTTCCTGCTCTTTCTTCAATCAAACAAAGCAGAGTTTGCTATGGCAGGGTGGGAGCCGTGCTCCCGCCCTGTCATAGCGTACAGCAATGTCCCAGGGGTGGGCAGCCCGGGACATTGCAGGAGCCGGCCCTGGGGGTTCGGCTTCAGTCAGTTCAGAATGTTAGAGAGGTCTTTGTGGGATATAGTCTTGATAAATGACCAGTTAGTGGTGTACTGGCTGAGTATAGGTGATGGTGTGGATGATACTGATGAATGGCTGATGTTAAATCAGATTTTATTGATTTTTCCATGAAGAAGGGGTTGAAAGTGCTGCATCTGTTGGCTGAGGGTGGTATAACTGGTACTGGGTTGGGGTTGGCACACTGTTTGACAGCCTTAAAGTGGGCTATGCCTCTGATGATTGCTCTGTTGAATACACTCTTGTAGTATGTGGCTTTCTCTGGGGTGATAATTGAATGACAGCTGCAGCAGAGTGGTTTCAGAAGGATCGGGTCCTCCTGGAATTTCATTCTTCTCCATTTCTTCTCCAGTCTTCAAGTACCGCGCTTGTCTTCAGTAAGTTCTTGGATTTTTTAGGGCGCTGACTGCTTATTCGTCGTGGCACGAGTTTTCAGAGTAGCAAAGAGTTCTAGCCATCAATCTTGAGAATGTTATCTTTAGGCAGTTAGAAGTGGAATTGAGGCTGTGTCTGTAGAATGACAGTGGTCACTATGTACATAACTGTCTTCATCGGGGGCAAAGTGTTCTCAACAGTCAACACTATTAGTGGGCCTCATAGATGGTGGTGGCCAACAAATGGGCTTTTAAAGACCTATATGAACCAGCACTTACATTGCATAAAAAAGCTGATGGACAAAATATTCCTGCACTTAGTACTTAATTTTAGCCGATGGTTTCTGGTGCTCGGCACCTGCGCTTAATCATCAACACTGTTGCTTTTCATGAGCACCAGTTAAGAACATATTCATTTATGGTAGGCATGGGGAGATTAAGTTATTCATCCAGAATCAGAGGATGTTGAGGCGACGCTGAGACTCGAACCTGGTTCCCACTGACTCCGAAGGCAGCAGCTCTGGCCATTACACAAAATTCTCACCCCATTTTTATGATTAGTAGTTAGTTCTATTTTAGGCGGCACTAACAGGAAATATGGGCTAGTGCATGCTGCCACCTGACGAGAGCTACATACTTATTTGTTTTTACAAATTAACCGTTGCCTGCAATACTTAATGAATGAAGCTGGGATGCAAATGTCATGAGTGGAATGCTATGATTGGGGTCATTTGAGTACTTACCTTATCCCATCCCACAGCATCTGTGACAATTTTCCAAACTTTCCAAAGTGGAATGGAGAAATGATGGGGGATGTGAAACAATTGCGAAATTTCTGAAAATTGGATAAAATAGGCGTTTCAATTTTGGAAATATATTCCTGTGAAGATTTTCGTGAGGAATACAAACTCCACTTCTCACAACTGTACAGATAATTAAAGCTTAAATATGCCTTCCTCCCACTCAAGAGAGACTGGACGAAAATCCAAAATGAACCACTCTAGAAAGAAGAGTACTGAGAGAAGCCATAGGAAAGTGCCATCTCCCAAAACTATAAAACACACTCAAACCTTGGTTGGTAGTCATCTGTTTCTCACACATGAGACACTGCCCTAGACTCACACTTTAATTAATGTGTTAGACTGGAATGGGAAGCAGTGACACAGTCCACTCAGAAACAAGGATGCCCAATAAAGCTGGAATGCTACACCTTGTTAGAATCTATGTGTTATTCCTGGCTGTCTGTACCAAAGGAGGCAAACACAAGGAGAAGATGGACTACACAAAGCTCGACTGTCAACTACACCAAGTCATGTGACTCAGAGACAGGCTGCAGCCACTAAATGGCTAAGTCAGGACAATGCCTACTTTCTAAAAAGAAATACAAGGAGATGATGGACGGAGTGCTGAAACTTTTCAGACATTCATTCCCCGTCACAGATCTGGGTTGAATCCATCATCGTTCTTCAGGTCACTTCAGCACCCCAGTTCAGACCCAGCTATACGCAAATCAGTCTTGACCCTGTGCCTCATTGGAACAGACCAGCCCGAACTGCCCAGACAGGTCTTCCCTGGACAGTAAACAAGCATCCTGGTACCGGTTTCTGGGTAACATAACTCATCATCCAGGCTAGCTTGAATCCAGTGGCAAAGTGAGCAAGGGACCCACGTCTGGGCATGCACAGCCAACTTAGGGTGAACAAAGCAAACACAAGGAGATGATGCACAAAGTGCTGAAACTTTTCAGACACTCACCCCAAGTCACAGAAAGCTAGCCTGGCTGATGAGGGGCGTTACACTGAAACCAGTCCCAGGATGCTTGTTTCCGTTCAGGCTAGACTGTTCCCATGACGAACAGGGTCAAGACTGATTTGTACATGCCTGAGGCTGAACTGGGGTGGCAAAGTGAGCTAAAGAACGATGATTGATTCAACCCATATCTGTAACTGGGGGGGGTGAGTGTCTGAAAAGTTTCAGCGCTCCGTCCATCATCTCATTGTATTTGCTTTGTTCTCCCTAAGTTGGCAGGGTATGCCCAGGCATGGGTCTCTTGCTCACTTTGCCACTGGATTCAAGCTAGCCTGGCTGATGAGGGGTGTTACCCCGAAACCAGTGCTAGGATGCTTGTTTCCGGTCTGGGGGAACACCTGGCTTGGCAGGACTGTTCCAATGAGGAACAGGGTCAACACTGATTTGCATATGCCGGTGTCTCAACTAGGGTGTTGAAGTGAGCTAAAGAACGATGATGGCTTCAACCCAAATCTGTGACTGGGGTGAGTATCTGAAAAATGTCAGTGCTCTGTCCATCATCTCCTTGTGTTTGCTTTGTTCGCCCTAAGTTGGCAGGGTATGCACAGACGTGGGTCCCTTGCTCACTTTGCCACTGGATTCAAGCTAGCCTGGCTGATGAGGGGGTGTTACCTCAAAACCGATCCCAGGCTGCTTGTTTCCGGTCTAGGGAAGACCTCGTTCTGCACTTCGGGCTGGACTGTTCTCATGAGGAATAGGGTCAAGACTGATTCGCATATGGCTGGGTCTGAACTGGGGTGGAGGCTAGAGACGATGATGGATTTAACTCAGATCTGTGACTGGTGGTGAGTTTCAGCACTACGTCCATCATCTCCTTGTGTTTGCTATTTTTGCCCTAAATTAGAAGGGTATGCCCAGACATGGGTCCCTTGCTCACTTTGCACCTGGATTCAAACTAGCCTGGCTGATGAGGGGTGTTACCAGGATGCTTGTTTACGGTCCAGGGAAGACCTGGCCTGGTAGTTAGGGCTAAATTATTCCCATGAGGCACAGGGCCAAGACTGATTTGCATAAAGCTGGGATTGATCTGGGATGGTGAAGTGAGCTTAAGAACAATGATGGATTCACCCAGATGTGTGAATTGGGGTGAGAATATGAAAAGTTTCAGCGCTCCGGACATCATGTCCTTGTATTTGCTTTGTACGAAAGGAGGACCAGGCAGCCAGCTATTTTCCTTCATACAGCAAAGGCCAGACTACAGAAATGTGGCCTTCTCCTGTCTGTGCACACCGAAAACAAAATTCAGTTAAACACTTTTACTTTTTGAAAATGTGTCATGGGTTCTTATATCAGCGGGAGTGCAAAGACTAGTCACTTATGCATTATAGTCAGGGTCACTAGAATTATGCAAATTTGCACTCATGGTGTTTTCTGCATAAGTATGGATTTGCCCCCTTTCCTACATAATCTCATCTGCTGCATAATCTGCAGATTTTAACACAAAAATTATTGCTAGCGCAAATAAATAAAAAGTTTGTAAAACACAGCGACACATGTTGCTGCGCAGTGAAAGGCCCTTCGCAAAGGTTGAGTGATCACCTTTTTGTTGCATATTGCTGTATTTGGGTGTCAAACAGATACTAATGACGTGAAACCTTTGCCCAAATAGTGTTAATGAGTAAAAATGCCAAAAAAATGAGGTAATACTATCCAAAAATGTGCTGCATTATGCTGCATAACTTGCCTTTTCTTGACACATAATTTAGTCAAACCCGTCACATAATTTGGGGCCCCCCTGTTGCATAATTCCAGCGCCCCTAAATGGAGTGTACTGGACTGGATATGCCAACCTAACCAGAGAGAACTTCAGGAATTAATTTGAGCTCATTCCCAGTCACAAAAAGCTAAATTTACCAAACGTAGTTTTACATTTGCCATGCTTACTAAACTTCTAAGCTGAGAGTCAATTAATTAGCCAAGCGAGCATGCTTATTTCACAGATAATGATATCCCATATTGATATGGTTACTAGGGAGCATGGATTTGCTGAGTCTGTCTTCTTCTTTTTTCACCATCTGTACCCTGAACAGATTTAGCATGTGTCCGGTTTTAAGAAAAGGGCAGTTGGACACAGAGGAAAGCAGGTTCATGTGTTCTAGTGCAGAGTTAGCTAGAACCAAAAGAAATTTAGTTATACTGTGTAAAGGTTGCACTGAATTTCTCTTACTGTAACGTGGACAGTGTTGGAGAATGCTGGCATTTAAGGTATGTAAGGTATGCAGTGGCCCTGGGTCCATGCACAATTATATTTCTACGTCTATGTTGGGGGAACACTAGGGTTTTTGATTTTCAAAATTTGGTCACCATGAATATCGGGCCTTTTTATATTTTTCATGCATCCTGTGACTTTTTGTTTCCATATATAATGATAAAAAAAAGTTCCAGAACGAAAAGGATAAAAGTCGAATTTGATTAATTATTCTTTAAGAGTGCAGTGTTTATGTGCTAACAACAAGGAGAGGCTTATGAGACCTGAGTTTCAAGAAGCCACGCAGCTTATAATTGAAAATTTGCAACGTCAGACATTTTCCGTATTCAATTCAATTAAGGGAAAACACACAAGCAAATACAAAGTATTTCCCTGTCTGTGCTTTTCAAAGTACTCCCTCTCTAAAGCACAAGCACAGAAAACAAATTATTATTTATTTGAAATTAGAAATATTGGCTTTCTCCAGTTACGGACACTTAACAGTTTACTTAAATTGGCATAAAGTTGAGGATGGGTTATTTCAGAATGAATTTCCAGCCAGCGCTTAAAGGTGCAAATATGCCAATTTTTAAAGGTGAGAGAATGTGAGTTCCGTTCACCTTTTTACTCTTAACAGGATAGTATACAGGGAATGTGTCATTGGCGTTGGCAACATATTCTTTGCCTTTGCAGATTTTTTCCTTCCTCCTTCGGGAAGAGCCCCTTCACTGCCCGTTCTCCTTGGCAGCCCTTCCCCCCTGAAGGTGTGCTGGGTGTGGACCCTGCAGCGCAAGAGAGCCTCTATTGTCATGCTCGTGGCTGGGAAAGAGGTGTGAAGGGGAGCATCCTTCAGCGCTGCATGACAAAGACATTGACTTTGCCGGCTCCCTCAGGCCTCTTTCAGCCCACGCCCCCAGTGTTTGCAGAGCTGATAGCCTTCCCCAGCAGTGGGATTCCTCAAGCTGTCCGTCTTTGCTTACAATTCCTGTCTTTTGGCATTAGAAGCGAGGATACTTGTTTTTTGCCTTTCTTTTAGGGCGCACGGTGTACACACAACAGCTCCGTAGAAGCACATCTGCTGAAGCTTTTGAAACCATTGTTAATAATGCTTTTATGAAATATCAACCGACGCAGGCCACGCAAAGGCTTTTCTAAATACATGTAACAGATTTTTATGATGGGATCACGTTTATTTCCCCTGGGTTTCCAGTACTTTTTAAGTACAGCTCCCGGTGAGTGCACGACAGGAGCATAGATATGAAAGCAGCTTGTAAATGAAAGTTGTGCTTGTTCCAAAACTGTCACTGACAAAGAAAATCGTTCGTTATTATGAAGTGCTTGTGCATGAACAAAACAAGTGCTCTCATGAAACAATTGTGTGCCTGGAGTGGACAAAGTGTACATAAACGACATTTGTGCGAGAAAACGGTGGCCTATAAAAAAAAGTGTGCTTACGGCAGAGCGCACCCATGAAAGACAGCAGTGTGTGCATCAGTGAAAATGTCCATAAAGGCGATTTGCAGGGCCGGCTCTAGGGCGGCACGATCGGTGCGACCGCACCGGGCTTTGACTTGTGGTGGGGGCGTCATTTTCGAAAATGTGTATTAACATTTTAAAAGCACCTGCTGCCTCATTCCTGACCTCCAGCAACTTTCAAACATCAATTAAAATGTCAGGAGAAGTACAGTGATTAATGGTCTTCCTGGAAAGAGACCAGCGGATTGTCTAGTGGAAGTTTTGACTCATCCTAAGGAAGCTCAGAGGGTTAAAATGCCTGCTGCTAAGAACGTGTAAACCATGCAGATAACTTAGTGCATGTAATGTAAATAGGTCAGTGGGTTACTGCTTCTGTAAGAAAGCTCATTTTGTTACTTTATAAGTCAAAATCCTAATATAGAACATTGAGCTATTAACTGTCACCCTAAAGCTGCTGCAAACTGCAAGGAATATGTTAAAACTATATGTTTTTTTGCCCAGTCTTTCATTATCCTAATCTTGTGAAAAGGCTTCATTTGGATAGAAAACAATTCTTCTTATGAAAGAGAACCCCTTACAATGATGTTACATTTTAAATTCTGATTTTGTGCCTTTCCTGAATAAGAACTGTAAATAAATTGCCAACCAGTATCGATGACACGTCACTCCTACACAACATCTTGTAGTACTATCTGATGTAACATTTCCTATACACTGAATTACACAGATATGACTGTCTCTGTGCAATGTGTGTGTGGTATAAAGATGTCTGACACCTTACACTGGTATGAGTGGTGCTATAGAACTAAATGAATCTGAGAGACAGTGGTTATGGAAACTTGAGAGGCACTGTTAAAGGGTGGTACTGAGGGAATCTGTAGCAGAGGTGGTCATTGGGGGGGCGCCAACAGACATTGTCGCAAAGGGCGCTACCAGTGCTAAAGCCGGCTGTGGCAGTATGTGCATGAATCCAATGCATGCATTAAATGAGTTTAGACACAAAGTAATGTGCAGGGGACAACAGTGTGCATGAACTGCACTTTTCCATTCAACCGATCCATTTATATCACATTTTCACCCGTCCATTCACCCACTGATATCCACCATTTCAACTTTGCGTTCAGTCATCCATTCATTCTTTCATCCATCATTTAATCTACATCCATCTGTCCACTCTGCCATCAATCCATTATAATCCATCCATTCACTCTGCCATTAATACAGTCTGCCATCCACCCCTCCATTCTGACATCCATCATCCATTCACACATCCATCTACTCTGCCATCCATTCTTTCATCTTTTAACACACCCTTCCGTCCCTTTACTTTCCCATTGTTTACCTGTCCATCAAACTATTCATCCATCCAACCCATTTACTCTGCTATCCTTTCACCTATCCACCCACCTATTCATTTACTCACCCATCCACCCCACCCAACATTTTGTTCTGCCATCCTATCCATCCACCTATCCTTTTTCTCATCCTTTCACCCACTCATCCATCCATGCTTCCACCCTTCCTTTCATTCATTAGTCCTTCCATCTTTCTCTTTTTAATTTGTGCACCTTTCGTTATTCAGTGCTTCTGCTTGCTTTTCTATTAACCCTATATTCCTTTTTCGAGTTAATTATGAACTTTTATCTGCAGAGTTGCAGACATAGGAAGCCCAAAAAGAACCCCAAACCTGTTTTAGTTGCTAAAGCGGTGGTTCACGACCTCACTAATTGTCTCCCCCTATGTATCTCATCCAAGGTGCTTCGAGACTACTGCAAGGTGGGCATAACATTGCTTCAGTTAGCTGCCTGAGAGAATGTAGCCTTTACCACAAAACAACGCTATTCTCGCACTCATCTAGCCATCATCTAAAAGAACATATTCCTTGTTGCATAGTAATATTTAAACAAAGGCAAAGCAATATAAATCCTCGCCATTTTTGGTATCAGCATTAAACTAACAATTGCCATTGATGCCCCTAGGTTACTTGCCAAGAGCAAGAAAATCAGTTTATATTGTATCACATTGTATTACACCTTCATTCTTTAATTGCAGGTAAGGATCAAATGTCAATAATAAAGTAATCTGGGATTCAAAACTAACCCAAATTGCTTATAGTAATCCTATAAAACCACTAACAATTTTTAGACCTGAATAGTCTAAATTCAATAGCTTCATGTCAATAAAGTTTTAATTTAATAAATAGAGAAAATGTTAATGAATGAAAAATATTTGGATAAACATAGGGCTATGCAGATTTTACTTTAAAATGTCTATCCTTTCTGCTGCTAGACTGTGTCTCTCCTGAGCAAAGTGTGTTTAAATGCAAAGTGTGTTTAAGACTGCAGTACCACCTCCTGTCTACAGGGGCAGACCTGAGCAAAAATATAAACACACTTAATGAAACACAGGTCCCCACAAGGCAATTTTTTTAAATGTTGTAAAAATCGACACATATGTTCCTGAAGTCATTCTTTATCATTTAGAAGACATTGCCTTGTGGGGACCTGGGTTCAGGTCCCCACAGTGCAATCAAGTCCCCACAGCGTGAGTGTGTTATTGCACTCAAGTCCCCACAAGGATAGTAACACAAACCCACACACAATCACATCCACAACTATACACACACACAACCACGCACATAACCACACGCACAACCACACACACACAACCACACACACACAACCACAAAAATACCCACACCCAACCACACATACAAACACACACAACCACACACACAACCACACCCACAACCACACACACAACCATAATCAGACACAAAGACACAATCACACATACACAACCACACACACAAAACCACTCAATCCCACACACACACACAACCACACACACACAACCACACCCAACCACACAACCACAATCCCACCCACAACCAAACACACACAACCATAACCACACATACACAACCACACCCAAACCACACACACAACCACACCCACACACAACCACACACAACCACACACACACACACCACACACACAACCACACACAACCACACAAACAACCACAACCACACACAACCACACACACAACTACACACAAAACCACAACCACTCACAACCACACACACAATCACAATCACACACACAACCACACACACAACCACACACACAACCACACAATCAACCACACCCACAATCACACACAACCACACCCACACGCACAACCACACACCCACAACCACACACACAACCACACCCACACACACAACCACACACACACACAACCACACACACAACCACACACACAACCACACAAACAACCACACCCAACCACATATACAAACACACATAACCACACACCCAACCACACCCACAACCACACACACAACCATAATCAGATACAAAGACACAATCACACATACACAACCACACACACACAACCACTCAATCCCACACACACAACCACACACACACACAACCACACACAACAACACAACCACAATCCCACACACAACCAAACACACAACACCACACACACAACCACAACCACTGACACACAACCACACCCAAAACCATACACACAACCATACCCACACACAACCACACACAACCACACACACACCACACA
Source organism: Triturus cristatus (assembly GCF_964204655.1). NCBI lineage: Eukaryota > Metazoa > Chordata > Amphibia > Caudata > Salamandridae > Triturus > Triturus cristatus. Next base: position 288,056 of record NW_028187954.1, on the reverse strand, counting down.
CACACAACCACACACAACCACACAAAAAACCACAACTACACACAATCACACACACAACTACACCCACAATCACACACAACCACACATACAACCACAATCACATACACAACCACACACACAACCACACACACAACCACACAATCAACCACACCCACAACCACACACAACCACACCCACACCCACAACCACACAAACAACCACAACTACACACCACTACACACACAACTATACCCACAACCACACACAACCACACACACAACCACAACCACACACACAACCACACACACAACCACACAATCAACCACACCCACAACCACACACAACCACACCTACACCCACAACCACACACCCACAACCACACACACAACCACAACCACACACACAACCACAACCACACACACACAACACAAGCAACCACACACACAACCACACACAACCACACCCAACCACACATCCACATCCACACACACCCACAACCACACCTGCACGCACAAACACACCCACACACAACCACACACATAACCACAACCACACACACAACAACCACAACCACACACACAACCACACACACAACCACACACACAACTATACACACAACCACACACATACAACCACACACACAACCACACACACTCAACCACACCCAACCACATACACAATCACACACCCACACAACCATACCCAACCACACCCACAACCACACACACACAACCACACACCCACACAACCACAACCACACCCAACCACACACACAACCACACTCACAACCACAACCACACACAACACACAACCACACATACAACCACGCACACATACAACCGCACACACACAACCATACACACAAGAACAAACACACACCATACCCAACCAAGCCCAACTGCACACACACAACCACACACACAACCACACACACGACACACACAACCACAACCACACACACAACTGCACACACAACCACACACACAACCACACAACCATACACACACAACCACACAAACAACCACACACACACAACCACACACACAACCACACACGCACACACAACTATACACACAACCACACACACACAACCACACACACTCAACCACACCCAACCACGCACACAACCTCATACAACCCCCACACCCACACAACCACACCCACAACCACCCATACAACCACACCTAACCACACAACCACACCCACAACCACACATGCACAACCACAACCACACACACACACCACCACACACACACAACCACACACACACAACCACACACACACATCCACAACCACACACAGAACCACACACAACCACACACACAACCACACCCACACCATACACACACACAACCACAACCACACACAACCACACCCACAACCACACACACACAACCACAACCAAACACACTCACACACACAACCACACACAACAACCACACACAACAACCACACACACAACCACACACACACAACCACACACAACTACACACATAACCCCACACCTAACCCCAGACACAACCACACACACACAACCATACACACACACACACACACAAGCACACACACAACCACACCCACAACCATATACACACACAACCACAACCACACACAATCACACCCACAACCACACACACACAATCACACACACAACCACGCACACAACTACACATACAAGTACACACAACCACACACACAACCACACACAGAACCACACACACAACCACACACACAAACACACACAGAACCACACAAACAACCACACCCAACCACACACACAAACACACACCCAACCACACCCACAACCACACACACAACCATAATCAGACACAAAGACACAATCACACATACACAACCACACACACACAACCACTCAATCCCACACACACAACCACACACACAACCACACACACACACAACCACACCCAACCACACAACCACACATACATCCACAACCACACCTAACCATACAACCACACCCACAACCACACACAGACAACAACAACCACACACACATACAACCACACATATAACCACACACACACACAACCACACACACATCCACAACCACATACACAAACACACACCCACACATAACTACACACAACCCACAACCACACACAACCACACACACAACCACACCCACACCATACACACACAGCCACAACCACACACAACCACACCCAGACCCACACACACACAACCACAACCAAAGACACTCACACACAACCACACACACACAACCACACACAACAACCACACACACACAACCACACACAACTACACACATAACCCCACACACAACCCCAGACAAAACCACACACACACATCCACACACACACACAATCACACCCACAACTATACACACACACAACCATGCACATAACCACACACACAACCACACACACACAACCACACACACAACCACACAAACACACAACTATACACACAACCACACAACCACACACACTCAACCACACCCAACCACATACACAATCACACACCCACACAACCATACCCAACCACACCCACAACCACACACACACAACCACACACCCACACAACCACACCCAACCACACACACAACCACACTCACAACCACAACCACACACACAACACACAACCACACATACAACCACACACACATACAACCGCACACACACAACCATACACACAAGAACAAACACACACCATACCCAACCACACCCAACTGCACACACACAACCACACACACAACCACACACACGACACACACAACCACAACCACACACACAACTGCACACACAACCACACACACAACCACACAACCATACACACACAACCACACAAACAACCACACACACACAACCACACACACAACCACACACGCACACACAACTATATACACAACTACACACACACAACCACACACACTCAACCACACCCAACCACGCACACAACCACATACAACCCCCACACCCACACAACCACACCCACAACCACCCATACAACCACACCTAACCACACAACCACACCCACAACCACACATGCACAACCACAACCACACACACACACAACCACACACACACAACCACACACACACAACCACACACACACATCCACAACCACACACAGAACCACACACAGCCACACACACAACCACACCCAACCACGCACACAACCACATACAACCCCCACACCCACACAACCACACCCACAACCACCCATACAACCACACCTAACCACACAACCACACCCACAACCACACATGCACAACCACAACCACACACACACACAACCACACACACACCACACACACACAACCACACACAACCACACAAAAAACCACAACTACACACAATCACACACACAACTACACCCACAATCACACACAACCACACATACAACCACAATCACATACACAACCACACACACAACCACACACACAACCCCACAATCAACCACACCCACAACCACACACAACCACACCCACACCCACAACCACACAAACAACCACAACTACACACCACTACACACACAACTATACCCACAACCACACACAACCACACACACAACCACAACCACACACACAACTGCACACACAACCACACACACAACCACACAACCATACACACACAACCACACAAACAACCACACACACACAACCACACACACAACCACACACGCACACACAACTATACACACAACCACACACACACAACCACACACACTCAACCACACCCAACCACGCACACAACCTCATACAACCCCCACACCCACACAACCACACCCACAACCACCCATACAACCACACCTAACCACACAACCACACCCACAACCACACATGCACAACCACAACCACACACACACACCACCACACACACACAACCACACACACACAACCACACACACACATCCACAACCACACACAGAACCACACACAACCACACACACAACCACACCCACACCATACACACACACAACCACAACCACACACAACCACACCCACAACCACACACACACAACCACAACCAAACACACTCACACACACAACCACACACAACAACCACACACAACAACCACACACACAACCACACACACACAACCACACACAACTACACACATAACCCCACACCTAACCCCAGACACAACCACACACACACAACCATACACACACACACACACACACAAGCACACACACAACCACACCCACAACCATATACACACACAACCACAACCACACACAATCACACCCACAACCACACACACACAATCACACACACAACCACGCACACAACTACACATACAAGTACACACAACCACACACACAACCACACACAGAACCACACACACAACCACACACACAAACACACACAGAACCACACAAACAACCACACCCAACCACACACACAAACACACACCCAACCACACCCACAACCACACACACAACCATAATCAGACACAAAGACACAATCACACATACACAACCACACACACACAACCACTCAATCCCACACACACAACCACACACACAACCACACACACACACAACCACACCCAACCACACAACCACACATACATCCACAACCACACCTAACCATACAACCACACCCACAACCACACACAGACAACAACAACCACACACACATACAACCACACATATAACCACACACACACACAACCACACACACATCCACAACCACATACACAAACACACACCCACACATAACTACACACAACCCACAACCACACACAACCACACACACAACCACACCCACACCATACACACACAGCCACAACCACACACAACCACACCCAGACCCACACACACACAACCACAACCAAAGACACTCACACACAACCACACACACACAACCACACACAACAACCACACACACACAACCACACACAACTACACACATAACCCCACACACAACCCCAGACAAAACCACACACACACATCCACACACACACACAATCACACCCACAACTATACACACACACAACCATGCACATAACCACACACACAACCACACACACACAACCACACACACAACCACACAAACACACAACTATACACACAACCACACAACCACACACACTCAACCACACCCAACCACATACACAATCACACACCCACACAACCATACCCAACCACACCCACAACCACACACACACAACCACACACCCACACAACCACACCCAACCACACACACAACCACACTCACAACCACAACCACACACACAACACACAACCACACATACAACCACGCACACATACAACCGCACACACACAACCATACACACAAGAACAAACACACACCATACCCAACCACACCCAACTGCACACACACAACCACACACACAACCACACACACGACACACACAACCACAACCACACACACAACTGCACACACAACCACACACACAACCACACAACCATACACACACAACCACACAAACAACCACACACACACAACCACACACACAACCACACACGCACACACAACTATATACACAACTACACACACACAACCACACACACTCAACCACACCCAACCACGCACACAACCACATACAACCCCCACACCCACACAACCACACCCACAACCACCCATACAACCACACCTAACCACACAACCACACCCACAACCACACATGCACAACCACAACCACACACACACACAACCACACACACACAACCACACACACACAACCACACACACACATCCACAACCACACACAGAACCACACACAGCCACACACACAACCACACCCACACCATACACACACACAACCACAACCACACACAACCACACCCACAACCACACACACACAACCACAACCAAACACACTCACACACACAACCACACACAACAACCACACACAACAACCACACACACAACCACACACACGATACACACAACCACAACCACACACACAACCGCACACACAACCACACACACAACCACACAACCATACACACACAACCACACAAACAACCACACACACACAACCACACACACAACCACACACACACACACAACTATACACACAACCACACACACACAACCACACACACTCAACCACACCCAACCACGCACACAACCACATACAACACCCACACCCACACAACCACACCCACAACCACACATACAACCACACCTAACCACACAACCACACCCACAACCACACACGCACAACCACACACACACACAACCACACACACACAACCACACACACACAACCACACACACATCCACGACCACACACACGACCACACACACAACCACACACAACCACACACACAACCACACCCACACCATACACACACACAACCACAACCACACACAACCACACCCACAACCACACACACACAACCACAACCAAACACACTCACACACACAACCACACACAACAACCACACACAACAACCACACACACAACCACACACACACAACCACACACAACTACACACATAACCCCACACCTAACCCCAGACACAACCACACACACACAACCACACACACACACACAAGCACACACACAACCACACCCACAACCATATACACACACAACCACAACCACACACAATCACACCCACAACCACACACACACAATCACACACACAACCACGCACACAACTACACACACAACCACACACAACCACACACACAACCACACACACAACCACACACACAACCACACACACAACCACACACAGAACCACACAAACAACCACACCCAATCACACACACAAACACACACAAACACACACCCAACCACACCCACAACCACACACACAACCATAATCAGACACAAAGACACAATCACACATACACAACCACACACACACAACCACTCAATCCCACACACACAACCACACACACACACAACCACACACAACCACACAACCACACACACATACACAACCACACCTAACAACACAACCACACCCACAACCACACACAGACAACAACAACCACATACACATACAACCACACACACACACAACCACACACACATCCACAACCACATACACAAACACACACCCACACATAACTACACACAACCCACAACCACACACAACCACACACAACCACACCCACACCATACACACACAGCCACAACCACACACAACCACACCCAGACCCACACACACACAACCACAACCAAACACACTCACACACAACCACACACACACAACCACACACAACAACCACACACACACAACCACACACAACTACACACATAACCCCACACACAACCCCAGACAAAACCACACACACACATCCACACACACACACAATCACATCCACAACTATACACACACACAACCACGCACATAACCACACGCACAACCACACACACACAACCACAAAAATACCCACACCCAACCACACACACAAACACACACAACCACACACACAACCACACACACAACCACACACACAACCATAATCAGACACAAAGACACAATCACACATACACAACCACACACACAAAACCACTCAATCCCACACACACACACACACAAACAACCACACACACACAACCACACCCAACCACACAACCACAATCCCACCCACAACCAAACACACACAACCATAACCACACATACACAACCACACCCAAACCACACACACAACCACACCCACACACAACCACACACAACCACACACACACACACACACCACACACACAACCACACACAACCACACAAACAACCACAACCACACACAACCACACACACAACTACACACAAAACCACAACCACTCACAACCACACACACAATCACAATCACACACACAACCACACACACAACCACACACACAACCACACAATCAACCACACCCACAATCACACACAACCACACCCACACGCACAACCACACACCCACAACCACACACACAACCACAACCACACACACAACCACACACACACACAACCACACACACAACCACACACACAACCACACAAACAACCACACCCAACCACATATACAAACACACATAACCACACACCCAACCACACCCACAACCACACACACAACCATAATCAGATACAAAGACACAATCACACATACACAACCACACACACACAACCACTCAATCCCACACACACAACCACACACACACACAACCACACACAACAACACAACCACAATCCCACACACAACCAAACACACAACACCACACACACAACCACAACCACTGACACACAACCACACCCAAAACCATACACACAACCATACCCACACACAACCACACACAACCACACACACACCACACACACACAACCACACACAACCACACAAAAAACCACAACTACACACAATCACACACACAACTACACCCACAATCACACACAACCACACATACAACCACAATCACATACACAACCACACACACAACCACACACACAACCCCACAATCAACCACACCCACAACCACACACAACCACACCCACACCCACAACCACACAAACAACCACAACTACACACCACTACACACACAACTATACCCACAACCACACACAACCACACACACAACCACAACCACACACACAACCACACACACAACCACACAATCAACCACACCCACAACCACACACAACCACACCTACACCCACAACCACACACCCACAACCACACACACAACCACAACCACACACACAACCACAACCACACACACACAACACAAGCAACCACACACACAACCACACACAACCACACCCAACCACACATCCACATCCACACACACCCACAACCACACCTGCACGCACAAACACACCCACACACAACCACACACATAACCACAACCACACACACAACAACCACAACCACACACACAACCACACACACAACTATACACACAACCACACACATACAACCACACACACAACCACACACACTCAACCACACCCAACTACATACACAATCACACACCCACACAACCATACCCAACCACACCCACAACCACACACACACAACCACACACCCACACAACCACAACCACACCCAACCACACACACAACCACACTCACAACCACAACCACACACACAACACACAACCACACATACAACCACGCACACATACAACCGCACACACACAACCATACACACAAGAACAAACACACACCATACCCAACCAAGCCCAACTGCACACACACAACCACACACACAACCACACACACGACACAAACAACCACAACCACACACACAACTGCACACACAACCACACACACAACCACACAACCATACACACACAACCACACAAACAACCACACACACACAACCACACACACAACCACACACGCACACACAACTATACACACAACCACACACACACAACAACACACACTCAACCACACCCAACCACGCACACAACCACATACAACCCCCACACCCACACAACCACACCCACAACCACCCATACAACCACACCTAACCACACAACCACACCCACAACCACACATGCACAACCACAACCACACACACACACAACCACACACACACAACCACACACACACAACCACACACACACATCCACAACCACACACACAACCACACACAACCACACACACAACCAGACCCACACCATACACACACACAACCACAACCACACACAACCACACCCACAACCACACACACACAACCACAACCAAACACACTCACACACACAACCACACACAACAACCACACACAACAACCACACACACAACCACACACACACAACCACACACAACTACACACATAACCCCACACCTAACCCCAGACACAACCACACACACACAACCACACACACACACACACACACAAGCACACACACAACCACACCCACAACCATATACACACACAACCACAACCACACACAATCACACCCACAACCACACACACACAATCACACACAACCACGCACACAACTACACATACAAGTACACACAACCACACACACAACCACACACACAACCACACACACAACCACACACACAAACACACACAGAACCACACAAACAACCACACCCAACCACACACACAAACACACACCCAACCACACCCACAACCACACACACAACCATAATCAGACACAAAGACACAATCACACATACACAACCACACACACACAACCACTCAATCCCACACACACAACCACACACACACACAACCACACCCAACCACACAACCACACACACATCCACAACCACACCTAACCATACAACCACACCCACAACCACACACAGACAACAACAACCACACACACATACAACCACACATATAACCACACACACACACAACCACACACACATCCACAACCACATACACAAACACACACCCACATATAACTACACACAACCCACAACCACACACAACCACACACACAACCACACCCACACCATACACACACAGCCACAACCACACACAACCACACCCAGACCCACACACACACAACCACAACCAAAGACACTCACACACAACCACACACACACAACCACACACAACAACCACACACACACAACCACACACAACTACACACATAACCCCACACACAACCCCAGACAAAACCACACACACACATCCACACACACACACAATCACACCCACAACTATACACACACACAACCATGCACATAACCACACACACAACCACACACACACAACCACACACACAACCACACAAACACACAACTATACACACAACCACACAACCACACACACTCAACCACACCCAACCACATACACAATCACACACCCACACAACCATACCCAACCACACCCACAACCACACACACACAACCACACACCCACACAACCACACCCAACCACACACACAACCACACTCACAACCACAACCACACACACAACACACTACCACACATACAACCACGCACACATACAACCGCACACACACAACCATACACACAAGAACAAACACACACCATACCCAACCACACCCAACTGCACACACACAACCACACACACCACCACACACACGACACACACAACCACAACCACACACACAACTGCACACACAACCACACACACAACCACACAACCATACACACACAACCACACAAACAACCACACACACACAACCACACACACAACCACACACGCACACACAACTATACACACAACCACACACACACAACCACACACACTCAACCACACCCAACCACGCACACAACCACATACAACCCCCACACCCACACAACCACACCCACAACCACCCATACAACCACACCTAACCACACAACCACACCCACAACCACACATGCACAACCACAACCACACACACACACAACCACACACACACAACCACACACACACAACCACACACACACATCCACAACCACACACAGAACCACACACAACCACACACACAAACACACCCACACCATACACACACACAACCACAACCACACACAACCACACCCACAACCACACACACACAACCACAACCAAACACACTCACACACACAACCACACACAACAACCACACACAACAACCACACACACAACCACACACACACAACCACACACAACTACACACATAACCCCACACCTAACCCCAGACACAACCACACACACACAACCACACACACACACACACACAAGCACACACACAACCACACCCACAACCATATACACACACAACCACAACCACACACAATCACACCCACAACCACACACACACAATCACACACACAACCACGCACACAACTACACATACAAGTACACACAACCACACACACAACCACACACAGAACCACACACACAACCACACACACAAACACACACAGAACCACACAAACAACCACACCCAACCACACACACAAACACACACCCAACCACACCCACAACCACACACACAACCATAATCAGACACAAAGACACAATCACACATACACAACCACACACACACAACCACTCAATCCCACACACACAACCACACACACACACAACCACACCCAACCACACAACCACACACACATCCACAACCACACCTAACCATACAACCACACCCACAACCACACACAGACAACAACAACCACACACACATACAACCACACAAATAACCACACACACACACAACCACACACACATCCACAACCACACACAACCACACCCAGACCCACACACACACAACCACAACCAAAGACACTCACACACAACCACACACACACAACCACACACAACAACCACACACACACAACCACACACAACTACACACATAACCCCACACACAACCCCAGACAAAACCACACACACACATCCACACACACACACAATCACACCCACAACTATACACACACACAACCATGCACATAACCACACACACAACCACACACACACAACCACACACACACAACCACAAAAATACCCACACCCAACCACACACAAAAACACACACAACCACACACCCAACCACACCCACAACCACACACACAACCATAATCAGACACAAAGACACAATCACACATACACAACCACACACACAAAACCACTCAATCCCACACACACACACACACAACTACACACACACAACCACACCCAACCACACAACCACAATCCCATACACAACCAAACACACACAACCATAACCACACACACACAACCACACCCAAAACCACACACACAACCACACCCACACACAACCACACACAACCACACACACACACACCACACACACAACCATACACAACCACACAAACAACCACAACCACACACAACCACACACACAACTACACACACAACCACAACCACTCACAACCACACACACAACCACAATCACACACACAACCACACACACAACCACACACACAACCACACAATCAACCACATCCACAATCACACACAACCACACCCACACGCACAACCACACACCCACAACCACACACACAACCACAACCACACACACAGCCACACACACAACCACAACCACACACACACAACACAAGCAACCACACACACACACACAACCACCACACACACACACAACCACACCCGCACCCACAAACGCACCCACACACAACCACACACATAACCACAACCACACACACAAGCACATACACAAACACACACACAACCACACACACAACCATACACACAACCACACACACACAACCACACCCAAACACACCCAACCGCACACACAACCACACACACAACCACACACACAACACACACAACCACAACCACACACACAACCACACACACAACCACAACCACACACCCAACCACATACAAAACCATGCACATAACCACACACAACCCCCACACCCATACAACCACACCCACAACCACACCCACATACACAACCACACCTAACCACACAACCACACCCACATCCACACACACAACCACACAACCACACACACACACAACCACACACATAACCACACACACACACATATCCACAACCACACACACAACCACACACACACATAACCACACACAACCACATACAACCACACACACAACCACACCCACAACCACACACACATACATAATCACACCTAACCACACAACCACACCCACAACCACACACAGACAACAACCACACACACATACAACCACACATATAACCACACACACACACAACCACACACACACATCCACAACCACATACACAAACACACACCCACACATAACTATACACAACCACACACACAACCACACACAACCACACACACAACCACACCCACACCATACACACACACAGCCACAACCACACACAACCACACCCACAACCACACACACAACCACACACATGACACACACAACCACAACCACACACACAACCGCACACACAACCACACACACAACCACACAACCATACACACACAACCACACAAACAACCACACACAACCACACACACAACCACACACGCACACACAACTATACACACAACCACACACACACAACCACACACACTCAACCACACCCAACCACGCACACAACCACATACAACCCCCACACCCACACAACCACACCCACAACCACCCATACAACCACACCTAACCACACAACCACCCCCACAACCACACACGCACAACCACAACCACACACACACACAACCACACACACACAACCACACACACACAACCACACACACATCCACAACCACACACAGAACCACACACAACCACACACACAACCACACCCACACCATACACACACACAACCACAACCACACACAACCACACCCACAACCACACACACACAAGCACAACCAAACACACTCACACACACAACCACACACAACAACCACACACAACAACCACACACACAACCACACACACACAACCACACACAACTACACACATAACCCCACACCTAACCCCAGACACAACCACACACACACAACCACACACACACACACACAAGCACACACACAACCACACCCACAACCATATACACACACAACCACAACCACACACAATCACACCCACAACCACACACACACAATCACACACACAACCACGCACACAACCACACACACAAACACACACAGAACCACACAAACAACCACACCCAACCACACACACAAACACACACCCAACCACACCCACAACCACACACACAACCATAATCAGACACAAAGACACAATCACACATACACAACCACACACACACAACCACTCAATCCCACACACACAACCACACACACACACAACCACACCCAACCACACAACCACACACACATACACAACCACACCTAACAACACAACCACACCCACAACCACACACAGACAACAACAACCACATACACATACAACCACACACACACACAACCACACACACATCCACAACCACATACACAAACACACACCCACACATAACTACACACAGCCACAACCACACACAACCACACCCAGACCCACACACACACAACCACAACCAAACACACTCACACACAACCACACACACACAACCACACACAACAACCACACACACACAACCACACACAACTACACACATAACCCCACACACAACCTGTTGGACAGGCCACCCAGAGGGCTTGCTCCCCCCCGCACGACAGGGCCCGAGCTCCGGCCCACCCGGCATACCCCCGTGACAAGCCCCTGTACTCCGTCTCCCGACGGACCCTCTGCCCTCGGACCCCTACTCATCACGGGGTCCAGCCCCACCGGATTCCCCAGCCGGGTCAAGCCGCCATCTTGGGCCCTACACCACGCGGCCGCGTGGCCTCACCTCGACCCTAACCCCAGGCCTGGCCGGCCCCGACATCCCGGCACCACCATCCACCCAGGAGGTGAGCGGACCACTTGGCAGGTCAATGGGAGAACGAAGCGTCAAGAGCTCTTCCCCCGCCAGGTGCCGATCGCCTCCAGCAGCCCCCAGGCGCTGGTTCCACCCCCTGCTGGGTGTCTGGACACCTTCATCCCGGACCCTCCGACCTCCAAGCGCGAGGGTCCGGACATCAAAGGGCACCAGCCCTATAACTAAGACAGCTCCGGAGCAGGAAGGCAGTTGTATCCTGGAGTCGAGAGACACCGAGTGAACTCAACCCTGACGGTCTACTGGCGCTGCCGTAGCCCGCTCTTGTGAACCATCGTCCTGCCTGCTGGCGCTGCCGCGGCCTTCTGCTACCTTCATCTTCCTGGGACCTGCTGGCGCTGCCGCGGCCCGTTGTAACGACCATCCTCACCGGGACCTGCTGGCGCTGCCGCGGACCGTCATCTTCCTGGGACCTGCTGGCGCTGCCGCGGCCCGTTGTAACGACCATCCTCACCGGGACCTGCTGGCGCTGCCGCGGACCGTCATCTTCCTGGGACCTGCTGGCCCTGCCGCGGCCCGTTGTAACGACCATCCTCACCGGGACCTGCTGGCACTGCCGCGGACCGTACATCTTCCGGGGACCGGCTGGCGCTGCCGCGGCCCGTTGTATCAACCATCCTTACCGGGACCTGCTGGCGCTGCCGCGGACCGTACCACCTAAACACCAAGCTCGAGGATTGTGAGCTCATCATCATCTCATCCGAACTATCTGATTGGTAAATAGACTGACCCGCTACCCCCTTCCCTACCTTACGAGACTCTAATCGAGGGGACCCCGGCGTCCAGACCTCCTTGTACCATTCTACCGTATCATAACTAAGTACCTATAAAGAACACTGAACCTTATCCGTGTGTGATTCCTGTCTGTGGGGGGGAAGTTACTTGTCTGTACGATCGCTGGAGACGGCTCTCCCCGGAGACCTCTCCCCCTGACCCCGGCCGGCCCTCCCGGTCCATCTACCTTTTCTAACATTGGTGGCCAGCGGCGCGATCCGAATCAACGCGTAAGCGTACAGAGAGTAGCTCACCCCACGACAAAAACACGATGTCGACCAAAGATAGCAGCTCCACCGAGAAATTCCAAATGGAGAAATTAGAAGAATACAACCACCGCGAACTGAGACAATTTTGCATAGAACTTGGCATTGCTACCACCGGCCTGAGTACCAAGGATGATCTAAAGCGCGCTCTGGAGTCATGGACAGAAACGGGGGTCACAGGACCCTCCGACCAAAGCAGCGTCACCCCAGACCAAACCAGCATCACACCAGAGGGGAACGCCACGGCTCCCGAGGAGCGGGGAACGGGCCTTCCGCAAGAGGAGATCCGAGAAAGAGACAGAGTCAGATTACACGAGTTGGAGATGGCACGACTCAAGATGGATGGGGAACTCAAGTTAGCTGAACAGAAACTTAACCTCGAGCATATGCGGCTTCGAGAGGAACGAGAAGAAAAGCAGAGACAGAGAGAGCTGGAAGAGAAAAAAATAACGCTCGAGCACGAGCGCCGACTAGCGGAAATAGAACTGCGCAAACAGAATAAGGAACTGGGGGTGCCTGAGCGACCACACACCCCGGGGCCAAGTGAGAAAAAAGTTCACATCCCCAAGGATGTTGTCCACGAATATGTCCGAGAAGACGACATACAACAGTGGTTTAAAGCCTATGAGATCGCAATGACCTCCCACCGAATCGACCGGAGTGATTGGGGAGCCGGACTTTGGGGGAGATTTATCAACGAGGGTCGCGATGCCCTGCTGCAGCTCCCCGATCACCAAATGTCGTCCTACGACCACATGAAGGCTGCCCTCCTCACCCGCTACGGCCTCACGCCCGAGATGTACCGCCAGAGGTTCAGAGATTGCACCCGGATCCCAGGTACAACGTGGGTAGAATACGTGAACTATTTCAGCCGGGCATTCGAAGGGTGGATCAAGGGAAGTCAGGTCACCACTTACGAACAACTCTTCAACCTTATGGTATGGGAGCAACTGTCAAACAACTGTTTCGTCGAGCTCCGGCAGCACCTACTCGACAGTAAGCTGACCGACCCCCGGCAGCTCGCCGCCGAAGCTGACCGGTGGGAAAGCACCCGAGTGGGCCGGAGAGGGCCCCACGACCAGAACAGAGGCAACCAAGGCCAGCACCGTCCTCGGGGAGGAGGAGGGGGCCAGGGGCGAGGGAGAGACGCCTTACCAACAACACCCGTGGCCAGCACCCCGCCTCCGGCCGGCCGGGGCAACCCCGTTGCGGCCTGGGTACCGAGCCAACGTCACGTGCCACCGGTGCCAGCGACTAGGCCACTACGCCAATGACCCGAACTGCCCGCTAAATCAAACACCCAAGCCCCGCCAGGTAGCGGCCGCTGCCCTAGGGGAAGAGCAATCCTCGGAGGGACCCGAAGAGTACGAGCCGGCCCAGCAAGGGTGGGAACCGGCCGCCATGGTCCTGGCATGCCTAGGGGGAAGAGACATGGTTCCGCGGGCTCCCCTACCCGCCAACACCAGAAAATACGGTCAGTGGGTGACCATTAATGGACAGAGAGCCGAGGCCTTGCGTGACACCGGCGCCAGCGTGACGGCCGTCCACTGTCATCTGGTGAAGCCCGAGCAGATCCTGCCGAACATTCTCTGCCCCGTCCGCTCGGCAGATAACTCTGAGAGCATGTGTAAGATGGCCTGCGTCCCGTTTGAATGGGGAGGGGTCTCCGGCCTACTGAAGGTGACGGTCCGGGACGATGCCCCCGTGGACTGCCTCCTGGGGAATGACCTCGAGAGTTCCCCGTGGGCCACCGTCGAGAAAAGAGAGCACCTGGGGATGCTGGGCCTCCCGGACTGGGCCTGCGTAACCACCCGATCCATGGCCGCCCGGGCCACCCCCCGATCAGAAGAAACCGAGTGGCCGGCACCTCCGCCCCCGGTTGCCCCCGTCGAGGACAACAGCGAGGCCGACCTCCCGGACCCGACTATCGAAGCAGACGCACAACACCAGGACCTTCCGGATCTGGCTCAGTGGCGTCAAGAGGGGGGGCCCACCCAAGAACAGTTCCGCCAGGAACAAAAGACCTGTCCCTCCCTCGAGGGACTCCGCCAACAAGCCGATACCCAAAACGCAGGGGACACCACCGGAACCCACTGGGTCTACTGGGACAACGACCTGCTCTACAGCGAGCAAAGAATCGCCGAGCTGGGGGCCGGGCGAGTTCTGGTGGTACCGCTCCGCTTCCGAGACTTTCTGCTCAACCTGGCCCACGATGTCCCCCTGGCTGGACACCTGGGCCAGGACAAAACATACAGTCGCCTGGTGACCCACTTTTTCTGGCCAAAAATGAGGAATGACGTCCTGAACCACTGCCGATCTTGCCCCACGTGCCAAGCCAGCGGGAAGAGTGGTCGGAAGCTGAAGGCCCCTCTGCAACCCTTCCCGGTGGTCACCACCCCGTTCGAGAGGGTGGGGATAGACATTGTGGGGCCTCTGGACCCCCGCACGGCACAAGGACACAGGTTCATCTTGGTACTAGTGGACCATGCCACCCGCTACCCCGAGGCGGTGCCCCTACGGACAGTGACAGCCCCGGTGGTTGGCCGGGCCCTGATGGGGATCTTCTCCAGGGTAGGCTTCCCCCGAGAAGTCGTCAGCGACCGAGGTACGAATTTCATATCTAAATACATGAAGTCCCTCTGGCAACAATGCGGGGTCACCTACAGATTCACGACCCCCTATCACCCCCAAGGGAACGGACTAGTGGAGCGTTTTAACCGCACTCTCAAGGGGATGATTGGGGGATTGGAAGAGCCTCTCCGTCGCCAGTGGGATGAGCTGCTCCCGTGCCTCCTCTTCGCCTACCGAGAAGTCCCCCAGAAGTCCCTCGGCTTTAGCCCTTTCGAACTCTTGTACGGGCACCCTGTGCGAGGGCCCCTCAGCCTAGTCAAGGAAGGTTGGGAGATGGCCCCCTTAACGACCCCTCCCGACGTCTTCAAATACATCCTGGCCCTACGAAACCAGACCCGGCGCTTCAGGGAGATGGCCAAGGCGAACCTCGAGGCCAGTCAGGAGGACATGAAAAGGTGGTATGATCACAATGCCTCCTCCGTTGAGTTCGAGCCTGGGCAGCAAGTATGGGTGATGTCCCCCACCGAACCATGTGCCCTGCAAGACAAGTGGACGGGGCCCTTCAAAGTGGTCGAGCGTAAAAGCCCCGTCACTTACCTCATCGACATGGGGTCCACCCGGAACCCCCTGCGGGTCCTCCACACCAACCGGCTCAAACCACACTTTGTGCGCTCCGAACTAAGCCTCCTGATGGCGACCGACAGTGGTACAGAAGAAGACTCCGAGCCCCTCCCGGATCTCTTAAAGACTCAGGAGAAGGACGGCTCCGTGGATGGGGTCCGGCTCTCCGACGCCCTCACTTCGGAGCAACGCCAGGACTGCCGGGACCTCCTGCTGCAGTTCGCTGCCCTGTTCTCCCTCACCCCCGGGGTCACCCCTTGGTGTTTGCACGACGTAGACACCGGGGACAGTCCCCCTGTCCGGCACCGGGCCTACCGCGTACCAGATCGGGTACGGGCCTGCATACAGGAGGAAGTGGCCAAGATGCTCACGATCGGGGTCATCGAGCCCTCGGACAGTCCCTGGGCCAGTCCGGTTGTATTAGTTCCCAAGGCCGCTGCCCCCGGCACCGCCCCTGAACTGAGATTCTGCGTCGACTACCGGGGCTTGAACGCTGTCACCCGGACCGACGCTCATCCCATCCCCCGAGCAGACGAGCTGATCGACCGGCTGGGGGCCGCCCGCTACCTTAGTATCTTCGACCTAACGGCGGGCTACTGGCAGATCGGCCTCACACCCAGGGCTCAGGAACGGTCAGCCTTCTCCACCCCCGATGGCCACTATCAATTTAAGGTCATGCCCTTTGGCATGAAGAATGCCCCCGCCACATTCCAACGTCTTGTGAACCAGGTCTTGGCAGGGCTCGAAGAATTCAGCGCTGCCTACCTGGACGATATCGCTGTATACAGCCGCCACTGGTCCGACCACCTCCGTCACCTCCAAGAGGTCCTCCAAGCCCTCCAGCGGGCCGGCCTCACCATTAAAGCCGGCAAGTGCCAAATTGGCCAAGGGTCTGTGACCTACCTTGGGCACCAAGTGGGAAGCGGGCTGGTGGCCCCACTACAACTTAAGATTGCTGCCATCCAGTCCTGGCAGCCCCCCGTCACCCAGACCGAGGTCCGAGCCTTCTTGGGGCTCACCGGCTACTACCGGCGGTTCGTGAAGGACTACGGCAGCATCGTGGGGCCCCTCACGGGACTCACATCCAAGAATCAACCGAAGCGGGTCCACTGGACTCCTGATTGTCAAGCGGCCTTCGAGGAGCTGAAGGCCGCCCTGTGCACCGCCCCGGTGCTCCAGGCCCCCGATTACAGTCGGGAATTTGTAGTGCAGACCGACGCCTCCGACCACGGCATCGGGGCCGTCCTCTCTCAGCTGAACCCCGAAGGTCATGACCAGCCGGTGGCCTTCATCAGTCGACGTCTCCTGGCCCGAGAGCAGCGTTGGAGCACAATCGAGAGGGAGGCATTTGCAGTAGTGTGGGCCCTCAAAAAGCTCCGACCCTATCTCTTCGGTACCCACTTCCGGGTACAAACCGACCATCGACCCCTGCAATGGCTGATGCAGATGCGGGGGGAGAACCCAAAACTCTTGCGCTGGTCCATTTCCCTGCAGGGAATGGACTTCACTGTGGAGCACCGGCCAGGCCAAGACCACGCCAACGCGGACGGCCTGTCCCGCTTTTTCCGCCTCGACGAAGAGAGTCCCCAAGGAGATGGGTGACTCTCCCCGCCTTCAGCTGGGGGGGACGCATGTTGGACAGGCCACCCAGAGGGCTTGCTCCCCCCCCGCACGACAGGGCCCGAGCTCCGGCCCACCCGGCATACCCCCGTGACAAGCCCCTGTACTCCGTCTCCCGACGGACCCTCTGCCCTCGGACCCCTACTCATCACGGGGTCCAGCCCCACCGGCTTCCCCGGCCGGGTCAAGCCGCCATCTTGGGCCCTGCACCACGCGGCCGCGTGGCCTCACCTCGACCCTAACCCCGGGCCTGGCCGGCCCCGACATCCCGGCACCACCATCCACCCAGGAGGTGAGCGGACCACTTGGCAGGTCAATGGGAGAACGAAGCGTCAAGAGCTCTTCCCCCGCCAGGTGCCGATCGCCTCCAGCAGCCCCCAGGCGCTGGCTCCACCCCCTGCTGGGTGTCTGGACACCTTCATCCCGGACCCTCCGACCTCCAAGCGCGAGGGTCCGGACATCAAAGGGCACCAGCCCTATAACTAAGACAGCTCCGGAGCAGGAAGGCAGTTGTATCCTGGAGTCGAGAGACACCGAGTGAACTCAACCCTGACGGTCTACTGGCGCTGCCGTAGCCCGCTCTTGTGAACCATCGTCCTGCCTGCTGGCGCTGCCGCGGCCTTCTGCTACCTTCATCTTCCTGGGACCTGCTGGCGCTGCCGCGGCCCGTTGTAACGACCATCCTCACCGGGACCTGCTGGCGCTGCCGCGGACCGTCATCTTCCTGGGACCTGCTGGCGCTGCCGCGGCCCGTTGTAACGACCATCCTCACCGGGACCTGCTGGCGCTGCCGCGGACCGTCATCTTCCTGGGACCTGCTGGCGCTGCCGCGGCCCGTTGTAACGACCATCCTCACCGGGACCTGCTGGCGCTGCCGCGGACCGTACATCTTCCGGGGACCGGCTGGCGCTGCCGCGGCCCGTTGTATCAACCATCCTTACCGGGACCTGCTGGCGCTGCCGCGGACCGTACCACCTAAACACCAAGCTCGAGGATTGTGAGCTCATCATCATCTCATCCGAACTATCTGATTGGTAAATAGACTGACCCGCTACCCCCTTCCCTACCTTACGAGACTCTAATCGAGGGGACCCCGGCGTCCAGACCTCCTTGTACCATTCTACCGTATCATAACTAAGTACCTATAAAGAACACTGAACCTTATCCGTGTGTGATTCCTGTCTGTGGGGGGGAAGTTACTTGTCTGTACGATCGCTGGAGACGGCTCTCCCCGGAGACCTCTCCCCCTGACCCCGGCCGGCCCTCCCGGTCCATCTACCTTTTCTAACACAACCCCAGACAAAACCACACACACACATCCACACACACACACAATCACATCCACAACTATACACACACACAACCACGCACATAACCACACGCACAACCACACACACACAACCACACACACACAACCACAAAAATACCCACACCCAACCACACACACAAACACACACAACCACACACCCAACCACACCCACAACCACACACACAACCATAATCAGACACAAAGACACAATCACACATACACAACCACACACACAAAACCACTCAATCCCACACACACACACACACACAACCACACACACACAACCACACCCAACCACACAACCACAATCCCACACACAACCAAACACACACAACCATAACCACACACACACAACCACACCCAAAACCACACACACAACCACACCCACACACACCACACACACAACCACACACAACCACACAAACAACCACAACCACACACAACCACACACACAACTACACACACAACCACAACCACTCACAACCACACACACAATCACAATCACACACACAACCACACACACAACCACACACACAACCACACAATCAACCACACCCACAATCACACACAACCACACCCACACGCACAACCACACACCCACAACCACACACACAACCACAACCACACATACAACCACACACACACACAACCACACACACAACCACACACACAACCACACAAACAACCACACCCAACCACATATACAAACACACATAACCACACACCCAACCACACCCACAACCACACACACAACCATAATCAGATACAAAGACACAATCACACATACACAACCACACACACACAACCACTCAATCCCAAACACACAACCACACACACACACAACCACACACAACAACACAACCACAATCCCACACACAACCAAACACACAACACCACACACACAACCACAACCACTGACACACAACCACACCCAAAACCATACACACAACCATACCCACACACAACCACACACAACCACACACACACCACACACACACAACCACACACAACCACACAAAAAACCACAACTACACACAACCACACACACAACTACACCCACAATCACACACAACCACACATACAACCACAATCACATACACAACCACACACACAACCACACACACAACCACATAATCAACCACACCCACAACCACACACAACCACACCCACACCCACAACCACACAAACAACCACAACTACACATCACTACACACACAAGTATACCCACAACCACACACAACCACATACACAACCACAACCACACACACAACCACACACACAACCACACAATCAACCACACCCACAACCACACACAACCACACCTACACCCACAACCACACACCCACAACCACACACACAACCACAACCACACACACAACCACAACCACACACACACAACACAAGCAACCACACACAACCACACACAACCACACCCAACCACACATCCACACACACCCACAACCACACCCGCACGCACAAAAGCACCCACACACAACCACACACATAACCACAACCACACACACAACAACCACAACCACACACACAACCACACACACAACCACACACACAACTATACACACAACCACACACATACAACCACACACACAACCACACACACTCAACCACACCCAACCACATACACAATCACACACCCACACAACCATACCCAACCACACCCACAACCACACACACACAACCACACACCCACACAACCACACCCAACCACACACACAACCACACTCACAACCACAACCACACACACAACACACAACCACACATACAACCACGCACACATACAACCGCACACACACAACCATACACACAAGAACAAACACACACCACACCCAACCACACCCAACTGCACACACACAACCACACACACAACCACACACAGGACACACACAACCACAACCACACACACAACCGCACACACAACCACACACACAACCACACAACCATACACACACAACCACACAAACAACCACACACACACAACCACACACACAACCACACACGCACACACAACTATACACACAACCACACACACACAACCACACACACTCAACCACACCCAACCACGCACACAACCACATACAACCCCCACACCCACACAACCACACCCACAACCACCCATACAACCACACCTAACCACACAACCACACCCACAACCACACACGCACAACCACAACCACACACACACACAACCAAACACACACAACCACACACACACAACCACACACACACATCCACAAGCACACACAGAACCACACACAACCACACACACAACCACACCCACACCATACACACACACAACCACAACCACACACAACCACACCCACAACCACACACACACAACCACAACCAAACACACTCACACACACAACCACACACAACAACCACACACAACAACCACACACACAACCACACACACACAACCACACACAACTACACACATAACCCCACACCTAACCCCAGACACAACCACACACACACAACCACACACACACACACACACACAAGCACACACACAACCACACCCACAACCATATACACACACAACCACAACCACACACAATCACACCCACAACCACACACACACAATCACACACACAACCACGCACACAACTACACACACAAGTACACACAACCACACACACAACCACACACAGAACCACACAGACAACCACACACACAAACACACACAGAACCACACAAACAACCACACCCAACCACACACACAAACACACACCCAACCACACACACAACCACACACACAACCATAATCAGACACAAAGACACAATCACACATACACAACCACACACACACAACCACTCAATCCCACACACACAACCACACACACACACAACCACACCCAACCACACAACCACACACACATCCACAACCACACCTAACCATACAACCACACCCACAACCACACACAGACAACAACAACCACACACACATACAACCACACATATAACCACACACACACACAACCACACACACATCCACAACCACATACACAAACACACACCCACACATAACTACACACAACCCACAACCACACACAACCACACACACAACCACACCCACACCATACACACACAGCCACAACCACACACAACCACACCCAGACCCACACACACACAACCACAACCAAAGACACTCACACACAACCACACACACACAACCACACACAACAACCACACACACACAACCACACACAACTACACACATAACCCCACACACAACCCCAGACAAAACCACACACACACATCCACACACACACACAATCACACCCACAACTATACACACACACAACCATGCACATAACCACACACACAACCACACACACACAACCACACACACACAACCACAAAAATACCCACACCCAACCACACACAAAAACACACACAACCACACACCCAACCACACCCACAACCACACACACAACCATAATCAGACACAAAGACACAATCACACATACACAACCACACACACAAAACCACTCAATCCCACACACACACACACACAACTACACACACACAACCACACACAACCACACAACCACAATCCCATACACAACCAAACACACACAACCATAACCACACACACACAACCACACCCAAAACCACACACACAACCACACCCACACACAACCACACACAACCACACACACACACACCACACACACAACCATACACAACCACACAAACAACCACAACCACACACAACCACACACACAACTACACACACAACCACAATCACACACACAACCACACACACAACCACACACACAACCACACAATCAACCACATCCACAATCACACACAACCACACCCACACGCACAACCACACACCCACAACCACACACACAACCACAACCACACACACAGCCACACACACAACCACAACCACACACACACAACACAAGCAACCACACACACAACCACCACACACACACACAACCACACCCGCACCCACAAACGCACCCACACACAACCACACACATAACCACAATCACACACACAAGCACATACACAAACACACACACAACCACACACACAACCATACACACAACCACACACACACAACCACACCCAAACACACCCAACCGCACACACAACCACACACACAACCACACACACAACACACACAACCACAACCACACACACAACCACACACACAACCACAACCACACACCCAACCACACACAAAATCATGCACATAACCACACACAACCCCCACACCCATACAACCACACCCACAACCACACCCACATACACAACCACACCTAACCACACAACCACACCCACATCCACACACACAACCACACACACACAACCACACACACACACAACCACACACATAACCACACACACACACATATCCACAACCACACACACAACCACACACACACATAACCACACACAACCACATACAACCACACACACAACCACACCCACAACCACACACACATACACAATCACACCTAACCACACAACCACACCCACAACCACACACAGACAACAACAACCACACACACATACAACCACATATATAACCACACACACACACAACCACACACACACATCCACAACCACATACACAAACACACACCCATACATAACTATACACAACCACACACACAACCACACACAACCACACACACAACCACACACACACACCATACACACACACAGCCACAACCACACACAACCACACCCACAACCACACACACAACCACAACCAAACACACTCACACACAACCACACACACACAACCACACACAACAACCACACACACAACCACACACACACAACCACACACAACTACACACATAACCCCACACACAACCCCAGACACAACCAAACACACACATCCACACACACACAATCACACCCACAACTATACACACACACAACCACAACCACACACAATCACACCCACAACCACACACACAATCACACACACAACCACACACACAACCACGCACACAACCACACACACAACCACACACACACAACCACACACACACAACCACACACACAACCACAAAAATACCCACACCCAACCACACACACAAACACACACAACCACACACCCAACCACACCCACAACCAAACACACAACCATAATCAGACACAAAGACACAATCACACATACACAACCACACACACAAAACCATTCAATCCCACACACACACACAACCATACACACACAACCACACCCAACCACACAACCACAATCCCACACACAACCAAACACACACAACCACAACCACACACACACAACCACACCCAAAACCACACACACAACCACACCCACACACAACCACACACAACCACACACACACACACCACACACTCACAACCACACACAACCACACAAACAACCACAACCACACACACAACTACACACACAACCACAACCACACACAATCACACACACAACCACACACACAACCACACAATCAACCACACCCACAATCACACACAACCACACCCACACCCACAACCACACACCCACAACCACACACACAACCACAACCACACACACAACCACAACCACACACACATAACACAAGCAACCACACACACACACAACCACACACACAACCACCACACACACCCAAAACCACACCCGCACCCACAAACGCACCCACACACAACCACACACATAAGCACAACCACACACAAGCACATACACAAACACACACACAACCACACACACAACCATACACACAACCACACACACACACAACCACACCCAACCACACCCAACCGCACACACAACCACACACACAACACACACAACCACAACCACACACACAACCGCACAAACAACCACAACCACACACCCAACCACACACACAACCACGCACATAACCACACACAACCCCCACACCCATACAACCACACCCACAACCACACCCACATACACAACCACACCTAACCACACCCACATCCATACACACAACCACACACACACACAACCACACACACACAACCACACACACAACCACACACACACACAACTACACACACATATCCACAACCACACACACAACCACACACACACACATAACCACACACAACCATACACACAACCACACACAACCACACACACAACCACACCCACACCATACACACACACAATCACACACAACCACACCCAAAACCACACACACAAACACACACGCAACCACACACACAACCACGCACACACACAACTGCACACACAACCATACACACAACCACACACACACACAACCACACACAACCATTCCCAACCACACACACACAACCACACACACAACCACACACACAACACACACACAACCACACCTAACCACTGTTAGACCCGGCCCTCATAACATAGTCAGACCTGACCCCTGCACCTCACACCAGCCCCGAGCCCACGGCCTAGCCGATCCTTCCCACCAGAACACACACACCCGACCCGGACTTCCCCTGTCCGTGGCCTTCCTCCTTCAGCCACCCCGGGCCCGCGTGCCCACTTCATGCACCAAGATGGCCGCCCGGCCCCAGCGTGACCCTAGCCTATAGGCGCCACTCCGGCTGGAGGACATCGCGCTCCCCTTGGGATGAGAAAGGGAGGAGCAGTTTCCATCACACCTCTGTGCTTCCCTGGGAAGGTGGGTTTCGATCGACCCGCCAGCCTCCCCGAGGGCTGGCTCCACGCCTGCTGGGTGTCTGGGGCTCCTCCTGACCCGGCCCTGAAAGGATCAAAGGACAATGGTAGGAAACCCCCAACAAGCGACCCCCAGGTGACAAGACCCCTGCCTGCACAGACTCCGGACATCAAAGAGGAGTCGCCTTATAACAAGGGGTGCTCTGGGACTGTCCGGCAGATTCGCCTTGGAAACACCTGAGCCCTGCTGAGTGACTCGCGGCTCCCTGAAGATCGTCAGACCTCCGAACTTGTGCCTGAGCCCTGCTGAGTGACTCGCGGCTCCCTGAAGATCGTAAGACCCCCGAACTTGTGCTTGAGCCCTGCTGAGTGACTCGCGGCTCCCTGAAGATCGTCAGACCTCCGAACTTGTGCTTGAGCCCTGCTGAGTGACCCGCGGCTCCCTAAGATCGTCAGACCTCCGAACTTGTGCTTGAGCCCTGCTGAGTGACTCGTGGCTCCCTGAAGATCGTAAGACCTCCGGACTCGCGCTCGAGCCCTGCTGAGTAACTTGCGCTCCCACAGACTCTCTTGGTCCCGGCGGACCCCACGACGACAAGCGTATCCCCCAGCTCGAGGATTGTGAGCTGTGCGCCGGGTACGATCCTGCATTTGATCCATATCCCCAAAGACTGTCCTGCTACCTCCTATCCCCCCTCCAAGACTTGGTGAGCCCGCGCTCCACTTGTATATATTTTGCCTTGTTGATCATAAAGATCCTACCACTCCGATCTGATAAAGATTTGCTCTTAAGAACTCCTCGTGTGGTGTCTCTCTGTCGTGTGGTGCCGAGTGTGCGATCCTAAATACGAGGTTCCTCCCCTGAGGAGTCTCCCGCCAGCGCCCGGCTATGATACCTCGAGGGTGGGTCTCAGGGTAGTCAGGGCCCCTCCGGGCCCCTCTGAGGTCGCCTTCTAACATTGGTGGCAAGCGACGGGATTCGGGCCCATAATCTAGAGATCTTACCGTGAACGGCTGACGCACTACCGACAAAGACGGCAGAAGGAAACGCCGTGGTTCTCATAGAAAACTACGCCAGTACCGTGTTCCAGGTGGAACAGCTGGAAGAGTACACTCACAAAGAACTAAAGCAATTCTGTAAGGAACTCAGAATCGCTACCACTGGTCTCAACACCAAAGAAGATATGCAAAAGGCACTGAAAGCTTGGGTGGATTCTGGAGCCTCCCACCCGGAAGGAGCGGGGGAGCCCCACGACGAAGCTGGACCCTCCCAAGGAGAACGCAGCAGCAACCAGGTGCGAGGCTTCGTACCAGACGGGGGCCTATCCCCGGAGGAACTCGCAGACAGAGAAAAAAGTCGCCATCACGAGCTCGAATTAGCCAAACTCAAAATTGAGGGCGAGTTGAAATTAGCCGAGAAAAAGCTAGCAGTAGAACAGTTGCGAGTACAAGGAGAACTAGAAGAGAAGAAACTCCAACGAGAACACGAGGGAAGGAGACTTCAACTGGAACATGAACGCAGCCTGAAGGAAATAGAACTGAAAGCAAGAAGCGAAGAAGTGCGGCCCCCGGGGAACCGGGAGGCGGCCGCCCCGACGGAGCAGAAGGTCCACATCCCCAAGGATGTGGTCAAAGAATATTACAAAAATGATGACATTCAGCAGTGGTTCCGGGCCTACGAGGTCGCCATGACCTCCCATCGGGTCCCGCAGAAGGATTGGGGGGCTGGGTTATGGGGACGATACCTGAGCGAAGGGAGAGACACCCTGCTCGACCTACCCACCTCCATGCAGACCTCCTATGAACACATGAAAGCGGCCCTCCTCACAAGGTACGGCCTCAACCCAGAGATGTACCGCCAGCGGTTCCGGGACTGCAGGAAGATCCCGGGTACCACCTGGGTGGAATATGTGAATTTCTTCAGCCGCGCCTTCGATGGGTGGATCAAGGGCAGTAAGGTAACCACCCTGGAAGAACTAACCGACCTTATGTTGTGGGAGCACCTGGCTGCCAACTGCTTTGTGGAACTACGCCAGCATCTGCTCGACAGCAAGCTCACGGACCCAAGAAAGCTGGCTGTCGAGGCGGATCGCTGGACCAACACCCGGGTCTCCCGGGGCCCTGTAGGAGAGTACCCCCGAGCCAGTCAGGGACCACCCCGCCAGAGAGGGGGGGGAAACCAGGGAGGGCAGAGAGAGTCCCAGGCTAGTCCCCCGAAGTCCCAACCTCCACCTTTCCCGGCACCCCCACCAGCTGTATCCGGCCCCCCCCTTAGACGGGGGCACCGGTTAACCATCACTTGTTTCCGTTGCCAGAAGCCCGGGAATTACGCCAATGACCCTGAATGCCCCATGGCCCCACGCACCACCCAGGCAGCACCCCCTGCTAGACAGATAGCCAATGTAGCCCTGGGGGAGGAGGTTGAGGAGGCCGAGGAGTGGGAACCCGCCGCTATGGCCCTAGTATCCTTAGGAGATAGAGAGATGGTCCCTGGGAGCCTCCTGCCCTCTAACACAAAGAAATATGGGCAGCTCGTAACGATCAATGGCCACCAAGTAGAAGCCCTCCGTGACACCGGGGCCAGCATCACCGGTGTCCTCAGCCATTTAGTACACGAAGACCAGGTCCTCCCCAACGTATTTTGCCCTGTCATTTCAGCCGACAACACAGAAAGCCTATGTAAGGTAGCCCTGGTGCCCTTTGAGTGGGGAGGGGTGGTCGGTAAACTGAAGGTCGCAGTGAGAACCTCCCAGCCCGTCGACTGTCTCCTGGGGAACGACCTGGAAAGTTCCCCCTGGGGACAAGTTGAGCGCAAGACCCACCTAGGGATGATGGGCCTCCCTGAGTGGGTGTGCGCCACCACTCGATCCATGGCGGCTCGACTGATCCCCCTGAGGGAAGTCGACGACGCCCCGACCCTTGAAGATAGGATGGTCCCGGACGAGGGTCCCCCCATCCCCCCACCAGAAGAGTCGATCGCCAGTGACGAACCCCCGCCTTCCGACTCCACCCCGGTCACCGAGTTAGGCGATCTGCCCGAATTAGCTCAGTGGCGCCACGAGGGGGGCCCCTCCCGAGAGGAGTTCTGCCGAGAGCAGGCTACCTGTCCCTCCCTGGTCGGGCCCCGGCAACAGGCAGAGGCCCAGGCCGCAGGCGACCAGACGGGGACGCACCGGGTGTATTGGGAGAATGACCTTTTGTACAGCGAGCAGAAGTCGGTGGAGCTAGGGTACGGCCGGGTGCTGGTGGTACCCCTACGCTTCCGAAACCTCCTCCTGGGCTTGGCCCACGATGTTCCCCTCGCAGGCCACTTGGGTCAGAACAAAACATGCAGTCGCCTCGTGACTCACTTCTACTGGCCCAGAATGAAAGCGGATGTGGAAGCCCACTGCAAGTCCTGTCCCACGTGCCAGGCCAGTGGGAAGAGTGGAGGGAAGCACAAGGCTCCCCTCCAACCCTTCCCTGTCATCAGTACCCCTTTTGAGCGGGTCGGGATCGACATTGTATGACCTCTGGACCCCCCAACTTCCCAGGGGCACCGGTTCATCCTCGTCCTGGTGGACCATGCCACCCGTTACCCTGAGGCCATCCCCCTGCGCACCGTCACGGCCCCAGTGGTGGGCCGGGCGTTGATGGGGATCTTCTCCCGCATGGGTTTTCCCCGCGAGGTCATGAGCGATCGCGGTACCAACTTTATCTCCCGATACATGAGGTTCTTATGGCAACAGTGCGGGGTGTCCTATAAGTTCACCACCCCGTACCACCCCCAAGGAAACGGCCTGGTAGAGCGGTTTAACCGGACTCTGAAGGGGATGATCGCGGGCCTGGAAGAGCCCCTCCGGCGTAAGTGGGACATCCTGCCCCCCTGCCTCCTATTCGCATACCGAGAAGTTCCCCAGAAATCCTTGGGTTTCAGCCCCTTTGAGTTACTCTACGGGCATCCCGTCAGGGGGCCCCTCAGCCTGGTCAAGGAAGAGTGGGAGGTGGCGCCCCGAGGCCCCCCCGAGATGTGTTCCGTTACATCCTGACCCTCCGAAATCAGACTAGGAGATTCCGGGAGATGGCAGAGGCCAACCTGGAGGCGAGTCAGGAGGAGATGAAGCGCTGGTACGACCAGAACGCCGCGCTGGTCGAGTTTCAGCCGGGCCAGCTGGTGTGGGTCATGGCCCCCGTGAAACCCTGCGCTCTCCAGGATAAATGGACCGGGCCCTTCAAAGTAGTTGAGCGGAAGAGCCCGGTCACGTACTTGGTAGACGTCCAGTCACCCCGGGACCCCCTCCGGGTCCTCCACGTGAACCGCCTCAAGCCCCACTTTGTGCGGACGGAGCTGAGCCTCCTACTGGCCACTGATGACGGGTCCGAAGAAGAGTCAGATCCTCTCCCTGATCTTCTGTGCACCAAGGAGAAGGACGGCTCCGTAGAGGGAGTGAACCTCTCTCTGTCTCTCACTCCCCAGCAACGTGAGGATTGCCGCCAGCTCCTAGGGCAGTTTCCGGACCTTTTCTCCCTGGTCCCCAAGGTCACCAACTGGTGTGTCCATGATGTGGATACCGGGGACAGCCCACCAGTGAGACACCGAGCCTACCGAGTCCCTGATCGGGTCCGGTCCTGTATCCAAGCCGAAGTCTCGAAAATGTTGTCCCTAGGCGTGGTCGAACCCTCAGACAGCCCCTGGGCCAGCCCCGTGGTCCTGGTCCCAAAAGCAGCTGCCCCCGGGGTCGCCCCGGAACTCCGCTTCTGCGTGGACTACCGGGGACTCAATGAAGTCACCCGAGCCGATGCCCACCCCATTCCCCGAGCCGACGAGCTCATTGACCGGCTCGGGGCTGCTCGGTTCCTCAGCACCTTCGATCTCACCTGCGGCTACTGGCAAATTGCGCTCACAGAGGGAGCCAAGGAGCGGTCCGCCTTCTCCACCCCGGATGGGCACTATCGCTTTCGCGTGATGCCCTTCGGGATGAAAAATGCCCCGGCCACCTTCCAGGACTGGTAAATAGAGTCCTGGCCGGGCTGGAAAAATTCAGTGCTGCATATCTCGAAGATATTGCAGTTTTTAGTTCCGAATGGAGTGAGCACCTCCAGCACCTCCGGAGGGTGCTAACCGCCCTACGCCAGGCGGGCCTCACCGTGAAATCCAGCAAATGCCAGATTGGGCAAGGTTCGGTAACCTACCTGGGGCACCAGGTCGGGAGTGGGCAGGTCACCCCTCTACAGCCCAAAATCGACGCCATCCTAGCCTGGGAACCCCCCACTACCCAAACAGAGGTCCGAGCCTTTCTGGGCCTCACGGGCTAATACCGGAGATTGATCCGGAATTACGGCAGCCTGGTCGGTCCCCTCACGGGACTCACGTCCAAGAAGCAGCCCAAGAAGGTGCAGTGGTCCCCTGCCTGCCAAGAGGCGTTCAATGCCCTGAAAACGGCCATGTGTACGGCCCCCGTCCTCCAGGCCCCCGACTACTCCAAAGAGTTTGTGGTACAAACTGATGCCTCCGAGCATGGCATCGGGGCAGTCCTCTCCCAGGTAAATGACCAGGGTCTAGACCAGCCCGTGGCCTTCCTCAGCCGAAGGCTGTTGCCCCGGGAACAGAGATGGAGTACCATCGAGCGCGAGGCGTTCGCCGTAGTCTGGGCCCTCAAGAAACTACGCCCTTACCTGTTCGGCACCCATTTCAGGGTCCAAACCGACCATCGCCCCTTGCGATGGCTCATGCAGATGCGAGGAGAAAACCCCAAGCTTCTGCGGTGGTCAATCTCCCTCCAGGGGATGGATTTCACCGTGGAACATCGCCCTGGTACGGACCACGCCAACGCCGATGGCCTCTCCCGATTCTTCCGCCTCAGCGAAGAGAACCCCCAAGAAGATGGGTAGTTCTCTCCGGCTTTCAGCTGGGGGGGACGCGTGTTAGACCCGGCCCTCGTAACATAGTCAGACCTGACCCCTGCACCTCACACCAGCCCCGAGCCCACGGCCTAGCCGATCCTTCCCACCAGAAAACACACACCTGACCCGGAGTTCCCCCGTCCGTGGCCTTCCTCCTTCGGCCACCCCGGGCCCGCGTGCCCACTTCATGCACCAAGATGGCCGCCCGGCCCCAGCGCGACCCTAGCCTATAGGCGCCACTCCGGCTGGAGGACATCGCGCTCCCCTTGGGATGAGAAAGGGAGGAGCAGTTTCCATCACACCTCTGCGCTTCCCTGGGAAGGTGGGTTTCGATCGACCCGCCGGCCTCCCCGAGGGCTGGCTCCACGCCTGCTGGGTGTCTGGGGCTCCTCCCGACCCGGCCCTGAAAGGATCAAAGGACAATGGCAGGAAACCCCCAACAAGCGACCCCCAGGTGACAAGACCCCTGCCTGCACAGACTCCGGACATCAAAGAGGAGTCGCCTTATAACAAGGGGTGCTCTGGGACTGTCCGGCAGATTCGCCTTGGAAACACCTGAGCCCTGCTGAGTGACTCGCGGCTCCCTGAAGATCGTCAGACCTCCGAACTTGTGCCTGAGCCCTGCTGAGTGACTCGCGGCTCCCTGAAGATCGTAAGACCCCCGAACTTGTGCTTGAGCCCTGCTGAGTGACTCGCGGCTCCCTGAAGATCGTCAGACCTCCGAACTTGTGCTTGAGCCCTGCTGAGTGACCCGCGGCTCCCTAAGATCGTCAGACCTCCGAACTTGTGCTTGAGCCCTGCTGAGTGACTCGCGGCTCCCTGAAGATCGTAAGACCTCCGGACTCGCGCTCGAGCCCTGCTGAGTAACTCACGGCTCCCACAGACTCTCTTGGTCCCGCCGGACCCCACGACGACAAGCGTATCGCCCAGCTCAAGGATTGTGAGCTGTGTGCCGGGTACGATCCTGCATTTGATCCATATCCCCAAAGACTGTCCCGCTACCTCCTATCCCCCCTCCAAGACTTGGTGAGCCCGCGCTCCACTTGTATATATTTTGCCTTGTTGATCATAAAGATCCTACCACTCCGATCTGATAAAGATTTGCTCTTAAGAACTCCTTGTGTGGTGTCTCTCTGTCGTGTGGTGCCGAGTGTGCGATCCTAGATACGAGGTTCCTCCCCTGAGGAGTCTCCCGCCAGCGCCCGGCTACAATACCTCGAGGGTGGATCTCAGGGTAGTCAGGGCCCCTCCGGGCCCCTCTGAGGTCGCCTTCTAACAACCACACAACCACACCCACAACCACACACACACCACCACAACCACACACACACACAACCAAACACACACACAACCAAACACACACAACCACACACACAACCACACACCCACACATAACCACACACACAACCACACACACAACCACACCAACACCATACACACACAACCACAACCACACCCACAACCACACACACACAACCACAACCAAACACACTCACACACACAACCACACACAACAACCACACACAACAACCACACACACACAACCACACACAACTACACACACAACCACAACCACACACAATCACACCCACAACCACACACACACAATCACATACACAACCACGCACACAACTACACACACAACCACACACACAACCACACACACAACCACACAAACGACCACACACACAACCACACACCCAACCACACACACAAACACACACAAACACACACCCAACCACACCCACAACCACACACACAACCATAATCAGACACAAAGACACAATCACACATACACAACCACACACACACAACCACTCAATCCCACACACACACAACCACACACACATACAACCACACCCAACCACACAACCACAATCCCACACACAACCAAACACACAACACCACACACACAACCACAACCACACACACACAACCACACCCAAAACCACACACACAACCATACCCACACACAACCATGCACAACCACACACACACCACACACACACAACCACACACAAACAACCACACAAACACAACCATACACACAACTACACCCACAACCACACACAACCACATACACAACCACAATCACACACACAACCACACACACAACCACACAATCAACCACACCCACAACCACACACAACCACACCCATACCCACAACCACACACCCACAACCACACACACAACCACAACCACACACACAACCACACACACAACCACAACCACACACACACAACATAAGCAACCACATAGACACAACCACACACACAACCACACACAACCACACATCCACACACACCCACAACGACACCCGCACCCACACACAACCACACACATAACCACAACCACACACAAGCACACACATAAGCACACACACACAACCACACACACAACCATACACACAACCACATACACACACAACCACACCCAACCACACCCAACCGCACACACACAACCACACACACAACCACACACACAACACACACAACCACAACCACACACACAACCACACACACAACCACAACCACACACCCAACCACACACACAACCACACACACAACCACACACAACCCCCACACCCAGACAACCACACACACATAACCAAACACACAACCACACACAACCACACATCCACCCGCACCCACAAACGCACCCACACACAACCACACACATAACCACAACCATACACAAGCACACACACTAGCACACACACAACCACACACACACAACCATACACACAACCACACACACACAAGCACACACAACCACACTCACACAACCACACAAACAACCACACACACACAACCACACACACACACCCACAAACACACACACACAACCACAACCACACACACAACCACACACATAACCACAACCACACACAAGCACATACACAAGCACACACAAGCACAAACACACAACCATACACATAACCACACACACACAACCACACACAACCACACACAACCGCAAACACACAACCACACACACAACCACACACATAACACACACAACCACAACCACACACACTACCGCACATACAACCACAACCACGCAAACAACCACACACACAACCACGCACACACACAACCACACACACACAACCACACACACACACAACCTCACATACAAACACACACACAACCATAATCAGACACAAAGACACAATCACACATACACAACCACACACACAAAACCACTCAATCCTACACACACACACAACCACACACACACAACCACACCCAACCACACAACCACAATCCCACACACAACCAAACACACACAACCACAACCACACACACACAACCACACCCAAAACCACACACACAACCACAACCACACACAACCACACACAACCACACACACACACCACACACTCACAACCACACACAACCACACAAACAACCACAACCACACACAACCACACACACAACTACACACACAACCACAACCACACACAACCACAATCATACACACAACCACACACACAACCACACACACAACCACACCCACAATCACACACAACCACACCCACACCCACAACCACACACCCACAACTACACAAACAACCACAACCACACACACAACCACACACACACAACCACAACCACACACACACAACACAAGCAACCACACACACACACAACCACACACACAACCACCACACACACCCAAAACCACACCTGCACCCACAAACGCACCCACACACAACCACACACATAACCACAACCACACACAAGCATATACACAAACACACACACAAGCACTCACACAACCATACACACAACCACACACACACACAACCACACCCAACCA
Organism: Triturus cristatus; assembly: GCF_964204655.1. NCBI lineage: Eukaryota > Metazoa > Chordata > Amphibia > Caudata > Salamandridae > Triturus > Triturus cristatus. Next base: position 249,270 of record NW_028187954.1, on the reverse strand, counting down.
CACCCAACCGCACACACAACCACAAACACAACACACAAAACCACAACCACACACACAACTGCACAAACAACCACAACCACACACCCAACCACACACACAACCACGCAAATAACCACACACAACCCCCATACCCATACAACCACACCCACATACACAACCACAGCTAACCACACAACCACACCCACATCCACACACACAACCACACACACACACACAACCACACATACAACCACACACACAACCACACACACACACAACCACACACACATATCCACAACCACATACACAACCACACACACACATATAACAACACACAACCACACACACAACCACACACAACCACACACACAACCACACCCACACCATACACACACACAATCACACACAACCACACCCACAACCACACACACAACCACACACACAACCATGCACACACAAAACTGCACAGACAACCATACACACAACCACACACACACAACAACACACAACCATTCCCAACCACACACACACACACACAACCACACACACAACCACACACACAACCCACACAACCACAACCACACACAAACCACACACACAACCACACACACAACCACACACACAACCACACACACAACCATGCACACAACCACATACAACCCCCACACCCACACAACCACACCCACAACCACACACACAACCACACCTAACCACACAACCACACCCACAACCACACACACACAACCATAACCACACACACACACAACCACACACACACACAACCACACACACAACCACACACACACATCCACAACCACACACACAACCACATACCCACACATAACCACATACACAACCACACACAATCACACACACAACCACACCCATACCATACACACAAACAACCACAACCACACACAACCACACCCACAACCACACACACACAACCACAACCAAACACACTCACACACACAACCACACACAACAACCACACACAAAAACCACACACACAACCACACACACACAACCACACACAACTACACACATAACCCCACACATAACCCCAGACACAACCACACACACACAACCACACACACACACACACACACAAGCACACACACAACCACACCCACAGCCATACACATACACAACCACAACCACACACAATCACATCCACAACCACACATACACAATCACACACACAACCACGCACACAACTACACACACAATCACACACACAACCACACACACAACCACACACACAACCACACAAACAACCACACCCAACCACACACACAAACACACACACACACACACCCAACCACACTGTAGGAAGGTGGATATCTGACTATGGTTACCCCCAAATTTTTGCCTAGTGTCTAGCTGGTTTTTCGACTTAGTTGGCCTGAGATCCTGCCATTCAGGCTCTCAGGCTATCTGCTCTCTCTGTAAAATGGACTCCATGTACCCTAGGTACATACCCAATTGGTTGGATCACCCTGTCAGCCCCTGTACCAGTGTACACTAGGTACCCAGGGCATTGGTGTATCCAAGGCCTGCCAGGGGCTGAAGCATGTATTATGCCACCCCAGGCTTGGCCTAACAATCTGACACAACTGGCTGATCACTCAGCTGGGGTAAGTTGGTGTAATCACCTCTTACTTAGGTGTAGTATACCTATACCTAAACTTAAATGGGACACCTGGTAACCTATAAGTCACTCCTATGGCAGGCCTTAACAATCCTGAAGGCAGAGTGCTTGGTTCCATGTGAGATGGTGCTCTGGCATGAGCTGAGCCTGTCTGCAGTGGTCGGAACAACTTCCTTCTACTGTTTCCAGATATCGTCATACCATATACTCTTAAGTGCATTATGAACCTCGCGGTTAAATGCTATCTTTGGTTTGGCTTTATCAAAACATGTCGAGTAAGGTGTCATACGAATTGGAATACTAACCCCTCGCCAATTCTGGCGACGGGGTTAGCATTCCACCCTTCTAGAGGGACACGACATGTACAGTACCTGAAACCCGGGTAAAATCAGACATAGCCTCAGCTCCACAAAATGGATGCTGCCACCACAGACACAAGTCTGCCCTCCTGCTGCTGGGAGTCCTTCCAGCTTGGGAGGTGTGGACAAAGGGTTTCCTGCCAGGGGAGGTGCGTGCACCACCCCAGACAGGATTTTGTGTATTGGTCAGGTAGGGCTTGAAAGAAACCAGACATGCCTGTGGCTCACAAGGAGCCTCGGTGCATATGCCAGTTCAAACCGGTCCTGGGGCACACCAGTCCCGGGCCTGGGGCGAGCTGGACAAAGGATTGGGGGTGTAACCACCCCCCTTCCTGGTCCCACCCATAGGGAGGGACCTAGCAGGTAGTCCGGCCCCTAGAATCCGCTTAAAGGTAGGAGCTGTGTCCTAAGACTTCAGACGTCCTGGAATCAACTTGAAACTAAGAAGAAGACGGGAACTTCGACATTCTGCTGCACAGAAGACTGAAGAAAATCTCCCCTGTGGTCAGGGAGTGACCACCTTGCTAACGCAAGCACCATCCAGCGAATCAACGTCTGCTTTGCCGCCACCTCCCGCCGGAGCCCGAGCCCAGAGACTGACAAGACCTGGACCTCCAGACCTCTCACCGCCCGATCCACAGTTCCTGCAAAGAGGAGACCCGTGGAGGCACCGAGACACGTGGAGCCAGCCATCTTGGAACGACTACGACAAGCTGACCAGTGCAACAACCGAGGCTCCCTCTAAGTTGTGCTTTGGGTCCTGAGAAGCCCAACCCTCGAGCAGCATCTGCACCAAAGGTGAGCCCTCCAGCATCTCCACGATCTGTGTGGGGCCCTTCTGCATTTTGCCACTCGACGCGCCTAACCGGTTGCTGGCCCGCTGGCTAGTGGCCATCTTGGCAACGAAATCTACGACAAACACCGCTGGTCTGGTTGCTCCAAACTGGCCCTTGCTCCCCTCCAAAGGAGCAATCCCTCTGACCTTGCTGGTCAGAACCAACAGCTGATTTCCGAATCCTCCTGCAATTGCTTTTGCCAAGGCTTGTTTGCTTCGATCAAGTCGCCGACACCGCTGACAGCGAGAGCCTGCGTGGGACAGCTCGTGAGCTGACTCCTGGACGTCGTCGACCTTCAGGGACCACGTGGCTGCGGAGACAAGCTACCCCTCATCACCTGTTTGCGCCCGACATCGCCTGGTACCCACCTGGTGCCACGCTGGTCACTGGCTAGTGACTGTGAACACTGTCCCCTCTGCTTACAGGTCTTCAACATCTCCGATCCACTCTTGGATCCACTGCATCTCTTCCCGACCGACCGCCTGCAGCATCTTTGTCCCAGGCTCAACGGAACAGATAGAAGAAACCCGACGCACTTTGAGGCCTATGCACCCGCTTCCTGTGGGTGAGGTAAAGCTGGTACTCCGGTGCCCAAGTGTAGTATTACATCTCTAGTGCCTGTGTTCCAAATCTTAAGTTCCTAGGTCATCCGGAAGATTCCTTTTGCAGTAACTTTGTACTTTTTACGCACCCATTGAAACCTATGGGAGCACGCGTGTGACTATTTGCTCTGCACACGCCACCCGTGGACCTCCTGGTCACTAACTGACGTTAGCTCCTTGTAGGCCCAGCGATTCTAGAGGCCCTAGGCCTTTTCCCTTTCCTGCTCGTGGTACTTATACCACTATTTTAGTATATGGTTCGAGTGGCCACCAGGGCCTATCCATATAAAGTGCAACTTCTGTGTATTCTGTGATAATCTTGTTTGACGATTTGTGCTCCTGTGCTCATAAAGAGACTAGGGGTTACTTTGAGAAATAAATACATATATATTTTGAATATATATCTGTGTGGTGTCCTTTCATTGGTATAAAAGGGGGTTACTATTGGTAAAACAGCTTGCTTAACACGCTTCACGAGTTTAGCCTCAAAGACTGCTTAGCCTACGCTACCACTAGGGCAGCTAGTCCAAAAAGGTTGACTTACAACCACACCATAAGGGTTGCTTGGCATGGTACAAGGTGGTCACTAGAACTAGTGAACAGCATATACCAGGCCAACTTCTCACATTGGTGAGCAGCGGTTGGATTTGAGCTTGCTGTGTTTTACCATTGTAATCTCTTGGTTACCAATTGAAAGATCACATAGGTACCTGTAGGTACATATAAAACAAGATTAGATATACTTAAGTTCTACTGAACTTAGTTGTTGTAGAGCAAAGGGAGTAGCACACCCTGACTACAACTACTAGATAGGTTTAGTAGGTAAACCCAAGTGTAGGTAGATTGCAACACATCCACCCACACTTAAGAGCAATGGCCGGGGCAGAGGGGTCCACTGTACCCATCTCTGTTGAGAGTGACCCCCAGAGGGCACCATCCAGCTTTGCTACCCTTAATCAGAATGAGCTCAGGCATTTGGCAACTCTTAGAGGCCTTAAACAGCCCAAGAACCCAAACTCTGCTGAGCTCAGAGAGCTCTTACAGAATGATGAGAATCAGAGAGCACTCAAGAAAGCTTCCCAGTTAGCCCCCTTAGGGACAGGAACAGGAGGCCCCCCTTCTGAAGATGCCACTGAAGTACCCCTTCCCAATAGTCACCCCTTAGATGGGATGCCTACCACAGAGGAAGAAAGTGATGGGGATACAGATGTGAGTGGGGATGAAGGGAGAACTAGCCCAGTGCCAAGTGTTATACTTGGCCCAGCTAAACTAAGGCTATTGGGGACTGACAGTGGGTTCACCCCATTGGATCTCCCCAGTGGACTTAACACAGGGCTTGGAAGGCAAAGGAATCGCTCAGGTGACTCCAATGCTTCCCATGGCTCTAGAGGCTCTCAAGGTCACTCCAGAAGGAGACTGACCACCCCTCAGAGGAGGGAACATGAGGCCAGAATGCAGGAAGCCCAGCTGAGGATCAGGAAGCAGGAGCTAGAAGTAGCCCTGATGGAAGAAAAACTGAGCAAGGCTAGGCAGCATAGAGAGAGTGGGTCTATACCCACTGGTGGCAGCAATGTCCCTAGGGACAAAGATAGGGTCTTTGACAATAGGAACCTGTCCAAGATTGTGCCCCCCTACAAAAGTGGGGATGACATCCACAAATGGATGACTGCTCTTGAGAGAGCCTGCAAAGTGCAGCAGGTTCCTGAAGACCAGTGGGCAGCAATCTTATGGCTCTCCTTTGAGGGGAGAGGCAGAGATAGACTCCTCACTGTTAGAGAAGAGGATGTCAGAAATTACAGAGTCCTGAAGAGTGTCCTAGTTGATGGGTTAGGCTTAACCACTGAACAGTACAGGTTAATGTTCAGAGACACCCAGAAGACACAGACTCAGGACTGGTCTGAATATGTGGAATGTGCCACTAAGGCTTTGGAGGGTTGGTTGCTGGGAAGTAAGGTGTCTGATTATACAGGATTGTACAATTTGATGATGAGAGAGCAGATTTTAAGTAATTGTCAAAACCAGCTTCTCCATCAACACCTGGTAGACTCAGGTTTGACCTCTCCCCAAGAATTGGGAAAGAGGGCAGATAAATGGGTCAGGACCAGGATCAGGCCTAAAAACCAGGGTGGTGACCAAAAGAAAGATACCACCAAGCCTCAAGAGAAGGGTGGGGATAAAGAAAAAGAGAAACCTTCCTCAGGGCCCCAAAACTCCACACAGGGTGGTGGGTCCCAAGCTCCCTCCTCTACCACAGCTAAAAAGCCCTACTGCCATGAGTGTAAAACTCCTGGGCATTGGAAAACTGACAGCGGTTGCCCAAGGGCTAAAAACAAAACTGTTCCTCCAATTACTCCTGTCACACCACCTATTACTGTCAGCAGTAATCCCCCAGGTGGTGGGAGTGCCCCCAGAAATCTGGGTGGGTTTACTTGGGGAACACAGGGGGACCCTGGCTTAGCCAATTCCCCTACAGCAACCACTCTTGTCTGTGATGGTGGCATGGGATTTGCCAACTTCACTGCCTGTCCCAACACTTTGGGTAGGTACAGACAGGAGCCCTACATCAATGGTACAAAAGCTGAGGCCTACAGAGACACTGGGGCTAGCATCACAATGGTGGCCCATTGGCCAGTTCCCTCTGAGCAGCTTTTGCCCGGTTTCTCCTACCAGGTGACTAACATTGATGGCAAACAGAACAGTCATCCCATGGCAGAGGTATGTCTCAGCTGGGGAGGGGTCACTGGCCCTAAAAGGGTAGCAGTGTCCCCAACCTTGCCTGTAGACTGCTTACTGGGGAATGACTTAGAACTCTCAGCTTGGGCTGGAGTTGAACAAGACACCCATTTTAAAATGGTAGGCCTTTCACAAAAGGGTAGGGGGGTTGTGCCATTCACAACCCCTGTCCAAATAGATTTCCTCCCTGAAAAGGTTGGAAGGGCAGTGGTAGCCACAGCCCAGGCACAGACAGACTTCCCTGTAGGGACTGGCAGAGCTGTGACAGTCACAGCTCAAACACAAACTGAGTGCCCCCCTGAAAAGGTTGGCAAGGCTGTAATGGTCTCAGCCTATACTCAGACTGACATAGGTGTAGTGAAGCCTGAAACAATGGATCACTCCACACAAACTGAGAGTAGTGGGGAGGAAGAAAAGTCTCCCTCTCCCCAGACATTAGGAAAAGGTCAGCCTCCTCAGGGATCTGACCTCACCCCTTGTGAAGGAACTGCCCCAGAGGTAGCCAGGCCTGGCCTGGCAGAGCCTCTGATGTCAGTGGCCCCTTCCAAGGTGGGATCCAGTCTGGTGCAGGTAGCCTGCCTCTCTCTACCCTGCCTCAGTCAGCCCAGGGCTGCAGAGGTCAGGGAGGCCAGTGGACCCCCAGAGGGCCCCTGTCCACAAGAACCCCCCCATCAAAAGAATGAGGATTGCCTGGCTAGTAGCCCTAGTCAGGTGATGGGTAAAAACATTCCTGAGGGATCTCCTTTACAGGTAGTTAGGGACCTCCCCCAGGGGGATTCTGTTGGGCACAGGCAAACATGGGACCTTAGGGCCCCAAACCTGACCTGTCCCTCCAGTAAGCCCACAAAAGGGACCCAGCCTCCAGCTTTAGGTAGCCAGAGGCTGACCCTGAGAGCACAGTGCAACTCAGTTAAAGGAAGAAAGGCATCCATGGTGGAGGATGATTGGAGGAAGCTGAGGCCTCACTTTGAGGACACTCACTTCAGTACTCCATCTCAACACCAGCCTTTTACTTTGCCAAGACACACCACAGGTAGAGATTCCCTATGGTGGAGACCCTCTGATACCCTTAGGGTGAGGGATTGCTTAGTGGACCATGAGACAGGGGGTAACCATGCCAGTGCTGGTTCCTCCTTATATGGCCACTTGGGCAATATAGGCTTACCTGGTCAAGGTCAGCCTTATCTCCCTTCGTTTGGGGGGGGGTTGTGTAGGAAGGTGGATATCTGACTATGGTTACCCCCAAATTTTTGCCTAGTGTCTAGCTGGTTTTTCGACTTAGTTGGCCTGAGATCCTGCCATTCAGGCTCTCAGGCTATCTGCTCTCTCTGTAAAATGGACTCCATGTACCCTAGGTACATACCCAATTGGTTGGATCACCCTGTCAGCCCCTGTACCAGTGTACACTAGGTACCCAGGGCATTGGTGTATCCAAGGCCTGCCAGGGGCTGAAGCATGTATTATGCCACCCCAGGCTTGGCCTAACAATCTGACACAACTGGCTGATCACTCAGCTGGGGTAAGTTGGTGTAATCACCTCTTACTTAGGTGTAGTATACCTATACCTAAACTTAAATGGGACACCTGGTAACCTATAAGTCACTCCTATGGCAGGCCTTAACAATCCTGAAGGCAGAGTGCTTGGTTCCATGTGAGATGGTGCTCTGGCATGAGCTGAGCCTGTCTGCAGTGGTCGGAACAACTTCCTTCTACTGTTTCCAGATATCGTCATACCATATACTCTTAAGTGCATTATGAACCTCGCGGTTAAATGCTATCTTTGGTTTGGCTTTATCAAAACATGTCGAGTAAGGTGTCATACGAATTGGAATACTAACCCCTCGCCAATTCTGGCGACGGGGTTAGCATTCCACCCTTCTAGAGGGACACGACATGTACAGTACCTGAAACCCGGGTAAAATCAGACATAGCCTCAGCTCCACAAAATGGATGCTGCCACCACAGACACAAGTCTGCCCTCCTGCTGCTGGGAGTCCTTCCAGCTTGGGAGGTGTGGACAAAGGGTTTCCTGCCAGGGGAGGTGCGTGCACCACCCCAGACAGGATTTTGTGTATTGGTCAGGTAGGGCTTGAAAGAAACCAGACATGCCTGTGGCTCACAAGGAGCCTCGGTGCATATGCCAGTTCAAACCGGTCCTGGGGCACACCAGTCCCGGGCCTGGGGCGAGCTGGACAAAGGATTGGGGGTGTAACCACCCCCCTTCCTGGTCCCACCCATAGGGAGGGACCTAGCAGGTAGTCCGGCCCCTAGAATCCGCTTAAAGGTAGGAGCTGTGTCCTAAGACTTCAGACGTCCTGGAATCAACTTGAAACTAAGAAGAAGACGGGAACTTCGACATTCTGCTGCACAGAAGACTGAAGAAAATCTCCCCTGTGGTCAGGGAGTGACCACCTTGCTAACGCAAGCACCATCCAGCGAATCAACGTCTGCTTTGCCGCCGCCTCCCGCCGGAGCCCGAGCCCAGAGACTGACAAGACCTGGACCTCCAGACCTCTCACCGCCCGATCCACAGTCCCTGCAAAGAGGAGACCCGTGGAGGCACCGAGACACGTGGAGCCAGCCATCTTGGAACGACTACGACAAGCTGACCAGTGCAACAACCGAGGCTCCCTCTAAGTTGTGCTTTGGGTCCTGAGAAGCCCAACCCTCGAGCAGCATCTGCACCAAAGGTGAGCCCTCCAGCATCTCCACGATCTGCGTGGGGCCCTTCTGCATTTTGCCACTCGACGCGCCTAACCGGTTGCTGGCCCGCTGGCTAGTGGCCATCTTGGCGACGAAATCTACGACAAACACCGCTGGTCTGGTTGCTCCAGACTGGCCCTTGCTCCCCTCCAAAGGAGCAATCCCTCTGACCTTGCTGGTCAGAACCAACAGCTGATTTCCGAATCCTCCTGCAATTGCTTTTGCCAAGGCTTGTTTGCTTCGATCAAGTCGCCGACACCGCCGACAGCGAGAGCCTGCGTGGGACAGCTCGTGAGCCGACTCCTGGACGTCGTCGACCTTCAGGGACCACGTGGCTGCGGAGACAAGCTACCCCTCATCACCTGTTTGCGCCCGACATCGCCTGGTACCCACCTGGTGCCACGCTGGTCACTGGCTAGTGACTGTGAACACTGTCCCCTCTGCTTACAGGTCTTCAACATCTCCGATCCACTCTTGGATCCACTGCATCTCTTCCCGACCGACCGCCTGCAGCATCTTTGTCCCAGGCTCAACGGAACAGATAGAAGAAACCCGACGCACTTTGAGGCCTATGCACCCGCTTCCTGTGGGTGAGGTAAAGCTGGTACTCCGGTGCCCAAGTGTAGTATTACATCTCTAGTGCCTGTGTTCCAAATCTTAAGTTCCTAGGTCATCCGGAAGATTCCTTTTGCAGTAACTTTGTACTTTTTACGCACCCATTGAAACCTATGGGAGCACGCGTGTGACTATTTGCTCTGCACACGCCACCCGTGGACCTCCTGGTCACTAACTGACGTTAGCTCCTTGTAGGCCCAGCGATTCTAGAGGCCCTAGGCCTTTTCCCTTTCCTGCTCGTGGTACTTATACCACTATTTTAGTATATGGTTCGAGTGGCCACCAGGGCCTATCCATATAAAGTGCAACTTCTGTGTATTCTGTGATAATCTTGTTTGACGATTTGTGCTCCTGTGCTCATAAAGAGACTAGGGGTTACTTTGAGAAATAAATACATATATATTTTGAATATATATCTGTGTGGTGTCCTTTCATTGGTATAAAAGGGGGTTACTATTGGTAAAACAGCTTGCTTAACACGCTTCACGAGTTTAGCCTCAAAGACTGCTTAGCCTACGCTACCACTAGGGCAGCTAGTCCAAAAAGGTTGACTTACAACCACACCATAAGGGTTGCTTGGCATGGTACAAGGTGGTCACTAGAACTAGTGAACAGCATATACCAGGCCAACTTCTCACACACACCCACAACCACACACACAACCATAATCAGACACAAAGACACAATCACACATACACAACCACACACACACAACCACTCAATCCCACACACACACAACCACACACACACACAACAACACCTAACCACACAACCACAATCCCACATACAACGAAACACACAACACCACACACACAACCACAACCACACACACACAACCACACCCAAAACCACACACACAACCATACCCACACACGACCATGCACAACCACACACACACCACACACACACACAACCACACACAAACAACCACAACCACATACAACCACACATACAACTACACCCACAACCACACACAACCACACACACAACCACAATCACACACACAACCACACACACAACCACACACACAACCACACAATCAACCACACCCACAACCACACACACAACCACAACCACACACACAACCACACACACAACCACAACCAAACACACACAACATAAGCAACCACACAGACACAACCACACACACAACCACACACAACCACACATCCACACACACCCACAACCACACCGGCACCCACAAACGCACCCACACACAACCAAACACATAACCACAACCACACACAAGCACACACACAACCACACACACAACCACACACACAACCATACACACACAACCATACACACAACCACACACACACACAACCACACCCAACCACACCCAACCGCACACACACAACCACACACACAACCACACACACAACACACACAACCACAACCACACACACAACTGCACACACAACCACAACCACACACCCAACCACACACACAACCACGCACACAACCACACACAACCCCCACACCCAGACAACCACACACACATAACCAAACACACAACCACACACAACCACACATCCACCCGCACCCACAAACATACCCACACACAACCACACACATAACCACAACCATATACAAGCACACACACTAGCACACACACTAGCACACACACAACCACACACACAACCACACACACAACCATACACACACAACCATACACACAACCACACACACACACAACCACACCCAACCACACCCAACCGCACACACACAACCACACACACAACCACACACACACAACCACTCAATCCCACACACACACAACCACACACACACACAACAACACCTAACCACACAACCACAATCCCACATACAACGAAACACACAACACCACACACACAACCACAACCACACACACACAACCACACCCAAAACCACACACACAACCATACCCACACACGACCATGCACAACCACACACACACCACACACACACACAACCACACACAAACAACCACAACCACATACAACCACACATACAACTACACCCACAACCACACACAACCACACACACAACCACAATCACACACACAACCACACACACAACCACACACACAACCACACAATCAACCACACCCACAACCACACACACAACCACAACCACACACACAACCACACACACAACCACAACCAAACACACACAACATAAGCAACCACACAGACACAACCACACACACAACCACACACAACCACACATCCACACACACCCACAACCACACCGGCACCCACAAACGCACCCACACACAACCAAACACATAACCACAACCACACACAAGCACACACACAACCACACACACAACCACACACACAACCATACACACACAACCATACACACAACCACACACACACACAACCACACCCAACCACACCCAACCGCACACACACAACCACACACACAACCACACACACAACACACACAACCACAACCACACACACAACTGCACACACAACCACAACCACACACCCAACCACACACACAACCACGCACACAACCACACACAACCCCCACACCCAGACAACCACACACACATAACCAAACACACAACCACACACAACCACACATCCACCCGCACCCACAAACATACCCACACACAACCACACACATAACCACAACCATATACAAGCACACACACTAGCACACACACTAGCACACACACAACCATACACACAACCACACACACACACAAGCACACACAACCACACTCACACAACCACACAAACAACCACATACACACAACCACACACACACACACCCACAAACACACACACACAACCACAACCACACACACAACCACACACATAACCACAACCACACACAAACACACACACACGCACACACAAGCACACACACACAACCATACACATAACCACACACACACAACCACACACAACCGCACACACACAACCACACACACAACCACACACACAACCACACACACAACCACACACACAACACACACAACCACAACCACACACACAACCTCACATACAACCACAACCACACACACAACCACACACACAACCACGCACACAACCACACACAACCCCCACACCCAGACAATCACACACACAACCACACACACACAACCACACACACACACATCCACAACCACATACACAACCACACACACACATAACCACACACAACCACACACACAACCACACACAACCACACACACAACCACACCCAAACCATACACACACAACCACACACAACCACACCCACAACCACACACACAACCACAACCAAACACACTCACACACACAACCACACACAACAACCACACACACAACCACACACACTCAACCACAAAACAACACACATAACCCCACACACAACCCCAGACACAACCACACACACACAACCACACACACACACAACCACACACACAACCACACCCACAACCATACACACACACAACCACAACCACACACAATCACACCCACAACCACACACACACAATCACACAAACAACCACACACACAACCACACACACAACCACACACACACTCACAACCACACACACAACCACACACACACACAACCACACACACAACCACACACACAACCACACAAACAACCACGCCCAACCACACACACAACCACACACACAACCACACACACAACCACACACACAACCACACAAACAACCATACACACACAACCACACCCACAACCACACACACATACAACCACAACCACACCCAACCATACCCACAACCACACACAACCACACACACACAACCACACACACAACCCCACACACAACCCCAGAAACAACAACACACACACAACCCCACACAACAACCACACACACAACCACACACACAACCACACACACAAGCACACACATACAACCACACACACAACCCCATATACATAACCACACACACACACAACCAGAACCACACACAACCAAACACACACACACACAACAACACACACAAAAACCACACACACAACCACACATACAACCACACACACAACCACACCCACACAACCACATCCACAACCACACACACACAACCACACAATCACATCCAAACACACACACACACACACACAACACACACAACCACACACAACACACACAACCACACACACAACCCCACACACAACCCCACACACAACCACACACATGCAACCACACACATAACCACAACCACACACACAACCACACACACAACCACAACCATACACACAACCACATACAACCACACACACAACCACACATTCACACACAACCACATACACAGCCACACACACACAACCACACAAAACCACACCCAACCACACACCCACCAACAGACACACAACCACACACACAACCACACACATAGACAAGCACACAAACAACCACACACACATAACCACACCCATAACCACACACAACCACACACACACACAACCACAACCACAACCACACACACACACACAACCACACATATCCACACACACAACCAAACACACAACCACACACACAACCACAACCACACACACAACAACCACAACCACACACAACCACACACACACAACCACACACACACACACAACTATACACACAACCACACACACATAACCACACACACTCAACCACACCCAACCACACACACAACCACATATCCACACAACACCCACAACCACACACACACAACCACACACCCACACAACCACAACCACACCCAACCACACACACAACCACACCCACAACCATACACATACACACCCACAACCACACACAACAACCACACACAACAACCACACACACAACCACACACACATAACCACACACAACTACACACATAACCCCACACATAACCCCAGACACAACCACACACACACAACCCCACACACACACAAAACCACACCCCCACACACACACACAACCACAACCACACACAATCACACCCACAACCACACACACACAATCACACACACAACCACACACACAACCACACACACAACCACACACACACAACCACACACACACACAACCACACACACAACCACACAAACAACCACACACACAGACACACACAACCATACACCCAACCACACCCACAACCGCACACACAACCATAATCAGACACAAAGACACAATCACACATTCACAACCACAGACACACAACCACTCAATCTCCCCCACACACACACAACCACACACACACACAACCACACACAACCACAGAACCACAATCCCACACACAACCAAACACACACAACCACAACCACACACACACAACCACACCCAAAAACACACACACAACCACACCCACACACAACCACACACACACACCACACACACAACCACACACAACCACACAAACAACTACAACCACACACAACCACACACACAACTACACACACAACCACAACCACACACAACCACATACACAACCACAATCACACACACAACCACACACACAACCACACAATCAACCACACACACAACCACACACAACCACACCCACAACCATACACCCACAACCGCACACACAACCACAACCACACACACAGCCACAACCACATACACACAACACAAGCAACCACACACACACACAACCATACACACATCCACACCAAACCACATATCCACACCCACCCACAACCATACCCGCACCCACAAACACACCCACACACAACCACACACATAACCACAACCACACACACAAACACATACACAAGCACACACACAACCACACACACAACCATACACACAACCACACACACACACAACCACACACAACCACACACAACTGCACACATAACCACACACACAACCACACACACAACACATACAACCACAACCACACACACAACTGCACACACAACCACAACCACACACACAACCATGCACACAACCACACACAACCCCCACACCCACACAACCACACCCACAACTACACCCACATATACAAACACACCTAACCCCACACCCACATCCACACACACAACCACACACACACACACAACCACACACACACATCCACACACACAACCACACACAACCACACACACACATCCACAACCACACACACAACCACACACACACACATAACCACACACAACCACACACACAACCACACACAACCACACACATAACCTCACCTACACCATACACACACACAATCACACACAACCACACCCACAACCACACGAACAACCACAACCACACACAACCACACCCAACCCGCACACACACAGCCATACACACAACCACACACACACACACAACCACACACAACCACACCCAACCTGCACACACACAACCACACACACAACCATACACACAACACACACAACCACACACACAACCGCACACACAACCACACACCCAACCACACACACAACCATGCACACAACCACACACAACCCCCACACCCACACAACCACACCCACAACCACACACACAACCACACCTAACCACACAACCATACCTACAACCACACACACACAACCACAAACACACACACACACAACCACACACACACAACCACACACACACAACCACACACACACATCCACAACCACACACACAACAACACACCCATACATAACCACACACAACCACACACACAACCACACACACAACTACACCCACACCATACACACACAACCACAACCACACACAACCACACAACCACAACCACACACACTCACACACACAACCACACACAACAACCACACACAACAACCACACACACCACACACACACAACCACACACAACTTCACACATAATCCCACACATAACCCCAGACACAACCACACACACAAAACCACACACACACATACAACCACACACACAACCACACCCACAGCCATACACACACACAACCACTACCACACACAATCACACCCACAACCACACACACACAATCACACACACAACCACGCACACAACCACACACACAACCACACACACAACCACACACACAACCACACACACACAACCACACACACAACCACACACACAACCACACAAACAACCACACCCAACCACATACTCAAACACACACAACCACACACCCAACCACACCCACAACCACACACACAACCATAATCAGACACAAAGACACAATCACACATACACAACCACACACACACACACAACCACTCAATCCCACACACACACAACCACACACACACACAACCACACCCAACAACACAACCACAATCCCACACACAACCAAACACACAACACCACACACACAACCACAACCACTGACACGCAACCACACCCAAAACCACACACACAACCATACCCACACACAACCACACACAACCACACACACACCACACACACACAACCACACACAACCACACAAACAACCACAACTACACACAACCACACACACAACTACACCCACAACCACACACAACCACACACACAACCACAATCACACACAACACCACACACACAACCACACACACAACCACACAATTAACCACACCCACAACCACACACAACCACACCCACACCCACAACCACACACCCACAACCACACACACAACCACAACCACACACACAACCACACACACACAACACAAGCAACCACACACACACATAACCACACACAACCACACACACAACCACACAAAACCACACACACAACCACACCTACACCATACTGTTGGACCTGGCCTCATGGCATAGTCCTGGCCCCCTTTTCATGCTGACCGGGGACCTCTTCACCCTTCGGGGTCCCCCCAGGATGGTACACATCTACCCACACCAGCCAACGTGACCCGGCACCTCCCCGGCCGCGGCCCCAGCGAAACCCCGACATCAAGGCACCAAGATCCGGCCAGGGGGCACCACGTGACCAATCCCCCGATTCCGGAGGAGGGGAGTGTCGATGGGACCCCCTACCGTCCCCCAACGCCTGGGTGCGATCGCTCTCCGGCCTCCCTGGGCACTGGCGCCTCTCCCGCTGGGCGTCTGGCCTCTCCCAGCCCGGCCTCTCCGCCCCCTCCGGACGCAAGGGTCCGGACATCAAAGGGCTCCAGACCTATATCTGGGGCGAACCCGCACCAGGACAGTAGTTGTATCCTGGAGTCGGGAGCACTGCTGATCGAATCGCGGCTGACCCTACGGAGAAAAAGACTCTTACCTGGAACTGTACCTCGAGCCATGCTGACTGCGTCGCCGCTCCACCTTGCTGAGACTAAGACCCTCACGGAAACCTCGGAGCCCTGCTGACGCCGTCGCGGCCCAACCTCGCTGAACTACCATCGGAGCCCTGCTGACTTCGTCGCGGCTCGAGCTAGCTGAACTGACCCGCCGAGCCCTGCTGACTCCATCGCGGCTCCACCTCATCGAGCTGCCCTTGTGTCCGGCACCCGACGCTCCAACTCCCGGAGTCCCTCCCAGCTTGAGGCTTAATACTTGGGCGCAGGGTACCCCCGTACCAGGCTGAAACTGAGACTGTCCCGCTACCCCTTCCCCACAAAGACATTGAGACTCTTTGCGGATCCCTCGATCCACCTGTACATATTGCCAAAGAAACCTACGATACTTACCGATAAAGATATATGAGAACTGATACTCGTGTCGAGTCCTATGTGGTGGGGTTACTGGGCTAGTACGATTATAGGGGAAGGACCTCTCCTCGGAGGCTTCTCAGCGGCGCTCGGCTACTTCCTTGCAGTAAGGAGGCCCACTGGGTGGTCCCTCTGACTCCCCAGCGGTCCGCCTTCTAACATTTGGTGGCCAGCGACGGGATCCGAGCCGGACGCAAATCGTACAGCAAGTAACTCACCCGCTACCTAACCAGACGCAGAATAACCATGAGCAGCCAGGAGACCACCACGAAAGCGGGGTTCCAACAAGAACGGTTGGAGTAATATACCCACAAAGAACTCAAACAGTTCTGCAAAGACAAAGGCATTTCGACCACCGGATTAGGCTCAAAAGAGGACATGCAGAAAGCCCTAAGAGCCTGGGTAGAGTGCGAAGCAGCATCGCCCCAAAACGAAGGAACGTCAGAACTAAACGTAGCCGTGCAGCCAACCACGGCCCCGGCAAATGGGGGAAGAAACCGCATGGAAACCGGCCTATCCCCAGAAGAGATACGGGAGCGGGAGAGGGTCCGGACCCATGAATTAGAACTCGCACGACTCCGGCTGGACGGAGAACTCCTACTGGCGGAAAAGAAGTTGGCCCTAGAGCAACTACGGTTGCAAGAAGAGATTGAGGGAAAAAAACGGCACAGAGAACTGGAGGAGAAAAAGCTAACCCTCGAGCACGAGCGGAGCCTCAAGGAGCTTGAACTTAAGTCCAAAAAGGGGGAGACCGGCACCTCCGGAAACAAGGACACTCCTCCGCCGACAGAGGTGAAGGTACATATCCCCAAGGATGTCGTCAAAGAATACTACAAGAACGACGACATCCAACAATGGTTCAAAGCCTACGAAGTAGCCATGACCTCCCATCGGGTACCCCGGAAAGATTGGGGTGCCGGCCTATGGGGACGATTCCTCAGCGAGGGTCGAGACACCCTGCTACAGCTCCCGGACGACGTAATGACCTCGTACGATCACATGAAGGAGGCCCTGCTCACCCGCTATGGCCTCACCGCCGAAATGTACCGCCAGCGCTTCCGAGACTGCAAGAAACTCCCCGGTAGCACTTGGGTGGAGTACGTCGACTTTTTTAGCAGAGCCCTGGAAGGGTGGGTCAAGGGCAGCAAGGTCACCTCCTACGAGCAGCTGTTCGACCTCATTGTCTGGGAGCATCTCTCCAACAACTGTTTCGTCGAGCTAAGACAGTACCTCCTCGACAGCAAACTGACCGAGCCACAGAAGCTCGCCGTCGAGGCCGATCGATGGGTGAACAACCGGGTCCCCCGGAACTTGATGGGGGAGTACCAGCAGAATGCCACAGGACCCCCCCACCAGCGCGGCGGAGGAGGAGGGTCAAACCGGAGCCGAGACTTTACAGCAGGGCCGCCCCGGAGTCCTCCTCGGGGTCCGCCCTCGAACCGCACGTCCCCGACCCTAGCGCGAAGGGGGACAATGCCAGCCCGACCAGGACCTCGGACAACGGTAACCTGCTACAGCTGCCAACAACCAGGGCACTATGCCAGTGACCCATCCTGCCCCATGAACCGACGAAGCGGGGCCACCGGGCCCCCGCCCCGACAGCTGGCAGCCACCGCCCTGGGGGAAGGGGAGGAGGAGGAAGAGAACACCGACGCCGGGTCCACCGAGTGGGAGCCGGCCGCCATGTCCCTCGTACGCCTGGGCAGCCGAGAAATGGTGCCCCAAACCCCCATCCCGAGCAACACCCAGAAATACCAGCAGTGGGTCACCATTAATGGACGCCGGGCCGAAGCCCTCCGTGACACTGGAGCCAGCGTGACCGCTGTCCGCTGCCACCTGGTGACCTCCGAACAGATCCTGCCTCATGTACTGTGCCCCGTCCGGACGGCCGACAACACTGAGAGCATGTGCCGGATGGCCCGGATTCCATTCGAGTGGGGAGGAGTGTCAGGCCTGCTGAAAGTAACCGTCCGCGACGATGCCCCGGTGGACTGCCTCCTGGGGAACGACCTGGAAAGTTCCCCCTGGGCCCAGGTTGAGCGCCGGGAGCACCTAGGGATGCTGGGACTGCCCGAATGGGCCTGTGCCACCACCCGGTCCATGACCGCCCAGGCCCACCGACTGACCGTAGCGGCGGCCCCCGACGAGCCCGAGGGGCCCGAACCCCCACCTCCCTTGGTCGAGGAGGAACCCGACGCGGATGCCGGGCAGTTCGAACTTCCCCGGAACGAGATCGCCTCCCTCAGCGAACTCCCTGAACTTGCACAGTGGCGCCACGATGGGGGCCCCACGAGGGAACAGTTCCAGCAAGAACAGAAAACCTGCCCCTCCCTCAAGGGGACCCGACAGCAGGCGGCCGCCCAAGCCGCCGATGACCAAACAGGAACGCGCTGGGTCTATTGGGACAATGACCTGCTCTACAGCGAGCAGAAGATCGCAGAAATAGGGGCCGGTCGAGTGCTGGTGGTCCCCCTCTGATTCCGAGGTTTCCTCCTCAATTTGGCACATGATGTGCCCCTCGCCGGGCACCTGGGGCAAGACAAAACATACAGCCACCTGGTGACCCACTTCTACTGTCCCCGAATGCGTAAGGACGTGGACAATCACTGCCGGACCTGCCCGACCTGCCAAGCCAGCGGGAAGACTGGGGGACGGGTCAAAGCCCCTCTCCAGCCCTTCCCGGCCGTCAACACCCCGTTCGAGCGAGTGGGAATCGACATAGTGGGGCCCCTGGACCCCCGAACCGCCCTGGGTCACCACTTCATCCTCGTCCTAGTCGACCACGCCACCCGATACCCTGAGGCCATCCCTCTCCGAACTGTGACAGCCCCCATGGTGGGCCGGGCCTTGATGGGAATCTTCTCGAGAGTGGGGTTCCCCCGGGAAGTGGTGAGCGACCGAGGTACGAACGTTATATCGAAATACATGCGGTCCCTATGGCAACCATGCGGGGTTACCTACAAGTTCACCACCCCGTACCACCCCCAGGGGAACGGACTAGTCGAACGTTTCAACAGAACACTGAAAGGGATGATCAAAGGCCTGGAAGAGCCCCTGAGGTGGAAATGGGACGTCCTGCTGCCCTGCCTCCTATTTGCCTATCGGGAGGTCCCACAGAAGTCTCTAGGGTTCAGCCCCTTCGAACTCTTGTACGGACACCCTGTCCGAGGTCCCCTCAGCCTGGTCAAGGAAGGCTGGGAGACGAACATCCGAAATGCCCCTCCCGACGTCTACCGGTACCTCCTGACCCTGCGGAACCAAACCCGGAGGTTCCGGGCACTGGCCGAGGCCAACCTCGAGGCCAGCCAAGAGGACATGAAACGCTGGTATGACCAGAACGCCTCCTCCATTGAGTTCGAGCCGGGCCAGCAAGTCTGGGTCATGTCGCCCGTGGACCCCTGTGCCCTCCAGGACAAATGGACCGGGCCCTTCAAGGTGGTGGAGAAGAAGAGCCCCGTCACCTACCTAGTCGACCTGGAGTCCTCCAGGAACCCCCTCCGGGTTCTACACGCAAACCGGCTCAAACCCCACTTTGCTCGAACGGAACTAAGCCTGCTGCTAGCTACCGACGATGGGGGCGAGGGCGACGCCGAGCCCCTACCAGACCTCCTGAGGACCTCCGACCAAGACGGCTCCATAGAGGGCGTCAAACTCTCCACCACCCTGACCTCGGAACAGCGCCACGACTGTCAACAGCTGCTGCAACCCTTCGCTGCCCTCTTCTCCCTCACGCCCGGGGTCACTCCCTGGTGCGTCCATGACGTCAACACCGGGGACAGCCCCCCCGTGCAACACCGGGCCTACAGGGTGCCCGACCGAGTGCGTGCCTGCATCCAAGCCGAGGTCGCCAAGATGCTAGCCCTCGGGGTCATCGAACCTACCGACAGTCCCTGGGTCAGCCCAGTGGTCCTGGTGCCGAAGGCCGCCGCACCAGGCACCACCCTGGAACTCAGATTTTGCGTGGACTACCGAGGGTTGAACGCCGTCACCAAGACCGATGCCCATCCCATTCCTCGGGCAGACGAACTAATCGACCGCCTAGGAGCCGCCCGCTACCTATGCACCTTCGACCTCACTGCCGGATACTGGCAGATCAGGCTCACCCCCGGCGCCCATGAGCGATCCGCCTTCTCCACTCCCGATGGGCACTACCACTTTCGGGTGATGCCCTTCGGCATGAAAAATGCCCCGGCGACCTTCCAATGACTAGTGAACAAGGTCCTGGCCGGACTGGAAGCGTTCAGCGCCGCCTATCTGGACGATATTGCCGTATTCAGCAGCCACTGGGCCGAGCACCTGGGGCACCTCGGGGAAGTTCTGGCCGCCCTCCAAAGAGCCGGACTCACGATAAAGGCCGGCAAATGCCAGTTAGGCCAGGGTTCCGTGACCTATCTGGGCCATCAAGTGGGGAGCGGCCAGGTGGCTCCCCTCCAGCCAAAAATTGATGCCATCAAAGCCTGGGAGCCCCCAGCCACCCAAACCGCTGTCCGGGCCTTCCTGGGCCTCACGGGCTATTACCGACGGTTCATCCAAAACTATGGGAGCATTGTGGGACCCCTCACGGAGCTTACGTCCAAGAAGCAACCCAAAAAGGTGAACTGGACACCCCGCTGCCAGGCGGCCTTCGAGACCCTCAAGACAGCAATTTGTACCGCTCCTGTGCTGCAAGCCTCCGACTACAGCAGGGAATTCATAGTACAGACCGATGCCTCAGAGTACGGAGTTGGGGTGGTCCAGTCCCAAGTAAATTCGGAAGGCCTTGACAGACCAGTGGCCTTCATCAGCCGGCGACTGCTGCCCCGGGAGCAGAGATGGAGCACCATCGAGCGAGAGGCCTTCGCCGTGGTATGGGCCCTCAAAAAGCTCCGGCCCTACCTCTTCGGCACCCACTTTCGGGTCCAAACCGACCATCGGCCCTTGCGGTGGTTAATGCAAATGAGAGGAGAAAACCCGAAGTTGTTGCGATGGTCCATCTCTCTGCAAGGGATGGACTTCACAGTAGAACACCGGCTCGGCAATGACCACGCCAATGCCGACGGCCTGTCCCGTTTCTTTCACCTTGGCGAGGAGAACCCCCAAGGAGATGGGTGACTCTCCCTGCCTTCGGCTGGGGGGGACGCCTGTTGGACCTGGCCTCGTGGCGTGGTCCTGGCCCCCTTTTCAGGCCGACCGGGGACCTCTTCACCCTTCGGGGTCCCCCCAGGATGGTACACATCTACCCACACCAGCCAACGTGACCCGGCCCCTCCCTGCCGCGGCCCCAGCGAAACCCTCCCTGGGCACTGGCGCCTCTCCCGCTGGGCGTCTGGCCTCTCCCAGCCCGGCCTCTCCGCCCCCTCCGGAAGCAAGGGTCCGGACATCAAAGGGCTCCAGACCTATATCTGGGGTGAACCCGCACCAGGACAGTAGTTGTATCCTGGAATCGAGAGCCCTGCTGATCGAATCGCGGCTGACCCTACGGAGAAAAAGACTCTTACCTGGAACTGTACCTCGAGCCCTGCTGACTGCGTTGCGGCTCCACCTTGCTGAGACTATGACCCTCACGGAAACATCGGAGCCCTGCTGACGCCGTCGCGGCCCAACCTCGTTGAACTACCATCGGAGCCCTGTTGACTTCGTCGCGGCTCGAGCTAGCTGAACTGACCCGCCGAGCCCTGCTGACTCCATCGCGGCTCAACCTCGTCGAGCTGCCCTTGTGTCCGGCACCCGACGATCCAACTCCCGGAGTCCCTCCCAGCTTGAGGCTTAATACTTGGGCGCAGGGTACCCCCGTACCAGGCTGAAACTGAGACTGTCCCGCTACCCCTTCCCCACAAAGACATTGAGACTCTTTGCGGATCCCTCGATCCACCTGTACATATTGCCAAAGAAACCTATGATACTTACCGATAAAGATATATGAGAACTGATACTTGTGTCGAGTCCTATGTGGTGGAGTTACTGGGCTAGTACGATTATAGGGGAAGGACCTCTCCTCGGAGGCTTCTCAGCGGCGCTCGGCTACTTCCTTGCAGTAAGGAGGCCCACTGGGTGGTCCCACCGACTCCCCAGCGGTCCGCCTTCTAACACATACACACACACAATCACACACAACCACACCCACAACCACACACACAACCACAACCACACACACAACCACACACACAACCATGCACACACACAACCGCACACACAACCATACACACAACCACACACACACATAACCACACCCAACCGCACACACACAACCACACACACAACACACACAACCACAACCACACACACAACCGCACACACAACCACACACCCAACCACACACACAACCACGCACACAACCACACACAACCCCCACACCCACACAACCACACCCAGAACCACACACACAACCACACCTAACCACACAACCACACCTACAACCACACACACAACCACAACCACATACACACAACCACACACACAACCACACACACACAACCACACACACACAACCACACACCCACACATAACCACACACAACCACACACACAACCACACACACAACCACACCCACACCATACACACACAACCACAACCACACACAACCACACACACAACCACACAACCACAACCACACACACTCACACACATAACCACACACAACAACCACACACAACAACCACACACACAACCACACACACCACACACAACTACACACATAACCCCACACATAACCCCAGACACAACCACACACACACAACCACACACACACACACACAACCACACACACAACCACACACAAAGCCATACACACTGTTGGAAAGGCGTTCGCTGGAGAGGTGTTCGATACACGTCTTGCCCACCCCTTTGACCCACCTCTCCCAAGTAGGCCGAACCAGGCGCGCACACCCTGAGCTTACACTACGAACAGAGGGACACCACACGTATTTCTTCGTAGGACGATAGGTTCTTTTATCGAAGGTTTCAAGGGATCTTTATGATCCAAGTTGCAATTAGTACATCAGTGGCACAAGAGACTACAAATCGGTGGTAGGGGAATGGGGGTAGCGGGACAGTCTTTGAATGTAGTGTCTCTGCCAAGTACCCTGCGGACAGCTCACAATCCTCGAGCTGGAGGGTGTTGTTTCTCTTGGCGATCTCTTGCCAATCTTCCTCGAGGGGAGAGCCGCGAGTCACTCAGCAGGCACAGGTAGTTCGGAGTTCGGGAGCCGCGACCTCGTCAGCAGGGCTCAGGTGGTTCAATGGTCGGGGGCCGCGAGTCACTCAGCAGGCACAGGTGGTTCGGAGTTCGGGAGCCGCGACCGCATCAGCAGGGCTCAGATGGTTCAATGGCTGGAGGCCGCGAGTCACTCAGCAGGCCCAGGTGGTTCGGTGTTCGGGAGCCGCGACAGCGTCAGCAGGGCTCCGATGGTTCCAGGTCTTCTCTGCCATTCGTCCCTCCGGCACCCCTTATTATACTCCCCCTGCCCTTTGAAGTCCGGAGTCCTTTTAGAGAGGGGCCTTTGGGGACTGAGGGGGGTTCGGCGGGATTTCCTGCCGCTCGTTCCTTTGGTCTTTTCAGGTGGGTCTGGGAGGGACCCCAGACGCTCGGCAGGTGAGGCGCCTGCGCCACAGGGGCCTGGTGGCCGATCGAGCCCTCCCGGGGGAAGGCGATCCGAGGTGTGACTGGGCTGGCGCCTCTTGGTCTGGCTCGGGGGGTTCCCGCTCCCTTGGTCGGACATGCGTGGTAGGGTGTCGAGTCTGGCGGGGGCTCTGGCCGGCCCTCGGGTCTGTGTGGCTGGGGCGGCCGGAGTCGGAGATGCCGTGTCTTGGGGTGGTTGCAGGTTGGCTGGAGGATCGGGAGGGCCTACGCCGTGAGGCCGGTCTCACACGCGTCCCCCCCAGCTGAAAGGCGTGGAGAACTACCCATCCACTGGGAGGTTCTCCTCGCTGAAGCGGAAGAACCGGGACAGGCCGTCGGCATTGGCATGATCCGTCCCGGGGTGATGCTCGACACTGAAGTCCATCCCTTGGAGGGAGATTGACCATCGTAATAGCTTGGGGTTCTCTCCCCTCATCTGCATCAGCCACCGCAAGGGCCGGTGGTCCGTCTGCACTCGGAAGTGGGTTCCGAACAAGTAGGGCCGTAGTTTCTTGAGGGCCCAGACTACGGCGAAGGTCTCTCGTTCTATGGTACTCCAACGCTGTTCTCGAGGCAGCAGCCTTCGGCTGATGAAGGCTATCGGCTAATCTATGCCCTTGTCGTTGAACTGCGAGAGGACGGCCCCGATGCCGTGTTCGGATGCGTCGGTCTGGACCACAAACTCTTGGGAGTAGTCGGGGGCCTTGAGTACTGGGGCAGTGCACATGGCGGTTTTCAAGGCGTCGAACGCTTGCTGGCACGGGGGGGTCCACTGCACCTTCTTCGGGAGCTTTTTGGAGGTCAACTCCGTGAGGGGCCCTGCGAGGCTACCATAGTTTTTAATGAACCTCCGGTAGTATCCTGTGAGGCCCAGGAAGGCCCGGACTTCCGTCTGAGTGGTGGGGGGCTCCCAGGACTTGATGGCGTCGATCTTTGGTTGGAGGGGGGCGACCTGCCCGCTGCCCACCTGATGCCCCAGATAGACCACGGAGCCTTGCCCGATCTGACATTTGCTGGCCTTCACAGTTAGGCCGGCTTGGCGCAGGGCCAGCAGTACTTGCCGGAGGTGCTGGAGATGCTCGTGCCATTGAGAGCTGAATACGGCTATGTCGTCAAGGTACGCTGCGCTGAACTCCTCGAGTCCGGCCAAGACCTTGTTTACCAACCGCTGGAAGGTGGCCGGGGCATTTTTCATCCCGAACGGCATGACCCTGAAGCGGTAGTGTCCATCGGGTGTGGAGAAGGCGGAGCGTTCCTTTGCTCCCTCCGTGAGCGCAATCTGCCAGTAACCGCAGGTCAGGTCGAAGGTGCTGAGGAAACGAGCAGCCCCAAGGCGGTCGATGAGCTCGTCGGCGCGGGGGATAGGATGGGCGTCCGCTCGGGTGACCGCATTGAGCCCCCGGTAGTCCACACAGAATCTTAGTTCGGGGGCGACCCCAGGGGCGGCCGCTTTCGGGACCAGGACTACCGGGCTGGCCCAGGGGCTATCGGAGGGTTCGATCACTCCAAGGGTCAACATCTTCTGTACTTCGGTCTTGATGCAGGTGCGGACCCGGTCAGGCACCCGGTAGGCTCGGTGTCTCACAGGTGGGCTGTCGCCGGTGTCCACGTCGTGGACACACCAGTCGGTGACCCTTGGGATTAGGGAGAAGAGGTCTGCGAATTGTCTGAGCAGCTGGCGACAGTCGTCGGACTGTTGGGGGGTGAGGGTGGTCGACAGTTTCACTCCCTCCACAGAACCATCTATTTCTTTAGCGCACAGGGTGTCGGGCAGGGGTTCAGTGTCTTCTTTCGCCCCATCGTCGGTGGCCAGGAGCAAACTCAACTCCGTTCTAACAAAGTGGGGCTTGAGACGGTTCACGTGGAGAACCCGGAGGGGGTTCCGCAGGGACTGCACATCGATCAGGTACGTGACCTGACTCTTCCGCTCGATCACCTTGAAGGGGCCAGTCCATTTGTCTTGTAGGGCGCAGGGTTTCACCGGGGCCATGACCCAAACCTGCTGGCCCGGCTGGGACTCGACCAGAGTTGCGTTCTGGTCATACCAGTGCTTCATTTCTTCTTGACTGGCCTCGAGGTTAGCTTCTGCGAGTTCTCTGAACTTCCGGGGCTGGTTGCGGAGCGCCAGGATGTAGCAGAACACATCAGGGGGGGTCCCCTGGGGGCTTGTCTCCCAGCCCTCTTTGACTAGGCTCAGGGGCCCCCGGACGGGGTGTCCGTATAGTAGTTCGAATGGGCTGAACCCCAGGGACTTTTGGGGAACTTCCCGGTACGCGAACAGGAGGCAAGGGAGGAGGACGTCCCATCTTCGGCGCAGGGGCTCCTCGAGGCCCAGGATCATCCCCTTCAGGGTTCTGTTAAAGCGTTCCACCAGGCCGTTGCCCTGGGGGTGGTAGGGGGTCGTGAACTTATATGTTACTCCGCACTGCTGCCACAGGGACTTCATGTAGCGGGATATAAAGTTAGTGCTGCGATCACTCACAACCTCGCGAGGGAATCCTACACGGGAGAAGATCCCCATGAGAGCCCGGCCCACCACTGGAGCCGTCACGGTGCGGAGAGGAATGGCCTCGGGGTAGCGGGTGGCATGGTCCACCAGGACGAGGATAAATCTGTGGCCCTGGGCGGTCTTCGGATCCAGGGGTCCCACGATGTCGATGCCAACCCGCTCAAACGGGGTACTCACAACGGGAAAGGGTTGTAATGGAGCCTTGCGCTTTCCGCCACTTTTCCCACTGCCCTGGCACGTGAGGCAGGATTTACAGTGGACCTCTACATTTGCTCGCATCTTGGGCCAATAGAAGTGGGTAACTAATCGCTGATATGTTTTGTCTTGGCCTAAGTGTCCTGCCAAGGGTACATCGTGGGCCAGGCCCAGGAGGAGGCTTCGGAAGCGCAGGGGTACTACCAGTACTCGGGCTGTGCCTAGCTCGGCTGACTTTTGTTCGCTGTATAGGAGGCCATTGTCCCAATATACCCAGTGGGTTCCAGACCGGTCACCGGCGGTCTGGGCTTCGGCTTGTTGTCGGAGTCCCACGAGGGAAGGGCAGGTGGCCTGTTCTTGGCAGAACTCTTCACGGGAGGGACCTCCCTCACAGCACCACTGGGCCATCTCGGGCAGTTCTCCGAGCTCAGTCAGTGCCTCAGGGGCGGAAGGTTCCGACCCCTCGCCCGGGTTAGTGTCTTCTTCTCCTTCCGGAGGAGGGTTGTCCGTCTCTGGTAGGGTGTCCCGTTTCTCGGGGACAGTGTTCAGTGGGAGGGCCTCAACGCCCTCGGAGAGAGGCAATCGCGCGGTCATGGAGCGCGTGGTGGCGCAGACCCATTCGGGTAGGCCCATCATCTCGAGATGGGCTCTTCGTTCTACTTGCCCCCACGGGGAACTCTCAAGGTCGTTGCCCAGGAGGCAGTCTACGGGCTGTGATGTTCGGACGGCTACCTTCAATTCTCCGGAGACTCCTCCCCCCTCGAAAGGCACCAGAGCCATCTGGCAGAGGTTCTCGGAATTGTCGGAGGATATGACCGGACAGAGGGCATCGGGTAGGATCTGGTCTTCAGAGATTAGGTTGCGGTGGACCGCGGTGACACTTGCCCCGGTATCGCGGAGGCCCTCGACTCGGTGGCCGTTGATGGTCACCTGCTGTCGGTACTTCTTCGTGTTGGCGGGCAAGGGTGTTCCGGGGACCATTTCTCGATCCCCAAGGGAGACCAGAGCCATGGCAGCTGGTTCCCACTCTTCGGAGTCCTCTATCTCTTCCCCTAGGGCCACGGAGGCAATCTGCCGGGCCGGAGGGTTGGTTGTTGCGGGTCGTTGATACAGGGGACACTGGGGGTCATTGGCGTAGTGTCCGGGCTGTTGGCAGCGGAAGCAGGTGGTCCTGGTTCGTGGCCCTAGCCACCCCGGGGCTCCGGTGCTGGCTGGGGACGGGGCTGGACCTGCCGCCGGTGGGCTGCTGGGAGGGTTGTGCGGGGGCCCCCCTTGGAAGTCTCTCGGTCGGCCTTGGTTTCCTCCGCCCCTCTGGCGGGGGGGTCCTTGACTGTGGCGACCGTAGTCTCCCACGGGGCCTCGGGTGGCCCGGGTGTTCACCCAACGGTCAGCCTCGGCGGCCAGCTTTCGAGGGTCGGTGAGTTTACTGTCCAGGAGATGTTGGTGCAGTTCTACAAAGCAATTGGCCGCTAAATGTTCCCAGGCTATCAGATCAAACAGCTCTTCGAAGGTGGAGACCTTGCTGCCCTTGACCCACCCGTCCAAGGCCCGGCTGTAAAAGTTCACGTATTCTACCCATGTGGTGCCCGGTATCTTTTTGCAATCTCGGAACCGTTGCCGGTACATTTCGGGGGTGAGTCCATATCGGCCCACGAGGGCTTCTTTCATGTGGCTGTAGGAGTTCATGACCGTGGAGGGCAGATCCAGCAGGGTATCTCTTCCTTCGCTTAAGAACCGGCCCCATGGCCCAGCCCCCCAATCCTTCTGCGGGACTCGGTGAGAGGTCATGGCGACTTCGTAGGCCTTAAACCACTGCTGGATATCGTCGTTTTTGTAATACTCCTTTATCACATCCTTGGGGATGTGGACTTTGGCTTCCACGGTGGAAGCGGATGGTAGATTCCCGGAGGGTCGTGACTCTTCACTTTTAGCCCTCAACTCGATCTCTTTTAGGCTGCGTTCATGTTCCAGCTGGAGTTTCTTTTCTTCGTGCTCTCTTTGGCGTCTCTTTTCCTCGAGTTCCCTTTGTAGCCGTAACTGCTCGACGGGCAACTTTTTCTCGGTCAGTTTTATTTCTCCCTCGATTTTCAGTTTGGCCAGTTCAAGTTTGTGGTTGCGGCCTCTCTCTCGGTCTGCTAGTTCCTCGGGGGACAGGTTCCCCTCTGGCCCGCTGTTTCTCACCGGGATGCTTCGTGGTTCATGGGCGGAATCTCCTTCTGTTTGGGTCGGGGACGCCCCTGTCTCGACCCAGGTCTTCAATACTTTCTGGAAGTCTTCCTTTGTGCTTAATCCGGTGGTAGCGATTCCAAGGTCTTTGCAAAATTGTTTTAATTCTCTATGCGTATAATAGTCCAATTGATCCTCTCGGAACGTCGAGCTCATTTCGGTACCTGCGGCACCCAGGGAGGTTTCTCCTTCCATCTCTGTTTGGTAGTGCGTCAGTCGTTCACTGCCCGCTCTCTTTCGGTGTCGGCTCGGATCCCGTCGTCTGCCTCCAAATGTTGGAAAGGCGTTCGCCGGAGAGGGGTTCGAGACACGTCTTGCCCACCCCTTTGACCCACCTCTCCCAAGTAGGCCGAACCAGGCGCGCACACCCTGAGCTTACACTACGAACAGAGGGACACCACACGTATTTCTTCGTAGGATGATAGGTTCTTTTATCAAAGGTTTCAAGGGATCTTTATGATCCAAGTTGCAAGTAGTACATCAGTGGCACAAGAGACTACAAATCAGTGGTAGGGGGATGGGGGTAGCGGGACAGTCTTTGAATGTAGTGTCTCTGCCAAGTACCCTGCGGACAGCACACAATCCTCGAGCTGGAGGGTGTTGTTTCTCTTGGCGATCTCTTGCCAATCTTCCTCGAGGGGAGAGCTGCGAGTCACTCAGCAGGCACAGGTAGTTCGGAGTTCGGGAGCCGAAACCTCGTCAACAGGGCTCAGGTGGTTCAATGGTCGGGGGCCGCGAGTCACTCAGTAGGCACAGGTGGTTCTGAGTTCGGGTGCCGCGACCGCGTCAGCAGGGCTCAGATGGTTCAATGGCTGGAGGCCGCGAGTCACTCAGCAGGCCCAGGTGGTTCGGTGTTCGGGAGCCGCGACAGCGTCAGCAGGGCTCCGATGGTTCCAGGTCTTCTCTGCCATTCGTCCCTCCGGCACCTCTTATTATACTCCCCCTGCCCTTTGAAGTCCGGAGTCCTCGCAGAGAGGGGCCTTTGGGGACTGAGGGGGGTTCGGCGGGATTTCCTGCCGCTCGTTCCTTTGGTCTTTTCAGGTGGGTCTGGTAGGGACCCCAGACGCTCGGCAGGCGAGGTGCCTGCGCCACAGGGGCCTGGTGGCCGATCGAGCCCTCCCGGGGGAAGGCGATCCGAGGTCTGACTGGGCTGGCGCCTCTTGGTCTGGCTCGGGGGGTTCCCGCTCCCTTGGTCGGACATGCGTGGTAGGGTGTCGAGTCTGACGGGGGCTCTGGCCGGCCCTCGGGTCTGTGTGGCTGGGGCGGCCGGAGTCGGAGATGCCGTGTCTTGGGGTGGTTGCAGGTTGGCTGGAGGATCGGGAGGGCCTACGCCGTGAGGCCGGTCTCACACGCGTCCCCCCCAGCTGAAAGGCGTGTAGAACTACGCATCCACTGGGGGGTTCTCCTCGCTGAAGCGGAAGAACGGGGACAGGCCGTCGGCGTTGGCATGATCCGTCCCGGGGCGATGCTCGACAGTGAAGTCCATCCCTTGGAGGGAGATTGACCATCGTAATAGCTTGGGGTTCTCTCCCCTCATCTGCATCAGCCACCGCAAGGGCCGGTGGTCCGTCTGCACTCGGAAGTGGGTTCCGAACAAGTAGGGCCGTAGTTTCTTGAGGGCCCAGACTACGGCGAAGGTCTCTCGTTCTATGGTACTCCAACGCTGTTCTCGAGGCAGCAGCCTTCGGCTGATGAAGGCTATCGGCTGATCTATGCCCTTGTCGTTGAACTGCGAGAGGACGGCCCGATGCCGTGTTCGGATGCGTCGGTCTGGACCACAAACTCTTGGGAGTAGTCGGGGGCCTTGAGTACTGGGGCGGTGCACATGGCGGTTTTCAAGGCGTCGAACGCTTGCTGGCACGGGGTGTCCACTGCACCTTCTTCGGGAGCTTTTTGGAGGTCAACTCCGTGAGGGGCCCTGCGAGGCTACCATAGTTTTTAATGAACCTCCGGTAGTATCCTGTGAGGCCCAGGAAGGCCCGGACTTCCGTCTGAGTGGTGGGGGGCTCCCAGGACTTGATGGCGTCGATCTTTGGTTGGAGGGGGGCGACCTGCCCGCTGCCCACCTGATGCCCCAGATAGACCACAGAGCCTTGCCCGAGCTGACATTTGCTGGCCTTCACGGTTAGGCCGGCTTGGCGCAGGGCCAGCAGTACTTGCCGGAGGTGCTGGAGATGCTCGTGCCATTGAGAGCTGAATACGGCTATGTCGTCAAGGTACGCTGCGCTGAACTCCTCGAGTCCGGCCAAGACCTTGTTTACCAACCGCTGGAAGGTGGCCGGGGCATTTTTCATCCCGAACGGCATGACCCTGAAGCGGTAGTGTCCATCGGGTGTGGAGAAGGCGGAGCGTTCCTTTGCTCCCTCCGTGAGCGCAATCTGCCAGTAACCGCAGGTCAGGTCGAAGGTGCTGAGGAAACGAGCGGCCCCAAGGTGGTCGATGAGCTCGTCGGCGCGGGGGATAGGATGGGCGTCCGCTCGGGTGACCGCATTGAGCCCCCGGTAGTCCACACAGAATCTTAGTTCGGGGGCGACCCCAGGGGCGGCCGCTTTCGGGACCAGGACTACGGGGCTGGCCCAGGGGCTATCGGAGGGTTCGATCACTCCAAGGGTCAACATCTTCTGTACTTCGGTCTTGATGCAGGTGCGGACCCGGTCAGGCACCCGGTAGGCTCGGTGTCTCACAGGTGGGCTGTCGCCGGTGTCCACGTCGTGGACACACCAGTCGGTGACCCTTGGGATTAGGGAGAAGAGGTCTGCGAATTGTCTGAGCAGCTGGCGACAGTCGTCGGACTGTTGGGGGGTGAGGGTGGTCGACAGTTTCACTTTCTCCACAGAACCATCTATTTCTTTAGCGCACAGGGGGTCGGCCAGGGGTTCAGTGTCTTCTTCCGCCCCATCGTCGGTGGCCAGGAGCAAACTCAACTCCGTTCTCAGAAAGTGGGGCTTGAGACGGTTCACGTGGAGAACCCGGAGGGGGTTCCGCGGGGACTGCTCATCGATCAGGTACGTGACCTGACTCTTCCGCTCGATCACCTTGAAGGGGCCAGTCCATTTGTCTTGTAGGGCGCAGGGTTTCACCGGGGCCATGACCCAAACCTGCTGGCCCGGCTGGGACTCGACCAGAGTTGCGTTCTGGTCATACCAGCGCTTCATTTCTTCTTGACTGGCCTCGAGGTTAGCTTCTGCGAGTTCTTTGAACTTCCGGGTCTGGTTGCGGAGCTCCAGGATGTAGCGGAACACATCAGGGGGGGTCCCCCGGGGGCTTGTCTCCCAGCCCTCTTTGACCAGGCTCAGGGGCTCCTCGAGGCCCAGGATCATCCCCTTCAGGGTTCTGTTAAAGCGTTCCACCAGGCCGTTGCCCTGGGGGTGGTAGGGGGTCGTGAACTTATATGTTACTCCGCACTGCTGCCACAGGGACTTCATGTAGCGGGATATAAAGTTAGTGCCGCGATCACTCACAACCTCGCGAGGAAATCCTACACGGGAGAAGATCCCCATGAGAGCCCGGCCCACCACTGGAGCCATCACGGTGCGGAGGGGAATGGCCTCGGGGTAGCGGGTGGCATGGTCCACCAGGACGAGGATAAATTTGTGGCCCTGGGCGGTCTTCGGATCCAGGGGTCCCACGATGTCGATGCCAACCCGCTCAAACGGGGTACTCACAACGGGAAAGGGTTGTAATGGAGCCTTGCGCTTTCCGCCACTTTTCCCACTGCCCTGGCACGTGAGGCAGGATTTACAGTGGACCTCTACATTTGCTCGCATCTTGGGCCAATAGAAGTGGGTAACTAATCGCTGATATGTTTTGTCTTGGCCTAATTGTCCTGCCAAGGGTGCATCGTGGGCCAGGCCCAGGAGGAGGCTTCGGAAGCGCAGGGGTACTACCAGTACTCGGGCTGTGCCTAGCTCGCCTGACTTTTGTTCGCTGTATAGGAGGCCATTGTCCCAATATACCCAGTGGGTTCCGGACCGGTCACCGGCGGTCTGGGCTTCGGCTTGTTGTCGGAGTCCCACGAGGGAAGGGCAGGTGGCCTGTTCTTGGCAGAACTCTTCACGGGAGGGACCTCCCTCACAGCGCCACTGGGCCATCTCGGGAAGTTCTCCGAGCTCAGTCAGTGCCTCAGGGGCGGAAGGTTCCGACCCCTCGCCCGGGTTAGTGTCTTCTTCTCCTTCCGGAGGAGGGTTGTCCGTCTCTGGTAGGGTGTCCCGTTTCTCGGGGACAGTGTTCAGTGGGAGGGCCTCAACGCCCTCGGAGAGAGGCAATCGCGCGGTCATGGAGCGCGTGGTGGCGCAGACCCATTCGGGTAGGCCCATCATCTCGAGATGGGCTCTTCGTTCTACTTGCCCCCACGGGGAACTCTCAAGGTCGTTGCCCAGGAGGCAGTCTACGGGCTGTGATGTTCGGACGGCTACCTTCAATTCTCCGGAGACTCCTCCCCCCTCGAAAGGCACCAGAGCCATCTGGCAGAGGTTCTCGGAATTGTCGGAGGATATGACCGGACAGAGGGCATCGGGTAGGATCTGGTCTTCAGAGATTAGGTTGCGGTGGACCGCGGTGACACTTGCCCCGGTATCGCGGAGGCCCTCGACTCGGTGGCCGTTGATGGTCACCTGCTGTCGGTACTTCTTCGTGTTGGCGGGCAAGGGTGTTCCGGGGACCATTTCTCGATCCCCAAGGGAGACCAGAGCCATGGCAGCTGGTTCCCACTCTTCGGAGTCCTCTATCTCTTCCCCTAGGGCCACGGAGGCCATCTGCCGGGCCGGAGGGTTGGTCGTTGCGGGTCGTTGATACAGGGGACACCTGGGGTCATTGGCGTAGTGTCCGGGCTGTTGGCAGCAGAAGCAGGTGGTCCTGGTTCGTGGCCCTAGCCGCCCCGGGGCTCCGGTGCTGGCTGGGGACGGGGCTGGACCTGCCGCCGGTGGGCTGCTGGGAGGGTTGTGCGGGGGCCCCCCTTGGAAGTCTCTCGGTCGGCCTTGGTTTCCTCCGCCCCTCTGGCGGGGGGGTCCTTGACTGTGGCGACCGTAGTCTCCCACGGGGCCTCGGGTGGCCCGGGTGTTCACCCAACGGTCAGCCTCGGCGGCCAGCTTTCGAGGGTCGGTGAGTTTACTGTCCAGGAGATGTTGGCGCAGTTCTACAAAGCAATTGGCCGCTAAATGTTCCCAGGCTATCAGATCAAACAGCTCTTCGAAGGTGGAGACCTTGCTGCCCTTGACCCACCCGTCCAAGGCCCGGCTGTAAAAGTTCACGTATTCTACCCATGTGGTGCCCGGTATCTTTTTGCAATCTCGGAACCGTTGCCGGTACATTTCGGGGGTGAGTCCATATCGGCCCACGAGGGCTTCTTTCATGTGGCTGTAGGAGTTCATGACCGTGGAGGGCAGATCCAGCAGGGTATCTCTTCCTTCGCTTAAGAACCGGCCCCATAGCCCAGCCCCCCAATCCTTCTGCGGGACTCGGTGAGAGGTCATGGCGACTTCGTAGGCCTTAAACCACTGCTGGATATCGTCGTTTTTGTAATACTCCTTTACCACATCCTTGGGGATGTGGACTTTGGCTTCCACGGTGGAAGCGGATGGTAGATTCCCGGAGGGTCGTGACTCTTCACTTTTAGCCCTCAACTCGATCTCTTTTAGGCTGCGTTCATGTTCCAGCTGGAGTTTCTTTTCTTCGTGCTCTCTTTGGCGTCTCTTTTCCTCGAGTTCCCCTTGTAGCCGTAACTGCTCGACGGCTACCTTTTTCTCGGCCAGTTTTATTTCTCCCTCGATTTTCAGTTTGGCCAGTTCAAGTTCGTGGGTGCGGCCTCTCTCTCGGTCTGCTAGTTCCTCGGGGGACAGGTTCCCCTCTGGCCCGCTGTTTCTCACCAGGATGCTTCGTGGTTCATGGGCGGAATCTCCTTCTGTTTGGGTCGGGGACGCCCCTGTCTCGACCCAGGTCTTCAATACTTTCTGGAAGTCTTCCTTTGTGCTTAATCCGGTGGTAGCGATTCCAAGGTCTTTGCAAAATTGTTTTAATTCTCTATGCGTATAATAGTCCAATTGATCCTCTCGGAACGTCAAGCTCATTTCGGTACCTGCGGCACCCAGGGAGGTTTCTCCTTCCATCTCTGTTTGGTAGTGCGTCAGTCGTTCACTGCCCGCTCTCTTTCGGTGTCGGCTCGGATCCCGTCGTCTGCCACCAAATGTTGGAAAGGCGTTCGCCGGAGAGGGGTTCGAGACACGTCTTGCCCACCCCTTTGACCCACCTCTCCCAAGTAGGCCGAACCAGGCGCGCACACCCTGAGCTTACACTACGAACAGAGGGACACCACACGTATTTCTTCGTAGGACGATAGGTTCTTTTATCGAAGGTTTCAAGGGATCTTTATGATCCAAGTTGCAAGTAGTACATCAGTGGCAAAAGAGACTACAAATCGGTGGTAGGGGAATGGGGGTAGCGGGACAGTCTTTGAATGTAGTGTCTCTGCCAAGTACCCTGCGGACAGCTCACAATCCTCGAGCTGGAGGGTGTTGTTTCTCTTGGCGATCTCTTGCCAATCTTCCTCGAGGGGAGAGCCGCGAGTCACTCAGCAGGCACAGGTAGTTCGGTGTTCGGGAGCCGTGACCTCGTCAGCAGGGCTCAGGTGGTTCAATGGTCGGGGGCCGCGAGTCACTCAGCAGGCACAGGTGGTTCGGAGTTCGGGAGCCGCGACCGCGTCAGCAGGGCTCAGATGGTTCAATGGCTGGAGGCCGCGAGTCACTCAGCAGGCCCAGGTGGTTCGGTGTTCGGGAGCCACGACAGCGTCAGCAGGGCTCCGATGGTTCCAGGTCTTCTCTGCCATTCGTCCCTCCGGCACCCCTTATTATACTCCCCCTGCCCTTTGAAGTCCGGAGTCCTTTTAGAGAGGGGCCTTTGGGGACTGAGGGGGGTTCGGCGGGATTTCCTGCCGCTCGTTCCTTTGGTCTTTTCAGGTGGGTCTGGGAGGGACCCCAGACGCTCGGCAGGCGAGGCGCCTGCGCCACAGGGGCCTGGTGGCCGATCGAGCCCTCCCGGGG
Source organism: Triturus cristatus (assembly GCF_964204655.1). Lineage (NCBI taxonomy): Eukaryota > Metazoa > Chordata > Amphibia > Caudata > Salamandridae > Triturus > Triturus cristatus. Next base: position 211,671 of record NW_028187954.1, on the reverse strand, counting down.
GAAGGCGATCCGAGGTGTGACTGGGCTGGCGCCTCTTGGTCTGGCTCGGGGGGTTCCCGCTCCCTTGGTCGGACATGCTTGGTAGGGTGTCGAGTCTGGCGGGGGCTCTGGCCGGCCCTCGGGTCTGTGTGGCTGGGGCGGCCAGAGTCGGAGATGCCGTGTCTTGGGGTGGTTGCAGGTTGGCTGGAGGATCGGGAGGGCCTACTCCGTGAGGCCGGTCTCACACGCGTCCCCCCCAGCTGAAAGGCGTGGAGAACTACCCATCCACTGGGGGGTTCTCCTCGCTGAAGGGGAAGAACCGGGACAGGACGTCGGCGTTGGCATGATCCGTCCCGGGGCGATGCTCGACAGTGAAGTCCATCCCTTGGAGGGAGATTGACCATCGTAATAGCTTGGGGTTCTCTCCCCTCATCTGCATCAGCCACCGCAAGGGCCGGTGGTCCGTCTGCACTCGGAAGTGGGTTCCGAACAAGTAGGGCCGTAGTTTCTTGAGGGCCCAGACTACGGCGAAGGTCTCTCGTTCTATGGTACTCCAACGCTGTTCTCGAGGCAGCAGCCTTCGGCTGATGAAGGCTATCGGCTGATCTATGCCCTTGTCGTTGAACTGCGAGAGGACGGCCCCGATGCCGTGTTCGGATGCGTAGGTCTGGACCACAAACTCTTGGGAGTAGTCGGGGGCCTTGAGTACTGGGGCGGTGCACATGGCGGTTTTCAAGGCGTCGAACGCTTGCTGGCACGGGGGGGTCCACTGCATCTTCTTCGGGAGCTTTTTGGAGGTCAACTCTGTGAGGGGCCCTGCGAGGCTACCATAGTTTTTAATGAACCTCCGGTAGTATCCTGTGAGGCCCAGGAAGGCCCGGACTTCCGTCTGAGTGGTGGGGGGCTCCCAGGACTTGATGGCGTCGATCTTTGGTTGGAGGGGGGTGACCTGCCCGCTGCCCACCTGATGCCCCAGATAGACCACGGAGCCTTGCCCGAGCTGACATTTGCTGGCCTTCACGGTTAGGCCGGCTTGGCGCAGGGCCAGCAGTACTTGCCGGAGGTGCTGGAGATGCTCGTGCCATTGAGAGCTGAATACGGCTATGTCGTCAAGGTACGCTGCGCTGAACTCCTCGAGTCCGGCCAAGACCTTGTTTACCAACCGCTGGAAGGTGGCCGGGGCATTTTTCATCCCGAACGGCATGACCCTGAAGCGGTAGTGTCCATCGGGTGTGGAGAAGGCGGAGCGTTCCTTTGCTCCCTCCGTGAGCGCAATCTGCCAGTAACCGCAGGTCAGGTCGAAGGTGCTGAGGAAACGAGCGGCCCCAAGGTGGTCGATGAGCTCGTCGGCGCGGGGGATAGGATGGGCGTCCGCTCGGGTGACCGCATTGAGCCCCCGGTAGTCCACACAGAATCTTAGTTCGGGGGCGACCCCAGGGGCGGCCGCTTTCGGGACCAGGACTACCGGGCTGGCCCAGGGGCTATCGGAGGGTTCGATCACTCCAAGGGTCAACATCTTCTGTACTTCGGTCTTGATGCAGGTGCGGACCCGGTCAGGCACCCGGTAGGCTCGGTGTCTCACAGGTGGGCTGTCGCCGGTGTCCACGTCGTGGACACACCAGTCGGTGACCCTTGGGATCAGGGAGAAGAGGTCTGCGAATTGTCTGAGCAGCTGGCGACAGTCGTCGGACTGTTGGGGGGTGAGGGTGGTCGACAGTTTCACTCCCTCCACAGAACCATCTATTTCTTTAGCGCACAGGGGGTCGGGCAGGGGTTCAGTGTCTTCTTCCGCCCCATCGTCGGTGGCCAGGAGCAAACTCAACTCCGTTCTCACAAAGTGGGGCTTGAGACGGTTCACGTGGAGAACCCGGAGGGGGTTCCGCGGGGACTGCACATCGATCAGGTACGTGACCTGACTCTTCCGCTCGATCACCTTGAAGGGGCCAGTCCATTTGTCTTGTAGGGCGCAGGGTTTCACCGGGGCCATGACCCAAACCTGCTGGCCCGGCTGGGACTTGACCAGAGTTGCGTTCTGGTCATACCAGCGCTTCATTTCTTCTTGACTGGCCTCGAGGTTAGCTTCTGCGAGTTCTCTGAACTTCCGGGTCTGGTTGCGGAGCGCCAGGATGTAGCGGAACACATCAGGGGGGTCCCCCGGGGGCTTGTCTCCCAGCCCTCTTTGACCAGGCTCAGGGGCCCCCGGACGGGGTGTTCGTATAGTAGTTCGAATGGGCGGAACCCCAGGGACTTTTGGGGAACTTCCCGGTACGCGAACAGGAGGCAAGGGAGGAGGACGTCCCATCTTCGGCGCAGGGGCTCCTCGAGGCCCAGGATCATCCCCTTCAGGGTTCTGTTAAAGCGTTCCACCAGGCCGTTGCCCTGGGGGTGGTAGGGGGTCGTGAACTTATATGTTACTCCGCACTGCTGCCACAGGGACTTCATGTAGCGGGATATAAAGTTAGTGCTGCGATCACTCACAACCTCGCGAGGGAATCCTACACGGGAGAAGATCCCCATGAGAGCCCGGCCCACCACTGTGTGGTAAATAATTTAATTACCGGGACTTAATTTGATGCGGAAAATTAATAAGAATAGCTCAATAAAATAGGAGGCAGAATCCGTGGTATTAGAGATTCAGAACGGGCTTTATTCCTATACAAAGGAACATAATTCGAATTATGGGCCTTCTATTCCATCACCACGAAAGTTCAGGAAGGAAGGGACAATACATTATTGACAGGTAATCATTTTTATAGAAAAGGCATTACAGTGAAACAGATGCAGGAGGCGTAACAGTTGATAACAGAGATAAAGGCATACATGCGTAACTAAAATGGGTGTAACTAGGCGTAACTAAAGAACGTCATTAGGTATGATGTCACAAATGGGTGGTTCCATGAAAGAATTTCGCAATGTCAGCAAAAATACTTGGCAGAGATGCGCGCGCAGCAGCATGACGTGTGTGTTGACGTGCAACTAGGGGGAGAATGGGACTTGACATTTAGCTCTACATGTGGAGACAAAAGTCTGGGGTTATGTCAACCTAATCCCAAATCATATCTAATATCCTATGTTTTAAAGAACTGTGTTATCCAAAAAGAGAGGTCTCTTAGGATAGAATCTTATTCTATACTGACTATACTGACTGTTAGTGCGTGTACAAGCGTCTAAGTGTCTACACTAGATGCGAGGGGGTAGGAATATTCCATGGTAACGGGGCTATGAATTACTTGCATGAGGGCAGCGAGGCCTGGCCCCTTTGCACGGTAGCTGAAGGAATGTTTACCTAAACTGCTAGACAGGAATGCATCGGATGAGGAGCGAAGGAGATAATCTCGAAGGTGAAATACAGTTTTTGGCAGGCGACGGGCTGGATCAGGCACCGTTAGCCGCGCAGGGAGTAAGACAAAGTTCATGGTCACAGATGCAGGCTCAGACTGGAGCTTTCAGAGGCAGAAGGCAAGAAAAGGCTTGGTGGCAGAATCAGGGCCTACTCGCCTGGACTGTAAAATGGGATAAATGAACCATATAAAGCCGGTGGCCTTTCATACTTAGGAATAGAATATCCGGCCCATTCATGGCGGATCTGAAAGAGGACATGTTGACGGTGGACGCACATGTATTTGCGTCTTCATAACTGGAACTGGAGGGAACATACATGTACTTGTGACTTATACATGAAACCGTTGGGGTCCAAGATAGGGGACATAACCGACCATAAAAATCCATATTTCCACATTCCCTCCTTGTCCCCTACTTGCCCTTAGGAGATATCAATCTTCATCAATCCATCGATCTGTTCATATAACATCATTTGCTCTTCTTTCTTCTTCCGGGATCTTGAACGAAAACTTGGATGTGGGATACACGAGGTGGCACACAGACCACAAATCGCTGGCCCACATTGTAGACATAAGCAGCAACTGAATAGTATGAGAAAGCCAATACCTTGGAAGGAGAGCATTCTCCATCCCCAGGCTGACAACACGCCCCAGAACCAACCGGACCAAGTCCAGGTGCCTGGACTCTGGTGTATCTGGCTTACAATCTTATGAAGGCGGGTTATGGCTTTATATACTGATGGTGAATTTTCTGGTATGAAAATGCAACAACTTGATCCGATGACCCTACAAGCTCCGCCCCTATCGGCCAGGATGACGTCAAGGATAAGACGATTTTGAAGCACAACAATCCGCATAGCAGACTGCTCTTCTGTTAAATTGCCTAAGGCGGAAATAGTTTCGTTCACTACTGCTTCAAGGGTTCTGGTTAATCTACGTATTAGCTTACTATTAGTGACTGTACCTATATAGGGGAAGAAACCTTTATTGAAATCTGTGTATTTTTCCCATGCTGTTTCAGTATAATCGACGATTGGGAGATCTCTCTGCTGTCTATTGTGTACTAAATGAATATTTCTATGATAATCAGGAGGAGCTAGGAAAACAGGTGGTAGGAGGAATGCTATGTAACAGGTACCATCCCAATCTAAAGGTAGGCGTATATATGCGGTCTGGCCACATATAAAGTAGGAATGACGAGAAGTTCTAAATGTAGACTTGCCTTGATCACTGAATTTTATCACAGTGGTGCATTTACTATGGCCCATGTGTATGGAGCCATTCTTTCTTATACATAGTTCCCCTTTTACTGGGAATACCGACATGGTGGACAAGATTGGTGTAGCTTCAGATTCAACGTTCAGGATCATGAGGTTAAGTGTAAAATTACCTAATCCATATACTTCATTTTCTAGATCAGTTCCTGTTCTTTTGGGAAGTCCCTCCCTGTTAGGGTAGCAGACTTTGAGCAAAACTAAGTTCAGGTTTCCCCATACCCAGTTGTCTTGATAAGCTACTGAGTTTGAATCTAAGGAATTAATTAAACTAAACCATGCTCCACAGGAGCCATTGTGTGTGAATGGATATGGAAAGAGGGGCAAAACTCCCTTATAGTTCTGATAGGGAGGGAGTCGGCCACATATCCAACAATTTGTAGCATTGCTAGTCTGATGGGAATGATGTAACATACTAATAAAAGTGTTGTTGCGCAGCGCAAATCTATATGACAACTCATGCGGGGGTAATTCACTAAAAGAATGTTCAGCAGTAACATTGTAAACATGTTTAGAAATAAGATAATATATGTGCAACAATATACTTGCAGCGATTATTAAAAGACATAAGAAAAACAAAATTAACAACGTCACTGTGCAATGACTACGCAGTGATTTACAGTACGCATGTTTTTTCAACTGCATTTGATTATTTCTTTCTCTATTCCGGTCCAGAGGATACATGTCAGAGACAAATTCAACCGATTCACCTTGGAGAGGACTTAAACAATCAAATTGTCTGACTGACTGGACCTTAATTTTAGTTTGTATAGTTCCTTATCGCTTAGTTCAACCAAAGGAAGCTTTGAGTCTGTCTTTGAGGAAATACAGGGTTTAGTCTCTATATCGGATGGTAGTCCATAAAATTTCTTGATATGACTCGAGTGTATCCAACCTTTGCGACCTTCGATCTTCACGGCTGTCCTCGTGGTGAGCAGTACAAGTTGAGGCGATTTCCACCTAGGATCCAGCTGAGTCTTCCGGTCAAAATTCCGCACTAACACCAGGTCCCCGGGAACTACGTCATGGGGTTTCACCTCGGTGTTGTCGGGAAAGGCTGCAGCTACCTGTGAACGACAAGATTGTAGTGCAAACATCAAGGAAGCCAGGTAATCTGTTAGCATATTACAGTCAACGTCAGTTATTTTACGAGGTATAGGCGTCCCCCACATATTTGGTGGTCTACCGAAGATCACCTCATACGGGGATAGCCCTGTTCGAGAGTGCGCTACCATTCTCATGTAAAAGAGTGCAACTGGTAAGGCTACTACCCAATCGACACCTTTCTGTCTACATATTTTGGACAATCTAATTTTCAGAGTTTGATTATGTCGTTCCACGAGACCTGCTGCCTCGGGGTGTCGGACACAGTGAAATCTCCATTGATAGCCTAACAAAAGTGAAACGTGTTTCATTAGTTCGGATGAGAACGGCTGGCCGTTATCTGAGTAGACAACACGTGGTAAACCGTACCGTGGGAAGAATTCTCGAACTAACTGTTTGGCAGTAGTCGGGGCAGTGTAATCTGAGACCGGGTATGCTTCTGTCCAACGGGAAAGAGCACAAACAACTACAAGAACATATTTGAATCCTCGACATCGTTCCATCTGGATATAATCCATCTGGAGGACTTCAAAAGGGTGATCAGGAGGCTGAAATCCACCCTGTTCTACGGGAATGCTTTTACCTGGGTTAAACTGACAACAGATCATACAGGTACGAACTTTTTGTTTAGCTGCTGCTCGTAAATGTTTGTTGAACCAAATGTGTTGAATGCTGTCTAGCATAGCTTTTTCTCCTAGGTGCGCTGGACTATGTATTGTATTAATGATAACTTGGACCATTGAGTCGGGAAGAAACCATATAGATTTTTCCTTCGTCATCCATCCTTGATTCGTTTGGATCCCTCCTAATTCAGTCCATTTCTTTATTTCATCTGGTGTAGCGTGTGTCTGTATGTCAATTACGTCAAGAGCGGGATCCTTAACCGTCATGCAATGTGTTGGTGTCAGAACTAGTGTTTTTGTCATGTCAGATGTGTGAGTTTTATTCTGAGCAGTCTGTTTAGCTGTTCTGTCAGCTAGGTCATTGCCTTGGGAAATGATATCAGTAACTTTCGTATGAGCTTTAACATTTCATAATTGATATTGCAGGGGGTAGATGTATTGCATCTAATAAGGCATGAATGAGGGGTCCGTGCTGAATGTGGGCACCGTGAGAAGTTAAATAACCTCTCTCTCGCCACAGCACGCCGAAGTCATGTACAACTCCGAATGCATAACGTGAATCAGTGTATATGTTGACTTTCTTATTTGTGGCTTGAATACAGGCTTGTGTCAGAGCGATGAGCTCTGCTGCTTGAGCTGACAAGGTATTTATGCAATATGTTTCAATGACTTCAGTGTCTGTTGTGACTGCATACGCGGCCACTAGCTCTCCTGTACTTGTTCTCATACATGAACCATCTACATACAACGTCAGGTCTGGATCTGTCAATGGGACGTCTGTCAAGTCTTGTCTGGGTTTCGTCGTGATAGTAATAACTTCAATACAATCATGTGCTAGTGGGTCTGTTCCGTTTACTGGCAAAAGTGTGGCAGGATTCAATGTACTACAACGTCTGATTTCTATGTGTGGCTGGAACAATGTCAATTCGTAACCGGTAAGTCTTGCTATAGTCAAGTGTTGTGTTTGTGTGCGGTTCAAGAGAACCTCTACTGCGTGTGGTACTTGTACTGTCAATTGATGTCCTAACACTATGGCATCGCTTTGTCTGATTGCTAAAGCTGTCGCTGCCACTGATTTCAGGCACGCAGGCAGAGCCTGAGCTACGGGATCTAATGTACTAGAAAAATAAGCACATGGTTTGTGTGATCCTGCTTGTTCCTGTGTGAGTACTGACAAAGCAGTACCTTCGCGTTCTGTGACAAAGAGTGTAAACTGTTTATTGTAACATGGTGTTGCTAGGACAGGTGCTTGACATAAAGCTTTCTTTAAACTTTCAAAGGCGTGTGTATGTTCTTGAGTCCAAGGGAGGACAGTCGATGTGGCTGCCTCCTGTGTTGTCAACTGAATGAGTGGTTTTGCTAGAAATGCATACTGAGGGATCCACTGCCTACAATATGAAGTGAGGCCTATAAAAGCCCGTACCTCCTTTTGTGTCTTGGGTATTGGCATGTTAGCAATTAACTGGATGCGATCTGGTGTAAGCTGCCTTCCCTCCTTGGACAGCGAGTGCCCAAGGTAAACAACTCGCTGGACACAGAATTGCAGCTTAGAAGGGGACACCTTGTGCCCTTTTTCGGCCAAAAATTGTAAAACCGTCAGTGAGGCTTTTTCACATTCAGGTTCGCTTCTAGCGGTGATCAGCAGATCATCGACATATTGAAGCAGGGCAGTGTTGACTGGCATGTGGATACTGTCAAGTTCTCGTTTCAGTGCTTGGCTATAGATGCTGGGGCTTTCTGTGAATCCTTGAGGTGCGCGTGTGAATTTAAAGCTTCGTCCATTTAAACTAAATCCGAACAAGTATTGGCTTTCCGGATCTATTGGGACGCTGAAAAAGGCATTCTTGAGATCAATTACAGTAAAGAATGTTGCTTCGGAATCAATGGCTGTCAGTAATGAAGAAATGTCTGGAACTACGGGGTATTGTGGTACAATACATTTATTTAATTCGCGCAGATCAATAACCAATCGATATACTGGCGGGGCCTTTGGATCAGTTCGTTTAAGGATCGGAATTATCGGGGAATTACATACATTGGAGTCGGTTTCCACAACCACTCCTTGGGTAATAAGCTCGTCAATGATTTGCAGTAAAGCCACTACAGCATCTGGTGGTAACTTGTATTGTCGCATACGTGGTAGTACCACTCCTGTCTTTAGTGTGACTCGATATGGTGTAATGTTCATGCAACCAACATCTGTAGGGCCTTGTGCCCATAAATGTGTGGGTAAAGTCTGCAGTCGGTGATCCATGTCTCGGGACACATAGTGCCCTTTGAAATCACGTAAAAACAATCTTACTCCTTCCGGAGAACAACATATTATAGCTCCTAGAGCTTTCAATGTTTTTATACCTAACAGGTTTTCTGGACATGATTTAGTAAGCAATAAATCTGTAGTTCGTGTCAAGGGACCAATCGTAAGTGGAAGAGGCTGTGATACCTCGTTAATGATAGGTTTTCCTGAAAAACCAAGGGAAATATTCTGTGAGCCTGAGAGGGGTGCCCCTGGAACTTCACTACGTTTTATGGTTGTTCGGCTTGCCCCTGTATCAAGTAAAAATTTTCTATCTTGGCCTAATAGTTCACTGTGTACATAAGGTCCTTCTTGATCTACAGGGACCTCGATAAGGGTTAAGCCAACTTCCCTCTCTAGGCTGTTTCATGAGTATCGTTGATAATCAGGATAGTCATACTGTGCGGTCTGGTACATCTGTCGTGTCGTTGTTGGTGTGGCAGCAATAGGCTGCGGTGGTGGAGCTGGCATAGACTGTTGCGGAGCTGGCATGGCCTGTGCATGCTGCGGGGCTCCTTGTTGGTTCTGATCCTGTCTAAATGGCCGTGGTCTTTCTTTTGTATTACCTATGGCGATATTATGTTTTAAAACTGGACAATCGTGTACATAATGACCTGGCTGTTTACAATAGTTGCATGTCCCTTTTACAGAACCTGCTGAAACACTGGACTGTGTCATTCCCTTTATATGACCGTCAGCTGGAACTGTCTGGGAAACTAGCATTTTCATTTTCGTGTCTTTCATGCGTCTTTGTTCATGTTCTTGTTCCTCTCTAATTCTATTGTGATGGTACTGTAGCATTTGTAACATTTGTGACGGAGTGTTACCTTGCCAGGTACTCTCGAATTTCAATACTCTATTCTTAACTTGGGGCAGGGCATTTTCAACTAATTTTGTCACAAACAGATGTGGATAAGATTCGCTACTTGCTTTTATTCCACTATTTATACCAAAACATTTTTCGAATCGGGCATAAAAATCACTAGTGTCTTCATCTTGCTTTTGTTTACAGGCTGAGATTGCACCCCAGTCTTCCTTTTTCGTAGTTAATAAACGTGGCAGTACCTGTACTAGTAAACCTGGTAGTATTTTGGTCTTTTCCCCAAGCCCTAAACCTGGACCTCGAGCTGTTTCTTCGTTTTCTAATGCTGTCCAATCTATCTTTTGGTCTCCCACCTCCCAATCCTTTTCTTTGAGTTTTTCATAAATGCCCGCAGGCATTAATACCTTTAATATTTTCATAATGTCGGGATAGGTATACTCTCCCATGAGCAACATGTCTTTAATTTCACGGTGGAAACCCGCTGGGTCTTTGTCATGACTGGGTACCACTTTCTTCATTTCTAATAGTTCCATTTTAGATATGGGTGTGTATACAAACACACGTTTAAACTGATTGTCATCACCTTTTATCGGGTGTACTTCGCGTAAGGGATTCTGTCTATCCATATAATACGTCGTTCTTTCCTTGATGGGCAGTGAGACATGTTCGGGGCATACAAAAAGAATGTACTGCTTTCTGTATTCTAGTATTTCTCTAATTAACTCAGTACCTGAACCTCTCCATTTATTCGTGAGTAATTCGGTTAACATATCAGGTAAGGGACCAGGATCGGAGTGTTGGCTTTTATATGATATAAGGAGTTGTTGAATCATGTAGATACCAGCAAAACGCTGTTCATCTGGGGTGAGGTTCAAAAACGTGTGTGCTAGTGTATCATCACTATATTTTCCGGGACTGTCAACCCAGTGAACGGCTGACCTGGCTAATTCTTGTTCGTCCATAGAATCGAGTATATGATAACCCCTTCGTTCTCGGAGTAATTTGTCAGCGGCTTGGAACGAATGTTCGGGGGACCTTATATTTATTATAGGGGTTTGGAAATTTCTGTTATTTTCTGGACGTATCGGACGTATCGGATCAGTAAAGCCTCTGGTATTATTATGGGGTCTTCCTTTACTTACATAGGCCATAGTTTCTAACTGTCCTGTGGGCAGTTCTAATTCTTCCTCCTCCTCGTTTTGTTCAGGCTGGTCTACCGCCAATCTTTCTTCGTGTATTCGTTCTACTTCTTTGCGGATCTTTCGGCACATAGCTACTATACTTAGTAGTTTATCATGTCTCCCCTCTGATATATTCCGACTCCATGTGGTAAGAATTCGCATTTCTTCCGGATTTACCCCTGGTCGGTCTTGATTTCTGACCACACAATTTATGAGGAAACGTAACAGTTCCCCCTGTATCTCCACTTTCTGGTACTCCATGGCTCTATTAATACTTTCAGAATCTCGCCCTGACTGGATAAAATGATATATATTTTCTAAATGTGTAGTCATTCCTGGTAGCCTCCCTAAATATATTGCAGCTCGTCGGATACGTAATGAGGCCAGCAGCATTTCATCCTTTTTGCCGGGCACAGGGTCATATCTACAATCTACTAGAAGTTCCTTAAGCATGTCGGGAGTTACTAGTTTGGGCGTACGTTGGTGGGCTAATTCTTGAAAGGAAAGTTTATTTACTCTGGGTGGCGTGGAAAAAATGTTTGTTGTACCTCCTGTAGCACCGCCTGGGGTGCTGGATGTGAAAGGATTCGTTGAACGTGATATAGCAACCATAGGTGTGGGTACAGCTGTAGAAACAGATGTGCTTGCCGGAACTTGTATCGGAGTTTGTTGTTGTGGAGGTACAGACGGAGGGTCTTGGCGTTGAACCCCCTCGGCAGGCGGTCTATGTGGTGCAGTATTAGCATACTCGGGAGCTGCGTCGTCTAAATAAGAGGAAAGGAAAACATCTTCTGCGGTTCTGGGATGCCCTTTGGGATGTGATTTTATCGGAAACAACGGAGGTGGCAAGTCTTTTGGTATCTCCGGAGTAGCCTTAGGTAACCCTTCGGCCAGAAGAGGATACATACCATTCATAAGGGCATTTCTTTGTCTGTCTACTTGTTCTGCTTTTGCTCGGGTACCTTCTTCAATTAATAGATTTTCTCGGACTTTATTTGAATTCTCCTTACTCTTCTCTTCCTGTCTGCGTGCTTTTTCTGTACGTCTATACGATTCTTTACGCCATAATTCAATGGCATCTTTCTGTGATTGTCTAGCTTTCTTTTTCCATAATTCTTCCTCTATTTTCATGATGCAATCTGCATCCCAGGTCCCAGTTGCGGGCCACCTCTGACTTTCTGGTAATTCCTTGGTGTAGTCTACCCATAAATCAAGAAATAATATGGCGTCTAGGCCATGTTTATGATACATGAAGTACCCTGGAGTGTCCCTAGGAGGAATGGGAACAGCTTCTTCGAGTACCCCTTTTCTAGTTTTGATCTGTCTTAATTTCGAAAAGAGCGGCATATTGAGAACTGATCTGATACCTAATTTTGAACACGTTTAATACAACAAAACACAATAATGAACAGTCATTCACACCACAATATGCAGAACGTATTTAAAACATTTAACATTTAACATTTAATGAACAACAATGATGGCCATTTAGGGAACTAGTCACTAAGCATCATACTCGGCACTAACTAGGTAATCCTGAATTGTATACTAGACATACTAGATATACTGCTAAACAGTACAGATACACTGCTGAAACAGTGCAGACCGGATTTGTGTACCCAAACCCGTCTTGACCGGCACAACCTATGTGCACGTCAGAACGCCTCCCCGGCAATGGTACTCACCGGGTAGCTCGGAACGGAAGGCCTCGGAACTGAACTTGAACTGGACTTGGACCGGACTGGACTCGACTCGATACTTTGAAACTTCGGAACTTGGTGGGCCTCTGTATACCTCGGATCTTGCTCTCTCAGCTAGGCTCTGGTCGGGATACTTCGCACTTCTCACCGCCTCGTCTGGGTGTTGATCGCAGCCTCAGTTACCCCCGCTCGGCAGGAGGGAGATACAGGAAATCCTGTGGGTACGCGTTGTTGTCCGTCCAGCTGTGGCAGGAGACCGGGCCTGCAACGCACCTCCGGCGCGTGAGATGAGAAAGTGTCCCTATTCGGGCGCCATATATGTGGTAAATAATTTAATTACCGGGACTTAATTTGATGCGGAAAATTAATAAGAATAGCTCAATAAAATAAGAGGCAGAATCCGTGGTATTAGAGATTCAGAACGGGCTTTATTCCTATACAAAGGAACATAATTCGAATTATGGGCCTTCTATTCCATCACCACGAAAGTTCAGGAAGGAAGGAACAATACATTATTGACAGGTAATCATTTTTATAGAAAAGGCATTACAGTGAAACAGATGCAGGAGGCGTAACAGTTGATAACAGAGATAAAGGCATACATGCGTAACTAAAATGGGTGTAACTAGGCGTAACTAAAGAACGTCATTAGGTATGATGTCACAAATGGGTGGTTCCATGAAAGAATTTCGCAATGTCAGCAAAAATACTTGGCAGAGATGCGCGCGCAGCAGCATGACGTGTGTGTTGACGTGCAACTAGGGGGAGAATGGGACTTGACATTTAGCTCTACATGTGGAGACAAAAGTCTGGGGTTATGTCAACCTAATCCCAAATCATATCTAATATCCTATGTTTTAAAGAACTGTGTTATCCAAAAAGAGAGGTCTCTTAGGATAGAATCTTATTCTATACTGACTATACTGACTGTTAGTGCGTGTACAAGCGTCTAAGTGTCTACACTAGATGCGAGGGGGTAGGAATATTCCATGGTAACGGGGCTATGAATTACTTGCATGAGGGCAGCGAGGCCTGGCCCCTTTGCACGGTAGCTGAAGGAATGTTTACCTAAACTGCTAGACAGGAATGCATCGGATGAGGAGCGAAGGAGATAATCTCGAAGGTGAAATACAGTTTTTGGCAGGCGACGGGCTGGATCAGGCACCGTTAGCCGCGCAGGGAGTAAGACAAAGTTCATGGTCACAGATGCAGGCTCAGACTGGAGCTTTCAGAGGCAGAAGGCAAGAAAAGGCTTGGTGGCAGAATCAGGGCCTACTCGCCTGGACTGTAAAATGGGATAAATGAACCATATAAAGCCGGTGGCCTTTCATACTTAGGAATAGAATATCCGGCCCATTCATGGCGGATCTGAAAGAGGACATGTTGACGGTGGACGCACATGTATTTGCGTCTTCATAACTGGAACTGGAGGGAACATACATGTACTTGTGACTTATACATGAAACCGTTGGGGTCCAAGATAGGGGACATAACCGACCATAAAAATCCATATTTCCACAACTGGAGCCGTCACGGTGCGGAGGGGAATGGCCTCGGGGTAGCGGGTGGCATGGTCCACCAGGACGAGGATAAATCTGTGGCCCTGGGCGGTCTTCGGATCCAGGGGTCCCACGATGTCGATGCCAACCCGCTCAAACGGGGTACTCACAACGGGAAAGGGTTGTAATGGAGCCTTGCGCTTTCCGCCACTTTTCCCACTGCCCTGGCACGTGAGGCTGAATTTACAGTGGACCTCTACATTTGCTCGCATCTTGGGCCAATAGAAGTGGGTAACTAATCGCTGATATGTTTTGTCTTGGCCTAAGTGTCCTGCCAAGGGTACATCGTGGGCCAGGCCCAGGAGGAGGCTTCGGAAGCGCAGGGGTACTACCAGTACTCGGGCTGTACCTAGCTCGGCTGACTTTTGTTCGCTGTATAGGAGGCCATTGTCCCAATATACCCAGTGGGTTCCGGACCGGTCACCAGCGGTCTGGGCTTCGGCTTGTTGTCGGAGTCCCACGAGGGAAGGGCAGGTGGCCTGTTCTTGGCAGAACTCTTCATGGGAGGGACCTCCCTCACAGCGCCACTGGGCCATCTCGGGCAGTTCTCCGAGCTCAGTCAGTGCCTCAGGGGCGGAAGGTTCCGACCCCTCGCCCGGGTTAATGTCTTCTTCTCCTTCCGGAGGAGGGTTGTCCGTCTCTGGTAGGGTGTCCCGTTTCTCGGGGACAGTGTTCAGTGGGAGGGCCTCAACGCCCTCGGAGAGAGGCAATCGCGCGGTCATGGAGCGCATGGTGGCGCAGACCCATTCGGGTAGGCCCATCATCTCGAGATGGGCTCTTCGTTCTACTTGCCCCCACGGGGAACTCTCAAGGTCGTTGCCCAGGAGGCAGTCTACGGGCTGTGATGTTCGGACGGCTACCTTCAATTCTCCGGAGACTCCTCCCCCCTCGAAAGGCACCAGAGCCATCTGGCAGAGGTTCTCGGAATTGTCGGAGGATATGACCGGACAGAGGGCAGCGGGTAGGATCTGGTCTTCAGAGATTAGGTTGCGGTGGACCGCGGTGACACTTGCCCCGGTAACGCGGAGGCCCTCGACTCGGTGGCCGTTGATGGTCACCTGCTGTCGGTACTTCTTCGTGTTGGCGGGCAAGGGTGTTCCGGGGACCATTTCTCGATCCCCAAGGGAGACCAGAGCCATGGCAGCTGGTTCCCACTCTTCGGAGTCCTCTATCTCTTCCCCTAGGGCCACGGAGGCCATCTGCCGGGCCGGAGGGTTGGTCGTTGCGGGTCGTTGATACAGGGGACACTGGGGGTCATTGGCGTAGTGTCCGGGCTGTTGGCAGCGGAAGCAGGTGGTCCTGGTTCGTGGCCCTAGCCGCCCCGGGGCTCCGGTGCTGGCTGGGGACGGGGCTGGACCTGCCGCCGGTGGGCTGCTGGGAGGGTTGTGCGGGGGCCCCCCTTGGAAGTCTCTCGGTCGGCCTTGGTTTCCTCCGCCCCTCTGGTGGGGGGGTCCTTGACTGTGGCGACCGTAGTCTCCCACGGGGCCTCGGGTGGCCCGGGTGTTCACCCAACGGTCAGCCTCGGCGGCCAGCTTTCGAGGGTCGGTGAGTTTACTGTCCAGGAGATGTTGGCGCAGTTCTACAAAGCAATTGGCCGCTAAATGTTCCCAGGCTATCAGATCAAACAGCTCTTCGAAGGTGGAGACCTTGCTGCCCTTGACCCACCCATCCAAGGCCCGGCTGTAAAAGTTCACGTATTCTACCCATGTGGTGCCCGGTATCTTTTTGCAATCTCGGAACCGTTGCCGGTACATTTCGGGGGTGAGTCCATATCGGCCCACGAGGGCTTCTTTCATGTGGCTGTAGGAGTTCATGACCGTGGAGCGCAGATCCAGCAGGGTATCTCTTCCTTCGCTTAAGAACCGGCCCCATAGCCCAGCCGCCCAATCCTTCTGCGGGACTCGGTGAGAGGTCATGGCGACTTCGTAGGCCCTAAACCACTGCTGGATATCGTCGTTTTTGTAATACTCCTTTACCACATCCTTGGGGATGTGGACTTTGGCTTCCACGGTGGAAGCGGATGGTAGATTCCCGGAGGGTCGTGACTCTTCACTTTTAGCCCTCAACTCGATCTCTTTTAGGCTGCGTTCATGTTCCAGCTGGAGTTTCTTTTCTTCGTGCTCTCTTTGGCGTCTCTTTTCCTCGAGTTCCCCTTGTAGCCGTAACTGCTCGACGGCTAACTTTTTCTCGGCCAGTTTTATTTCTCCCTCGATTTTCAGTTTGGACAGTTCAAGTTCGTCGTTGCGGCCTCTCTCTCGGTCTGCTAGTTCCTCGGGGGACAGGTTCCCCTCTGGCCCGCTGTTTCTCACCGGGATGCTTCGTGGTTCATGGGCGGAATCTCCTTCTGTTTGGGTCGGGGACGCCCCTGTCTCGACCCAGGTCTTCAATACTTTCTGGAAGTCTTCCTTTGTGCTTAATCCGGTGGTAGCGATTCCAAGGTCTTTGCAAAATTGTTTTAATTCTCTATGCGTATAATAGTCCAATTGATCCTCTTGGAACGTCGAGCTCATTTCGGTACCTGCGGCACCCAGGGAGGTTTCTCCTTCCATCTCTGTTTGGTAGTGCGTCTGTCGTTCACTGCCCGCTCTCTTTCGGTGTCGGCTCGGATCCCGTCGTCTGCCACCAAATGTTGGAAAGGCGTTCGCCGGAGAGGGGTTCGAGACACGTATTGCCCACCCCTTTGACCCACCTCTCCCAAGTAGGCCGAACCAGGCGCGCACACCCTGAGCTTACACTACGAACAGAGGGACACCACACGTATTTCTTCGTAGGACGATAGGTTCTTTTATCGAAGGTTTCAAGGGATCTTTATGATCCAAGTTGCAAGTAGTACATCAGTGGCACAAGAGACTACAAATCGGTGGTAGGGGAATGGGGGTAGCGGGACAGTCTTTGAATGTAGTGTCTCTGCCAAGTACCCTGCGGACAGCTCACAATCCTCGAGCTGGAGGGTGTTGTTTCTCTTGGCGATCTCTTGCCAATCTTCCTCGAGGGGAGAGCCGCGAGTCACTCAGCAGGCACAGGTAGTTCGGAGTTCGGGAGCCGCGACCTCGTCAGCAGGGCTCAGGTGGTTCAATGGTCGGGGGCCGCGAGTCACTCAGCAGGCACAGGTGGTTCAGAGTTCGGGAGCCGCGACCGCGTCAGCAGGGCTCAGATGGTTCAATGGCTGGAGGCCGCGAGTCACTCAGCAGGCCCAGGTGGTTCGGTGTTCGGGAGCCGCGACAGCGTCAGCAGGGCTCCGATGGTTCCATGTCTTCTCTGCCATTCGTCCCTCCGGCACCCCTTATTATACTCCCCCTGCCCTTTGAAGTCCGGAGTCCTCGCAGAGAGGGGCCTTTGGGGACTGAGGGGGGTTCGGCGGGATTTCCTGCTGCTCGTTCCTTTGGTCTTTTCAGGTGGGTCTGGGAGGGACCCCAGACGCTCGGCAGGCGAGGCGCCTGCGCCACAGGGGCCTGGTGGCCGATCGAGCCCTCCCGGGGGAAGGCGATCCGAGGTGTGACTGGGCTGGCGCCTCTTGGTCTGGCTTGGGGGGTTCCCGCTCCCTTGGTCGGACATGCGTGGTAGGGTGTCGAGTCTGGCGGGGGCTCTGGCCGGCCCTCGGGTCTGTGTGGCTGGGGCGGCCGGAGTCGGAGATGCCGTGTCTTGGGGTGGTTGCAGGTTGGCTGGAGGATCGGGAGGGCCTACGCCGTGAGGCCGGTCTCACACGCGTCCCCCCCAGCTGAAAGGCGTGGAGAACTACCCATCCACTGGGGGGTTCTCCTCGCTGAAGCGGAAGAACCGGGACAGGCCGTCGGCGTTGGCATGATCCGTCCCGGGGCGATGCTCGACAGGGAAGTCCATCCCTTGGAGGGAGATTGACCATCGTAATAGCTTGGGGTTCTCTCCCCTCATCTGCATCAGCCACCGCAAGGGCCGGTGGTCCGTCTGCACTCGGAAGTGGGTTCCGAACAAGTAGGGCCGTAGTTTCTTGAGGGCCCAGACTACGGCGAAGGTCTCTCGTTCTATGGGACTCCAACGCTGTTCTCGAGGCAGCAGCCTTCGGCTGATGAAGGCTATCGGCTGATCTATGCCCTTGTCGTTGAACTGCGAGAGGACGGCCCCGATGCCGTGTTCGGATGCGTCGGTCTGGACCACAAACTCTTGGGAGTAGTCGGGGGCCTTGAGTACTGGGGCAGTGCACATGGCGGTTTTCAAGGCGTCGAACGCTTGCTGGCACGGGGGGGTCCACTGCACCTTCTTCGGGAGCTTTTTGGAGGTCAACTCCGTGAGGGGCCCTGCGAGGCTACCATAGTTTTTAATGAACCTCCGGTAGTATCCTGTGAGGCCCAGGAAGGCCCGGACTTCCGTCTGAGTGGTGGGGGGCTCCCAGGACTTGATGGCGTCGATCTTTGGTTGGAGGGGGGCGACCTGCCCGCTGCCCACCTGATGCCCCAGATAGACCACGGAGCCTTGCCCGAGCTGACATATGGCTGGCCTTCACGGTTAGGCCGGCTTGGCGCAGGGCCAGCAGTACTTGCCGGAGGTGCTGGAGATGCTCGTGCCATTGAGAGCTGAATACGGCTATGTCGTCAAGGTACGCTGCGCTGAACTCCTCGAGTCCGGCCAAGACCTTGTTTACCAACCGCTGGAAGGTGGCCGGGGCATTTTTCATCCCGAACGGCATGACCCTGAAGCGGTAGTGTCCATCGGGTGTGGAGAAGGCGGAGCGTTCCTTTGCTCCCTCCGTGAGCGCAATCTGCCAGTAACCGCAGGTCAGGTCGAAGATGCTGAGGAAACGAGCGGCCCCAAGGCGGTCGATGAGCTCGTCGGCGCGGGGGATAGGATGGGCGTCCGCTCGGGTGACCGCATTGAGCCCCCGGTAGTCCACACAGAATCTTAGTTCGGGGGCGACCCCAGGGGCGGCCGCTTTCGGGACCAGGACTACCGGGCTGGCCCAGGGGCTATCGGAGGGTTCGATCACTCCAAGGGTCAACATCTTCTGTACTTCGGTCTTGATGCAGGTGCGGACCCGGTCAGGCACCCGGTAGGCTCGGTGTCTCACAGGTGGGCTGTCGCCGGTGTCCACGTCGTGGACATACCAGTCGGTGACCCTTGGGATTAGGGAGAAGAGGTCTGCGAATTGTCTGAGCAGCTGGCTACAGTCGTCGGACTGTTGGGGGGTGAGGGTGGTCGACAGTTTCACTCCCTCCACAGAACCATCTATTTCTTTAGCGCACAGGGGGTCGGGCAGGGGTTCAGTGTCTTCTTCCGCCCCATCGTCGGTGGCCAGGAGCAAACTCAACTCCGTTCTCACAAAGTGGGGCTTGAGACGGTTCACGTGGAGAACCCGGAGGGGGTTCCGCGGGGACTGCACATCGATCAGGTACGTGACCTGACTCTTCCGCTCGATCACCTTGAAGGGGCCAGTCCATTTGTCTTGTAGGGCGCAGGGTTTCACCGGGGCCATGACCCAAACCTGCTGGCCCGGCTGGGACTCGACCAGAGTTGCGTTCTGGTCATACCAGCGCTTCATTTCTTCTTGACTGGCCTCGAGGTTAGCTTCTGCGAGTTCTCTGAACTTCCGGGTCTGGTTGCGGAGCGCCAGGATGTAGCGGAACACATCAGGGGGGGTCCCCCGGGGGCTTGTCTCCCAGCCCTCTTTGACCAGGCTCAGGGGCCCCCGGACGGGGTGTTCGTACGTATAGTAGTTCGAATGGGCTGAACCCCAGGGACTTTTGGGGAACTTCCCGGTACGCGAACAGGAGGCAAGGGAGGAGGACGTCCCATCTTCGGCGCAGGGGCTCCTCGAGGCCCAGGATCATCCCCTTCAGGGTTCTGTTAAAGCGTTCCACCAGGCCGTTGCCCTGGGGGTGGTAGGGGGTCGTGAACTTATATGTTACTCCGCACTGCTGCCACAGGGACTTCATGTAGCGGGATATAAAGTTAGTGCCGCGATCACTCACAACCTCGCGAGGGAATCCTACACGGGAGAAGATCCCCATGAGAGCCCGGCCCACCACTGGAGCCGTCACGGTGCAGAGGGGAATGGCCTCGGGGTAGCGGGTGGCATGTTCCACCAGGACGAGGATAAATCTGTGGCCCTGGGCGGTCTTCGGATCCAGGGGTCCCACGATGTCGATGCCAACCCGCTCAAACGGGGTACTCACAACGGGAAAGGGTTGTAATGGAGCCTTGCGCTTTCCGCCACTTTTCCCACTGCCCTGGCATGTGAGGCAGGATTTACAGTGGACCTCTACATTTGCTCGCATCTTGGGCCAATAGAAGTGGGTAACTAATCGCTGATATGTTTTGTCTTGGCCTAAGTGTCCTGCCAAGGGTACATCGTGGGCCAGGCCCAGGAGGAGGCTTCAGAAGCGCAGGGGTACTACCAGTACTCGGGCTGTGCCTAGCTCGGCTGACTTTTGTTCGCTGTATAGGAGGCCATTGTCCCAATATACCCAGTGGGTTCCGGACCGGTCACCGGCGGTCTGGGCTTCGGCTTGTTGTCGGAGTCCCACGAGGGAAGGGCAGGTGGCCTGTTCTTGGCAGAACTCTTCATGGGAGGGACCTCCCTCACAGCGCCACTGGGCCATCTCAGGCAGTTCTCCGAGCTCAGTCAGTGCCTCAGGGGCGGAAGGTTCCGACCCCTCGCCCGGGTTAGTGTCTTCTTCTCCTTCCGGAGGAGGGTTGTCCGTCTCTGGTAGGGTGTCCCGTTTCTCGGGGACAGTGTTCAGTGGGAGGGCCTCAACGCCCTCGGAGAGAGGCAATCGCGCGGTCATGGAGCGCGTGGTGGCGCAGACCCATTCGGGTAGGCCCATCATCTCGAGATGGGCTCTTCGTTCTACTTGCCCCCACGGGGAACTCTCAAGGTCGTTGCCCAGGAGGCAGTCTACGGGCTGTGATGTTCGGACGGCTACCTTCAATTCTCCGGAGACTCCTCCCCCCTCGAAAGGCACCAGAGCCATCTGGCAGAGGTTCTCGGAATTGTCAGAGGATATGACCGGACAGAGGGCATCCGGTAGGATCTGGTCTTCAGAGATTAGGTTGCGGTGGACCGCGGTGACACTTGCCCCGGTATCGCGGAGGCCCTCGACTCGGTGGCCGTTGATGGTCACCTGCTGTCGGTACTTCTTCGTGTTGGCGGGCAAGGGTGTTCCGGGGACCATTTCTCGATCTCCAAGGGAGACCAGGGCCATGGCAGCTGGTTCCCACTCTTCGGAGTCCTCTATCTCTTCCCTTAGGGCCACGGAGGCCATCTGCCGGGCCGGAGGGTTGGTTGTTGCGGGTCGTTGATACAGGGGACACTGGGGGTCATTGGCGTAGTGTCCGGGCTGTTGGCAGCGGAAGCAGGTGGTCCTGGTTCGTGGCCCTAGCCGCCCCGGGGCTCCGGTGCTGGCTGGGGACGGGGCTGGACCTGCCGCCGGTGGGCTGCTGGGAGGGTTGTGCGGGGGCCCCCCTTGGAAGTCTCTCGGTCGGCCTTGGTTTCCTCCGCCCCTCTGGCGGGGGGGTCCTTGACTGTGGCGACCGAAGTCTCCCACGGGGCCTCGGGTGGCCCGGGTGTTCACCCAACGGTCAGCCTCGGCGGCCAGCTTTCGAGGGTCGGTGAGTTTACTGTCCAGGAGATGTTGGCGCAGTTCTACAAAGCAATTGGCCGCTAAATGTTCCCAGGCTATCAGATCAAACAGCTCTTCGAAGGTGGAGACCTTGCTGCCCTTGACCCACCCGTCCAAGGCCCGGCTGTAAAAGTTCACGTATTCTACCCATGTGGTGCCCGGTATCTTTTTGCAATCTCGGAACCGTTGCCGGTACATTTCGGGGGTGAGTCCATATCGGCCCACGAGAGCTTCTTTCATGTGGCTGTAGGAGTTCATGACCGTGGAGGGCAGATCCAGCAGGGTATCTCTTCCTTCGCTTAAGAACCGGCCCCATAGCCCAGCCCCCCAATCCTTCTGCGGGACTCGGTGAGAGGTCATGGCGACTTCGTAGGCCTTAAACCACTGCTGGATATCGTCGTTTTTGTAATACTCCTTTACCACATCCTTGGGGATGTGGACTTTGGCTTCCACGGTGGAAGCGGATGGTAGATTCTCGGAGGGTCGTGACTCTTCACTTTTAGCCCTCAACTCGATCTCTTTTAGGCTGCGTTCATGTTCCAGCTGGAGTTTCTTTTCTTCGTGCTCTCTTTGGCGTCTCTTTTCCTCGAGTTCCCCTTGTAGCCGTAACTGCTCGACGGCTAACTTTTTCTCGGCCAGTTTTATTTCTCCCTCGATTTTCAGTTTGGCCAGTTCAAGTTCGTCGTTGCGGCCTCTCTCTCGGTCTGCTAGTTCCTCGGGGGACAGGTTCCCCTCTGGCCCGCTGTTTCTCACCGGGATGCTTCGTGGTTCATGGGCGGAATCTCCTTCTGTTTGGGTCGGGGACGCCCCTGTCTCGACCCAGGTCTTCAATACTTTCTGGAAGTCTTCCTTTGTGCTTAATCCGGTGGTAGCGATTCCAAGGTCTTTGCAAAATTGTTTTAATTCTCTATGCGTATAATAGTCCAATTGATCCTCTCGGAACGTCGAGCTCATTTCGGTACCTGCGGCACCCAGGGAGGTTTCTCCTTCCATCTCTGTTTGGTAGTGCGTCAGTCGTTCACTGCCCGCTCTCTTTCGGTGTCGGCTCGGATCCCGTCGTCTGCCACCAAATGTTGGAAAGGCGTTCGCCGGAGAGGGGTTCGAGACACGTCTTGCCCACCCCTTTGACCCACCTCTCCCAAGTAGGCCGAACCAGGCGCGCACACCCTGAGCTTACACTACGAACAGAGGGACACCACACGTATTTCTTCGTAGGACGATAGGTTCTTTTATCGAAGGTTTCAAGGGATCTTTATGATCCAAGTTGCAAGTAGTACATCAGTGGCACAAGAGACTACAAATCGGTGGTAGGGGAATGGGGGTAGCGGGACAGTCTTTGAATGTAGTGTCTCTGCCAAGTACCCTGCGGACAGCTCACAATCCTCGAGCTGGAGGGTGTTGTTTCTCTTGGCGATCTCTTGCCAATCTTCCTCGAGGGGAGAGCCGCGAGTCACTCAGCAGGCACAGGTAGTTCGGAGTTCGGGAGCCGCGACCTCGTCAGCAGGGCTCAGGTGGTTCAATGGTCGGGGGCCGCGAGTCACTCAGCAGGCACAGGTGGTTCGGAGTTCGGGAGCCGCGACCGCGTCAGCAGGGCTCAGATGGTTCAATGGCTGGAGGCCGCGAGTCACTCAGCAGGCCCAGGTGGTTCGGTGTTCGGGAGCCGCGACAGCGTCAGCAGGGCTCCGATGGTTCCAGGTCTTCTCTGCCATTCGTCCCTCCGGCACCCCTTATTATACTCCCCCTGCCCTTTGAAGTCCGGAGTCCTCGCAGAGAGGGGCCTTTGGGGACTGAGGGGGGTTCGGCGGGATTTCCTGCCGCTCGTTCCTTTGGTCTTTTCAGGTGGGTCTGGGAGGGACCCCAGACGCTCGGCAGGCGAGGCGCCTGCGCCACAGGGGCCTGGTGGCCGATCGAGCCCTCCCGGGGGAAGGCGATCCGAGGTGTGACTGGGCTGGCGCCTCTTGGTCTGTCTCGGGGGGTTCCCGCTCCCTTGATCGGACATGCGTGGTAGGGTGTCGAGTCTGGCGGGGGCTCTGGCCGGCCCTCGGGTCTGTGTGGCTGGGGCGGCCGGAGTCGGAGATGCCGTGTCTTGGGGTGGTTGCAGGTTGGCTGGAGGATCGGGAGGGCCTACGCCGTGAGGCCGGTCTCACACGCGTCCCCCCAGCTGAAAGGCGTGGAGAACTACCCAACCACTGGGGGGTTCTCCTCGCTGAAGCAGAAGAACCGGGACAGGCCGTCGGCGTTGGCATGATCCGTCCCGGGGCGATGCTCGACAGTGAAGTCCATCCCTTGGAGGGAGATTGACCATCGTAATAGCTTGGGGTTCTCTCCCCTCATCTGCATCAGCCACCGCAAGGGCCGGTGGTCCGTCTGCACTCGGAAGTGGGTTCCGAACAAGTAGGGCCGTAGTTTCTTGAGGGCCCAGACTACGGCGAAGGTCTCTCGTTCTATGGTACTCCAACGCTGTTCTCGAGGCAGCAGCCTTCGGCTGATGAAGGCTATCGGCTGATCTATGCCCTTGTCGTTGAACTGCGAGAGGACGGCCCGATGCCGTGTTCGGATGTGTCGGTCTGGACTACAAACTCTTGGGAGTAGTCGGGGGCCTTGAGTACTGGGGCGGTGCACATGGCGGTTTTCAAGGCGTCGAACGCTTGCTGGCACAGGGGGGTCCACTGCACCTACTTCGGGAGCTTTTTGGAGGTCAACTCCGTGAGGGGCCCTGCGAGGCTACCATAGTTTTTAATGAACCTCCGGTAGTATCCTGCGAGGCCCAGGAAGGCCCGGACTTCCGTCTGAGTGGTGGGGGGCTCCCAGGACTTGATGGCGTTGATCTTTGGTTGGAGGGGGGCGACCTGCCCGCTGCCCACCTGATGCCCCAGATAGACCATGGAGCCTTGCCCGAGCTGACATTTGCTGGCCTTCACGGTTAGGCCGGCTTGGCGCAGGGCCAGCAGTACTTGCCGGAGGTGCTGGAGATGCTCGTGCCATTGAGAGCTGAATACGGCTATGTCGTCAAGGTACGCTGCGCTGAACTCCTCGAGTCCGGACAAGACCTTGTTTACCAACCGCTGGAAGGTGGCCGGGGCATTTTTCATCCCGAACGGCATGACCCTGAAGCGGTAGTGTCCATCGGGTGTGGAGAAGGCGGAGCGTTCCTTTGCTCCCTCCGTGAGCGCAATCTGCCAGTAACCGCAGGTCAGATGGAAGGTGCTGAGGAAACGAGCGGCCCCAAGGCGGTCGATGAGCTCGTCGGCGCGGGGGATAGGATGGGCGTCCGCTCGGGTGACCGCATTGAGCCCCCGGTAGTCCACACAGAATCTTAGTTCGGGGGCGACCCCAGGGGCGGCCGCTTTCGGGACCAGGACTACCGGGCTGGCCCAGGGGCTATCGGAGGGTTCGATCACTCCAAGGGTCAACATCTTCTGTACTTCGGTCTTGATGCAGGTGCGGACCCGGTCAGGCACCCGGTAGGCTCGGTGTCTCACAGGTGGGCTGTCGCCGGTGTCCACGTCGTGGACACACCAGTCGGTGACCCTTGGGATCAGGGAGAAGAGGTCTGCGAATTGTCTGAGCAGCTGGCGACAGTCGTCGGACTGTTGGGGGGTGAGGGTGGTCGACAGTTTCACTCCCTCCACAGAACCATCTATTTCTTTAGCGCAAAGGGGGTCGGGCAGGGGTTCAGTGTCTTCTTCCGCCCCATCGTCGGTGGCCAGGAGCAAACTCAACTCCGTTCTCACAAAGTGGGGCTTGAGACGGTTCACGTGGAGAACCCGGAGGGGGTTCCGCGGGGACTGCACATCGATCAGGTACGTGACCTGACTCTTCCGCTCGATCACCTTGAAGGGGCCAGTCCATTTGTCTTGTAGGGCACAGGGTTTCACCGGGGCCATGACCCAAACCTGCTGGCCCGGCTGGGACTCGACCAGAGTTGCGTTCTGGTCATACCAGCGCTTCATTTCTTATTGACTGGCCTCGAGGTTAGCTTCTGCGAGTTCTCTGAACTTCCGGGTCTGGTTGCGGAGCGCCAGGATGTAGCGGAACACATCAGGGGGGGTCCCCCGGGGGCTTGTCTCCCAGCCCTCTTTGACCAGGCTCAGGGGCCCCCGGACGGGGTGTCCGTATAGTAGTTCGAATGGGCTGAACCCCAGGGACTTTTGGGGAACTTCCCGGTACGCGAACAGGAGGCAAGGGAGGAGGACGTCCCATCTTCGGCGCAGGGGCTCCTCGAGGCCCAGGATCATCCCCTTCAGGGTTCTGTTAAAGCGTTCACCAGGCCATTGCCCTGGGGGTGGTAGGGGGTCGTGAACTTATATGTTACTCCGCACTGCTGCCACAGGGACTTCATGTAGCGGGATATAAAGTTAGTGCCACGATCACTCACAACCTCGCGAGGGAATCCTACACGGGAGAAGATCCCCATGAGAGCCCGGCCCACCACTGGAGCCGTCACGGTGCGGAGGGGAATGGCCTCGGGTTAGCGGGTGGCATGGTCCACCAGGACGAGGATAAATCTGTGGCCCTGGGCGGTCTTCGGATCCAGGGGTCCCACGATGTCGATGCCAACCCGCTCAAACGGGGTACTCACAACGGGAAAGGGTTGTAATGGAGCCTTGCGCTTTCCGCCACTTTTCCCACTGCCCTGGCACGTGAGGCAGGATTTACAGTGGACCTCTACATTTGCTCGCATCTTGGGCCAATAGAAGTGGGTAAGTAATCGCTGATATGTTTTGTCTCGGCTGACTTTTGTTCGCTGTATAGGAGGCCATTGTCCCAATATACCCAGTGGGTTCCAGACCGGTCACCGGCGGTCTGGGCTTCGGCTTGTTGTCGGAGTCCCACGAGGGAAGGGCAGGTGGCCTGTTCTTGGCAGAACTCTTCACGGGAGGGACCTCCCTCACAGCACCACTGGGCCATCTCGGGCAGTTCTCCGAGCTCAGTCAGTGCCTCAGGGGCGGAAGGTTCCGACCCCTCGCCCGGGTTAGTGTCTTCTTCTCCTTCGGAGGAGGGTTGTCCGTCTCTGGTAGGGTGTCCCGTTTCTCGGGGACAGTGTTCAGTGGGAGGGCCTCAACGCCCTCGGAGAGAGGCAATCGCGCGGTCATGGAGTGCGTGGTGGCGCAGACCCATTCGGGTATGCCCATCATCTCGAGATGGGCTCTTTGTTCAACTTGCCCCCACGGGGAACTCTCAAGGTCGTTGCCCAGGAGGCAGTCTACGGGCTGTGATGTTCGGACGGCTACCTTCAATTCTCCGGAGACTCCTCCCCCCTCGAAAGACACCAGAGCCATCTGGCAGAGGTTCTCGGAATTGTCGGAGGATATGACCGGACAGAGGGCATCGGGTAGGATTTGGTCTTCAGAGATTAGGTTGCGGTGGACCGCGGTGACACTTGCCCCGGTATCGCGGAGACCCTCGACTCGGTGGCCGTTGATGGTCACCTGCTGTCGGTACTTCTTCGTGTTGGCGGGCAAGGGTGTTCCGGGGACCATTTCTCGATCCCCACAGGAGACCAGGGCCATGGCAGCTGGTTCCCACTCTTCGGAGTCCTCTATCTCTTCCCCTAGGGCCACGGAGGCCATCTGCCGGGCCGGAGGGTTGGTCGTTGCGGGTCGTTGATACAGGGGACACTGGGGGTCATTGGCGTAGTGTCCGGGCTGTTGGCAGTGGAAGCAGGTGGTCCTGGTTTGTGGCCCTAGCCGCCCCGGGGCTCCGGTGCTGGCTGGGGACGGGGCTGGACCTGCCGCCGGTGGGCTGCTGGGAGGGTTGTGCGGGGGCCCCCCTTGGAAGTCTCTCGGTCGGCCTTGATTTCCTCCGCCCCTCTGGCGGGGGGGTCCTTGACTGTGGCGACCGTAGTCTCCCACGGGGCCTCGGGTGGCCCGGGTGTTCACCCAACGGTCAGCCTCGGCGGCCAGCTTTCGAGGGTCGGTGAGTTTACTGTCCAGGAGATGTTGGCGCAGTTCTACAAAGCAATTGGCCGCTAAATGTTCCCAGGCTATCAGATCAAACAGCTCTTCGAAGGTGGAGACCTTGCTGCCCTTGACCCACCCGTCCAAGGCCCGGCTGTAAAAGTTCACGTATTCTACCCATGTGGTGCCCGGTATCTTTTTGCAATCTCGGAACCGTTGCCGGTACATTTCGGGGGTGAGTCCATATCGGCCCACGAGGGCTTCTTTCATGTGGCTGTAGGAGTTCATGACCGTGGAGGGCAGATCCAGCAGGGTATCTCTTCCTTCGCTTAAGAACCGGCCCCATAGCCCAGCCCCCCAATCCTTCTGCGGGACTCGTGAGAGGTCATGGCGACTTCGTAGGCCTTAAACCACTGCTGGATATCGTCGTTTTTGTAATACTCCTTTACCACATCCTTGGGGATGTGGACTTTGGCTTCCACGGTGGAAGCGGATGGTAGATTCCCGGAGGGTCGTGACTCTTCACTTTTAGCCCTCAACTCGATCTCTTTTAGGCTGCATTCATGTTCCAGCTGGAGTTTCTTTTCTTCGTGCTCTCTTTGGCGTCTCTTTTCCTCGAGTTCCCCTTGTAGCCGTAACTGCTCGACGGCTAACTTTTTCTCGGCCAGTTTTATTTCTCCCTCGATTTTCAGTTTGGCCAGTTCAAGTTCGTGGTTGCGGCCTCTCTCTCGGTCTGCTAGTTCCTCGGGGGACAGGTTCCCCTCTGGCCCGCTGTTTCTCACCGGGATGCTTCGTGGTTCATGGGCGGAATCTCCTTCTGTTTGGGTCGGGGACGCCCCTGTCTCGACCCAGGTCTTCAATACTTTCTGGAAGTCTTCCTTTGTGCTTAATCCGGTGGTAGCGATTCCAAGGTCTTTGCAAAATTGTTTTAATTCTCTATGCGTATAATAGTCCAATTGATCCTCTCGGAACGTCGAGCTCATTTCGGTACCTGCGGCACCCAGGGAGGTTTCTCCTTCCATCTCTGTTTGGTAGTGCGTCAGTCGTTCACTGCCCGCTCTCTTTCGGTGTCGGCTCGGATCCCGTCGTCTGCCACCAAATGTTGGAAAGGCGTTCGCCGGAGAGGGGTTCGAGACATGTCTTGCCCACCCCTTTGACCCACCTCTCCCAAGTAGGCCGAACCAGGCGCGCACACCCTGAGCTTACACTACGAACAGAGGGACACCACACGTATTTCTTCGTAGGACGATAGGTTCGTTTATCGAAGGTTTCAAGGGATCTTTATGATCCAAGTTGCAAGTAGTACATCAGTGGCACAAGAGACTACAAATCGGTGGTAGGGGAATGGGGGTAGCGGGACAGTCTTTGAATGTAGTGTCTCTGCCAAGTACCCTGCGGACAGCTCACAATCCTCGAGCTGGAGGGTGTTGTTTCTCTTGGCGATCTCTTGCCAATCTTCCTCGAGGGGAGAGCCGCGAGTCACTCGGCAGGCACAGGTAGTTCGGAGTTCGGGAGCCGCGACCTCGTCAGCAGGGCTCAGGTGGTTCAATGGTCGGGGGCCGCGAGTCACTCAGCAGGCACAGGTGGTTCGGAGTTCGGGAGCCGCGACCGCGTCAGCAGGGCTCAGATGGTTCAATGGCTGGAGGCCGCGAGTCACTCAGCAGGCCCAGGTGGTTCGGTGTTCGGGAGCCGCGACAACGTCAGCAGGGCTCCGATGGTTCCAGGTCTTCTCTGCCATTCGTCCCTCCGGCACCCCTTATTATACTCTCCCTGCCCTTTGAAGTCCGGAGTCCTCGCAGAGAGGGGCCTTTGGGGACTGAGGGGGGTTCGGCGGGATTTCCTGCCGCTCGTTCATTTGGTCTTTTCAGGTGGGTCTGGGAGGGACCCCAGACGCTTGGCAGGCGAGGCGCCTGCGCCACAGGGGCCTGGTGGCCGAACGAGCCCTCCCGGGGGAATGCGATCCGAGGTGTGACTGGGCTGGCGCCTCTTGGGCTGGCTCGGGGGGTTCCTGCTCCCTTGGTCGGACATGCGTGGTAGGGTGTCGAGTCTGGCGGGGGCTCTGGCCGGCCCTCGGGTCTGTGTGGCTGGGGCGGCCGGAGTCGGAGATGCCGTGTCTTGGGGTGGTTGCAGGTTGGCTGGAGGATCGGGAGGGCCTACGCCGTGAGGCCGGTCTCACACACGTCCCCCCCAGCTGAAAGGCGTGGAGAACTACCCATCCACTGGGGGGTTCTCCTCGCTGAAGCGGAAGAACCGGGACAGGCCGTCGGCGTTGGCATGATCCGTCCCGGGGCGATGCTCGACAGTGAAGTCCATCCCTTGGAGGGAGATTGACCATCGTAATAGCTTGGGGTTCTCTCCCCTCATCTGCATCAGCCACCGCAAGGGCCGGTGGTCCGTCTGCACTCGGAAGTGGGTTCCAAACAAGTAGGGCCGTAGTTTCTTGAGGGCCCAGACTACGGCGAAGGTCTCTCGTTCTATGGTACTCCAACGCTGTTCTTGAGGCAGCAGCCTTCGGCTGATGAAGGCTATCGGCTGATCTATGCCCTTGTCGTTGAACTGCGAGAGGACGGCCCCGATGCCGTGTTCGGATGCGTCGGTCTGGACCACAAACTCTTGGGAGTAGTCGGGGGCCTTGAGTACTGGGGCGGTGCACATGGCGGTTTTCAAGGCGTCGAACGCTTGCTGGCACGGGGGGTCCACTGCACCTTCTTCGGGAGCTTTTTGGAGGTCAACTCCGTGAGGGGCCCTGCGAGGCTACCATAGTTTTTAATGAACCTCCGGTAGTATCCTGTGAGGCCCAGGAAGGCCCGGACTTCCGTCTGAGTGGTGGGGGGCTCCCAGGACTTGATGGCGTCGATCTTTGGTTGGAGGGGGGCGACCTGCCCGCTGCCCACCTGATGCCCCAGATAGACCACGGAGCCTTGCCCGAGCTGACATTTGCTGGCCTTCACGGTTAGGCCGGCTTGGCGCAGGGCCAGCAGTACTTGCCGGAGGTGCTGGAGATGCTCGTGCCATTGAGAGCTGAATACGGCTATGTCGTCAAGGTACGCTGCGCTGAACTCCTCGAGTCTGGCCAAGACCTTGTTTACCAACCGCTGGAAGGTGGCCGGGGCATTTTTCATCCCGAACGGCATGACCCTGAAGCGGTAGTGTCCATCGGGTGTGGAGAAGACGGAGCGTTCCTTTGCTCCCTCCATGAGCGCAATCTGCTAGTAACCGCAGGTCAGGTTGAAGGTGCTGAGGAAACGAGCGGCCCCAAGGCGGTCGATGAGCTCGTCGGCGCGGGGGATAGGATGGGCGTCCGCTCGGGTGACCGCATTGAGCCCCCAGTAGTCCACACAGAATCTTAGTTCGGGGGCGACCCCAGGGGCGGCCGCTTTCGGGACCAGGACTACCGGGCTGGCCCAGGGGCTATCGGAGGGTTCGATCACTCCAAGGGTCAACATCTTCTGTACTTCGGTCTTGATGCAGGTGCGGACCCGGTCAGGCACCCGGTAGGCTCGGTGTCTCACAGGTGGGCTGTCGCCGGTGTCCACGTCGTGGACACATCAGTCGGTGACCCTTGGGATTAGGGAGAAGAGGTCTGCGAATTGTCTGAGCAGCTGGCGACAGTCGTCGGAC
Source organism: Triturus cristatus (assembly GCF_964204655.1). NCBI lineage: Eukaryota > Metazoa > Chordata > Amphibia > Caudata > Salamandridae > Triturus > Triturus cristatus. The sequence continues at coordinate 180,678 of NW_028187954.1, read as the reverse complement.
TGTTGGGGGGTGAGGGTGGTCGACAGTTTCACTCCCTCCACAGAACCATCTATTTCTTTAGCGCAAAGGGGGTCGGGCAGGGGTTCAGTGTCTTCTTCCGCCCCATCGTCGGTGGCCAGGAGCAAACTCAACTCCGTTCTCACAAAGTGGGGCTTGAGACGGTTCACGTGGAGAACCCGGAGGGGGTTCCGCGGGGACTGCACATCGATCAGGTACGTGACCTGACTCTTCCGCTCGATCACCTTGAAGGGGCCAGTCCATTTGTCTTGTAGGGCGCAGGGTTTCACCGGGGCCATGACCCAAACCTGCTGGCCCGGCTGGGACTCGACCAGAGCTGCGTTCTGGTCATACCAGCGCTTCATTTCTTCTTGACTGGCCTCGAGGTTAGCTTCTGCGAGTTCTCTGAACTTCCGGGTCTGGTTGCGGAGCGCCAGGATGTAGCGGAACACATCAGGGGGGGTCCCCCAGGGGGCTTGTCTCCCAGCCCTCTTTGACCAGGCTCAGGGGCCCCCGGACTGGGTGTTCGTATAGTAGTTCGAATGGGCTGAACCCCAGGGACTTTTGGGGAACTTCCCGGTACGCGAACAGGAGGCAAGGGAGGAGGACGTCCCATCTTCGGCGCAGGGGCTCCTCGAGGCCCAGGATCATCCCCTTCAGGGTTCTGTTAAAGCGTTCCACCAGGCCGTTGCCCTGGGGGTGGTAGGGGGTCGTGAACTTATATGTTACTCCGCACTGCTGCCACAGGGACTTCATGTAGCGGGATATAAAGTTAGTGCCGCGATCACTCACAACCTCGCGAGGGAATCCTACACGGGAGAAGATCCCCATGAGAGCCCGGCCCACCACTGGAGCCGTCACGGTGCGGAGGGGAATGGCCTCGGGGTAGCGGGTGGCATGGTCCACCAGGACGAGGATAAATCTGTGGCCCTGGGCGGTCTTCGGATCCAGGGGTCCCACGATGTCGATGCCAACCCGCTCAAACGGGGTACTCACAAAGGGAAAGGGTTGTAATGGAGCCTTGCGCTTTCCGCCACTTTTCCCACTGCCCTGGCACGTGAGGCAGGATTTACAGTGGACCTCTACATTTGCTCGCATCTTGGGCCAATAGAAGTGGGTAACTAATCGCTGATATGTTTTGTCTTGGCCTAAGTGTCCTGCCAAGGGTACATCGTGGGCCAGGCCCAGGAGGAGGCTTCGGAAGCGCAGGGGTACTATCAGTACTCGGGCTGTGCCTAGCTCGGCTGACTTTTGTATAGGAGGCCATTGTCCCAATATACCCAGTGGGTTCCGGACCGGTCACCGGCGGTCTGGGCTTCGGCTTGTTGTCGTAGTCCCACGAGGGAAGGGCAGGTGGCCTGTTCTTGGCAGAACTCTTCATGGGAGGGACCTCCCTCACAGCGCCACTGGGCCATCTCGGGCAGTTCTCCGAGCTCAGTCAGTGCCTCAGGGGCGGAAGGTTCCGACCCCTCGCCCGGGTTAGTGTCTTCTTCTCCTTCCAGGGGAGGGTTGTCCGTCTCTGGTAGGGTGTCCCGTTTCTCGGGGACAGTGTTCAGTGGGAGGGCCTCAACGCCCTCGGAGAGAGGCAATCGCGCGGTCATGGAGCGCGTGGTGGCGCAGACCCATTCGGGTAGGCCCATCATCTCGAGATGGGCTCTTCGTTCTACTTGCCCCCACGGGGAACTCTCAAGGTCGTTGCCCAGGAGGCAGTCTACGGGCTGTGATGTTCGGACGGCTACCTTCAATTCTCTGGAGACTCCTCCCCCCTCAAAAGGCACCAGAGCCATCTGGCAGAGGTTCTCGGAATTGTCAGAGGATATGACCGGACAGAGGGCATCGGGTAGGATCTGGTCTTCAGAGATTAGGTTGCGGTGGACCGCGGTGACACTTGCCCTGGTATCGCGGAGGCCCTCGACTCGGTGGCCGTTGATGGTCACCTGCTGTCGGTACTTCTTCGTGTTGGCGGGCAAGGGTGTTCCGGGGACCATTTCTCAATCCCCAAGGGAGACCAGGGCCATGGCAGCTGGTTCCCACTCTTCGGAGTCCTCTATCTCTTCCCCTAGGGCCACGGAGGCCATCTGCCGGGCCGGAGGGTTGGTCGTTGCGGGTCGTTGATACAGGGGACACTGGGGGTCATTGGCGTAGTGTCCGGGCTGTTGGCAGCGGAAGCAGGTGGTCCTGGTTCGTGGCCCTAGCCTCCCCGGGGCTCCGGTGCTGGCTGGGGACGGGGCTGGATCTGCCGCCGGTGGGCTGCTGGGAGGGTTGTGCGGGGGCCCCCCTTGGAAGTCTCTCGGTCGGCCTTGGTTTCCTCCGCCCCTCTTGTGAGAAGTTGGCCTGATATGTAGTGCTCACTATTCTAGTGATCACTGTGTATCATTCCAAACGACCCTTATTGATGATTGGTTGTAAGTCAACCGTATAGACAGCTATCCTAGTAGCGTGGATACGAGCAGTCTTTAGGCTAAACTCTAGAGGGCGTGTTAAGCCAGCTGTTTACCATCACGTATACCCCTTGAACACCAAGTGAGAGGACACCACACAAGTTGTTATGAAAATAAAGGATATTTATTTATAACAAGACTACCCTGGCTCTTTATGAGTCAGGGAGCTAAGCACACTACAAAACTCTTATGAAAATACTGCTGGTTGCACAATTTACACACATGCCCGAAGGGCACGAAACCATTTACACTGCAAGTGGAATGGGAAAGGTTAGAAAGTCTAAAGTTACTGATTCCGGAGTGATCCGATCAGTGGGACTAAACGAAAAAGGAACTGAACACTTGTAAAGCGAACCTGCGATGGAGCACCGAAATGCTCGAGTTACCTAGCCCAGAGGCTGCGGCTGCGGGAGGTTCGGCAAGATGTCGGGAGTCCTCGTTGTAGTCTCAGGAGCCTGAAAGAAGAAGTTGCTGGCAGGCGACCAGTGTTGATGTTCAGAGAGATCCAAGCCTGGATCGGTGATGGAGAAAACCTGAAAGCAGAGGGGACTCAGTTCTCAACCGCTAGCCAGCGATCGTGTGGGTACCAGGACGGCACCGGCTGAAGTCACCTCGACCAGGTGAGTGGATGACATCGGACTCGGCTGTTCCTCGGACCAGGAGGCGCGGCGGCGACCAGAATGGAGGGCGAGCTGTCCCACGAAGGTGTCTGCTGTCGATGATGCTGGGCCCAGGAATGGGGCAGCGGATCTTGGCAGTGGCAACCCACGCGGGGGAGTCAAGATGGCGTCTGAAGTGGACCAGGAGGGTCCGAGGTACTCCTCTGTTGAAAGGGAGCAAGAGCCAGTCTGGAGTAACCAGACTAGTGATGAAACAATTGTGGTGCGTCGTGAAGAGGGCCACAAGCCGGTCGGCAAGTGGTCGGACAACGCGGTGAACAGCAAGGAGCGGAAAGGCCCCCACGCAGATCTCGTGGATGCTGGGGAGGCAGACTTCGGTGCTGGAGCCGCTCAGGGTTAGGGCCTCTCAAACCCTAGGTGCACTCACTCGAGGGTCCCTCGGTGGGCGTGCTAGATAAGCGTCGTGCAGGTTCTGAAGATGGCCGGTCCCACAGGTCTCGTCACACCTACGAATCTCAGCTGAGCTGATGATGTAGGTAGAGGTCAGAGATGGCAGGGAACCCGGGTCTCGTCGAGCTGGGCAGTCTTGATCCGAAGGAGAGACTTACAGCAAACCGCAAGCGCTTAGGTGGTGCCTGCTGGTGAAGAGTGGCTACTCCTTAGCCACAAGGGAGAGTCTTCAGAAATAGTCAAGAGTTCCTTTCGTGGAAAGTAGTTCAAGATTCAGAATTATCCGATTATCCGATTATCCAATTTGGGAAGGGGACCCGCTCCCACCTTTATTCTAGGAAAAAGGGGCTGGCCTGTGACTAGGTCCTACCTATGGGTGGGACCAGGAGGGGGGTGGTTACACCCCTATCCTTTGTCCGGCTTCGCCCCAGCTCAGGGGCTGGTGTGCCCCCGAAACTGGTTTGAGCCGGGCTATGCACAGTGAGCACCGGGGTGCCACTTGCAATCACCTTCCTTTCAGCCCTGCCTACCTGGGATACACAAACCCTGTCTGGGATGGTGCTAACACCGCCCTCGACAGGAAACCCTTTGTCCAAGCTCCCTTCGCTGGAAGGTCTCCCAGCAGCAGGAGGTCAGACTTGTGTCTGGTGGCAGCATCCATTTTGTGATGCTGAGGCTTGAGTCAACTTTAACCGGGGTTCAAGGTTACTTCCATGTCGTGCCCCTCTAAAAGGGGGGAATGCTAACCCCGTCGCCAGAACTGGCGAGGGGTTTGTATTCCAATTCGTATGACACCTTACTCGTCATGTGTAGGTGATGCGATGCCAAAGTTAGCAAATAACCGCAAGGATTATAATGCATTTTAAAGTAGTTGGCCCGCGTCACCATGGAACGGCTATTAGGACTTGGTTCCGCAAGCCGTCGACGGGCTCAGCTCGCGCCAGAGCACCGTCCCACATAATCCCCTGCACTCTGCCTTCAGGATTGATAAGGCCTGCCATAGGAGTGACTGATAGGAATCCATGTGTCCATTTTAGGGTTAGGTATAGGAATACTACACCTACAGCAACGGGTGATTACACCACCTTGCCCCAGCTGTCGTGCAGCCAGTTGTGTCAGATTTGGGCGGCCATCCAGGGGTGGCATAATACATGCTGCAGCCCCGGGTAGGCCCTGGGTACACCGATGCCCTGAATACCTGTGGTATGCTGAGACAGGGACTGACAAGGCGGCCCAGTTCCAATTAGTGGATGCACCTAATGTACATGTGTGTTAATTTCGAGAGAGAACAGCTAGGCTGTGGGTCTGATTGGCAGGCCCACAGCCAGGGAAAGTCGTAAACCAATGAAGCAAAAGCAAAAAATCTGGGTGATCATAGGATTGCAGACCCTACTCTCCTACATGACCCCCCCCCCAAACTTTGGGACAATAAGCTAACCTTGACCAGGTGAGTCTTCTTGCTCTAAGTGGAAATACCTGGAGAGCCCATCTGCATTGCCATGATCAGTGCCAGGTCTATGCTCCACTGTGAAGTCCATCCCCTGTAGGGAAATGGACCACCTAAGCAGTTTGGGGTTTTCACCCTTCATTTGATTTAGCCACAAGAGGGGCTTATGGTCGGTCTGAATCTTGAAGTGAGTGCCAAACAAGTATGGCCTCAACTTCTTCAGGGCCCAAACCACAGCAAAGGCCTCCCTCTCAATAGCTGACCAATTCTTCTCTCTGGGGGTCAGCCTCCTGCTAATAAAAGCTATGGGCTGGTCATGACCATCAAAATTCAGTTGAGATAGAACAGCTCCCACACCCAGCTCCGAAGCGTCTGTTTGGACAATGAATGGTCTGGAGTAGTCTGGACTCTTTAGGATAGGTGCTGTGCACATGGCCTGCTTTAGGTCATCGAATGCCTTCTGACAGCTTGCTGTCCACTGAACTTTTTTTAGCATCTTCTTACTTGTCAGGTCGTTTAGCGGGGTCACAATGGATCCATAATTTCTGACAAATTTCCGGTAATAACCAGTCAGGCCCAAGAAAGCTCGAACCTGAGTCTGGGTGGTTGGAGGAGCCCAGTCCTGGATGGCCTGTATTTTGCTCTCCAATGGCTGAACCTGGCCTCCACCTACAAAGTGGCCCAGGTATACAACCTGTGTCTGCCCTATCTGGCACTTAGTGGCCTTGATAGTGAGGCCTGCCTTTTGCAGGGCCTCTAACACTTTCCTCAGGTGGACCAGGTGATCCTCCCAGGTGGAGCTAAAGACAGCGATATCGTCCAGATACGCCGAACAGAAGTCGTCCAACCCAGTGAGAACTCGATTCACCAGCCTTTGGAAGGTGGCAGGTGCATTTTTCAAACCAAAGGGCATTACCACGAACTGATAATGCCCACCCGGGGTAGAAAATGCTGTTTTGGGTTTGGCCTCCTCAGCTAACCTGATTTGCCAATACCCAGCTGTCAGGTCAAACGTACTTAAGTAGTTGGCCGAAGCCAACCGGTCTATAAGTTCGTCTGCTCTTGGTATTGGGTGGGCGTCAGTCTTAGTGACTGCATTGAGGCCTCTGTAGTCCACGCAAAACCTCATCTCTTTCTTACCACCCTGGGTGTGAGGTTTCGGCACGAGAACTACGGGACTAGCCCAGGGGCTGTCCGAGGGCTCAATGACTCCCAGCTCCAACATTTTCTGCACCTCTGTCTTGATGCAGTCTCTGACATGATCAGGCTGTCGATAGTTTTTACTCTTTACGGGCAGACTGTCCCCAGTGTCGACCTCATGGGTACACCAATTGGTCTGACTGGGTGTCAGAGAGAACATATGTTGAAAGCGTCGAAGAACCTGTTTACAATCCTTTTGTTGATGTCCAGAGAGGCTGCCGCAAAAGACAACACCATCTACTGACCCATCGTCAGGGTTCTGAGAGAGCAGGTCCGGGAGAGGGTCACTCTCCTCCTCCTGTCCCTCATCTGTGGCCATGAGCAAGCCCATGCCCTCCCTGTCGACATATGCCTTGAGCCTGTTTACATGGAGCACCCTGTGGGGGCTCCGGGGAGTTCCCAGGTCTACCAAGTAGGTGACCTCTCCATTTTGCTCAATGATCGTGTGGGGCCCAGACCATTTGTCTTTGAGTGCTGCTGGGGCCACTGGCTCCAGCACCCACACCTTCTGTCCAGGCTGGTACACAGTCAGGACAGCCTTTTGGTCGTGCCAAGCTTTCTGTAATTCTTGGCTCGCCTCAAGGTTTTTAGATGCCTTTGCCATGTACTCCGCCATCCGCGAGCGGAGGCCGAGCACATAGTCCACAATGTTTGATGCCGGCTTTCTGAGAGGTCTCTCCCATCCTTCCTTTACCAAACAAAGGGGTCCCCTTACAGGATGTCCGAACAGAAGCTCAAAAGGGCTGTAGCCAACCCCCTTCTGCGGGACCTCTCTGTAGGCGAACAAGAGGCAGGGTATCAGGACATCCCATCTCCGCCGAAGCTTTTCAGGTAGTCCGTGAATCATCCCTTTTAGGGTCCTGTTGAATCTCTCAACAAGCCCATTGCATTGTGGGTGATAGGGTGTGGTGAACTTGTAGTTGACACCACACTCCTTCCACATAGCAGTCAGATATCCCGACATGAAGTTTGCACCTCTGTCTGAGACGACCTCCTTAGGGAAGCTCCTTAGGGAAGCCCACTCTGGAGAACACTCCAAGTAGGGCCCGTGCCACCACAGGTGCTGTAGTGGTCCTAAGGGGAATAGCTTCAGGATACCTGGTGGCGTGGTCCACCACCACCAGTATAAACTTGTGCCCTGATGCTGTCTGGGGTTCCATTGGTCTGACAATGTCGATCCCCACTCGTTCAAAGGGTACCCCCACCACCGGTAGTGGTATGAGGGGGGCCTTTGTCGTGCCACCTGACTTACCACTGGCTTGGCAAGTGACACAGGAGCGGCAAAACTCCTTCGTATCTTCGGACATGTGGGGGCCAGTGAAAGTGTGGAACAATTCTGTCCCAAGTCTTATTCTGGCCTAAGTGACCTGCAAGGGGAATCTCGTGGGCCAAGGTAAGAAGGAAACCTCTCAGAGACAAGGGGATGACCAGCCTCCTGGTCGCGCCAGGTTTGGGGTCTCTTGCCTCGGAGTACAGGAGTCCATCGTCCCAGTACACTTTGTGGGTACCTGTGGCGTTCCCTGCAGCCTCAGCAGCAGCCTGCTGTCTGAGGGGTTCAAGGGAGGGGCAGTCTAACTGTGCCTTCCCCAGGTCTTCCCTGGAGGGTCCCCCTGAGCCCAGAAACTCAACCTGACCAGGTTCAAGCTCTTTCGGCTCAGTTTCCCTCAGTTCTTTAAGGTCAGCCTCCTCAGAGACTTGATCCACGACCTGGGGCAAGGTGGAAGGCGAAGCCTTACCCTTACTGCTCCTTTTCTTGGAAGGTATCTGGTCCATTCTTCCAGGATCCAGCACCTGTTCAGTGGGGCATCTTTTGGCCTGTGACCTGGTCACAGCAAGGACATGTGCTGGCAAGCCTAACATTTCCATGTGAGTCCTCTGCTCCACTTCTGACCATTGTGACGTTTCCAAATCATTGCCCAACAGACATTCTACGGGGAGGTCTGAACTAACCACAACCTTTTTTGGGCCACTTACCCCTCCCCAGGAGAAATCAACAACTGCCATACTGTGATTGGTAGTGACGTTGCTGGCATTGGTCACTAGGTAATCGGTACCTAGCATGATCTGTCCAGGGTCCACAAAGTTAGGCGTCACCATAGTGACACTGGCACAAGTGTCCCTGTAGGCCTGAGCCATTTTTCCATTGATCAAAGGTGTCTGTCTGTATTTGCCCAAAGTATTGGGACTGGCACCAGGGGACATATCCATATCCCCTGTACAGACAAGGACGGCCTGAGTAAGCGTGCTGACTAAGTCGTCACTCCCCTCGGTTCCCAAGGTTAACCCAACTAATGCCTTGGGAGGCGCACTACCACTGCTGACTGTACTAGGGGGTGCAGGTGCCCTAGGGGCTGCAGTGGCAGGAGTTTGCCCTCCTTTCTTGGTGCACTCACTAAACCAGTGAGTCTTACTTTTACAGTATTGGCGCCACCTTTTTGACTGGCCTTCTTGAGTCTTCTTCTTCTGTGAAGCCTGACCCCCACCCTCTTTGGTTTGTTGGGGACCTGTCGAAGACTTCTGGTCATTTTGTTCGTTCTTGTTACTACCCTTTTGGTCTGCTTTCTTCTGACCACCCTGGTTCTGGTTCTGGTTCTGCTTGACCCTTGTTCTGACCCATCTGTCTGCCTTCTTTCCCAATTCTTGGGGAGAGGTCAGATCCGAGTCAACAAGGGGCTGATGCAACAATTGGTTCTGACAGTTGTTTAAAATCTGTTCTCGCATGATAACATTGTACAATCCTGTGTAATCAGTAACCTTGCTACCCAGCAACCAGCCTTCCAAAGCCTTAGTGGCACAATCGACAAAGTCAGTCCAATCCTGAGACTGAATTTTCTGGGTGTCCCGGAACAGCAACCTGTACTGCTCCGTGGTTAAGCCAAACCCATCAATCAGTGTATTCTTCAGGACTTGGTAGTTGTTTGCATCCTCAGCTCTAGTAGTGAGGAGCTTGTCTCGCCCTTTACCTTCAAAGGAGAGCCACAGTATAGCTGCCCACTGACTTTGGGGGACGCACTGGACAGTGCAGGCCCTCTCCAACGCAGTTATCCACTTGTGGATATCGTCCCCTTGCTTAAAGGGGGGCACTATTTTACTCAGGTGTCTAGTGTCTATACCCCTGTCTTTCTCTCTAATGAGAATGCTGCCACCAGTGGGATCTAACCCACTTAATTTCTGCTCTCGGGCCAAGGCAAGTCTTTCTTTGGCGAGGGCAAGTTCTTCCCGCTCGATCCTCAGATTGACTTCCCTCATCTTCGCTTCATGCTCCCTTCTCTGAGGGGACGTCATTCCTCTCTGAGAAGATGCCTGAGAGACATGTGTTCGAACAGATCTGTTAGAGCCTCTGGAGAGAGACCTAGCTCGTCCGTTCCCAATGTTAGGCCTGCTTGAGCGTGGGCCCGGGGCTCCCCCAGTTCCATTCTCATGCCTGCTTAAGTTGGTCCTTGTAAGCCTGCTCACTACCACTGGACCTTTGTTTGCCTTGTCTCCTGATAACTCCTCCTCGTCTTCCTCCTCTGTATGGAGGTCGAGGTCCGGGTCACCAAGGGTTCCCTCTAAGGGAGGCATGTTCCCATCAGCATTGGGGGGACCTGTGTTAGAGGACCTCCTTGCATCGTACGTCTCTAAGAGACCTATCAGAAATGCGATGGTAGGGTTAGAACCCTGGTTTAGCTTCCTGGAGGCACACAGCTGTCTCATCTCCTTGAAGCTAAGAGCTGCATATCGTGACATGACCTGTGGAGGGTCACTGACCACTAAGGGAGTCTCCGCAGACTCTCCGTGGACCGACATGCTTCTAGTGAGGTGTAAGTGATGCACCTACCTACACTATTTGTTTACCTACTGATCCCTTGCTAAGAGTTGTAGTCAGGGTGTGCTAAGCCCTGTTACACTACAACAGCTGGTTCAGTAGAACTCAGAGTATTCTAAGTTAAGTTATATGTACCTGGGTACTTATGTGATCTTTCACTTTGATATTCTTAGGATACGTGGGTGGTAAAACAACAGCAAGCTCAAATCCCAACCGCTGCTCACCAATGTGAGAAGTTGGCCTGATATGTAGTGCTCACTATTCTAGTGATCACTGTGTATCATTCCAAACGACCCTTATTGATGATTGGTTGTAAGTCAACCGTATAGACCAGCTATCCTAGTAGCGTGGATACGAGCAGTCTTTAGGCTAAACTCTAGAGGGCGTGTTAAGCCAGCTGTTTACCATCACGTATACCCCTTGAACACCAAGTGAGAGGACACCACACAAGTTGTTATGAAAATAAAGGATATTTATTTATAACAAGACTACCCTGGCTCTTTATGAGTCAGGGAGCTAAGCACACTACAAAACTCTTATGAAAATACTTCTGGTTGCACAATTTACACACATGCCCGAAGGGCACGAAACCATTTACACTGCAAGTGGAATGGGAAAGGTTAGAAAGTCTAAAGTTACTGATTCCGGAGTGGTCCGATCAGTGGGACTAAACGAAAAAGGAACAGAACACTTGTAATGCGAACCTGCGATGGAGCACCGAAATGCTCGAGTTACCTAGCCCAGAGGCTGCGGCTGCGGGAGGTTCGGCAAGATGTCGGGAGTCCTCGTTGTAGCCTCAGGAGCCTGAAAGAAGAAGTTGCTGGCAGGCGACCAGTGTTGATGTTCAGAGAGATCCAAGCCTGGATCGGTGATGGAGAAAACCTGAAAGCAGAGGGGACTCAGTTCTCAACCGCTAGCCAGCGATCGTGTGGGTACCAGGACGGCACCGGCTGAAGTCACCTCGACCAGGTGAGTGGATGACGTCGGACTCGGCTGTTCCTCGGACCAGGAGGCGCGGCGGCGACCAGGATGGAGGGCGAGCTGTCCCACGAAGGTGTCTGCTGTCGATGATGCTGGGCCCAGGAATGGGGCAGCAGATCTTGGCAGTGGCAACCCACGCGGGGGAGTCAAGATGGCGTCTGAAGTGGACCAGGAGGGTCCGAGGTACTCCTCTGTTGAAAGGGAGCAAGAGCCAGTCTGGAGTAACCAGACTAGTGATGAAACAATCGTGGTGCGTCGTGAAGAGGGCCACAAGCCGGTCGGCAAGTGGTCGGACAACGCGGTGAACAGCAAGGAGCGGAAGGGCCCCCACGCAGATCTCGTGGATGCTGGGGAGACAGACTTCGGTGCTGGAGCCGCTCAGGGTTAGGGCCTCTCAAACCCTAGGTGCACTCACTCGAGGGTCCCTCGGTGGGCGTGCTAGATAAGCGTCGTGCAGGTTCTGAAGATGGCCGGTCCCACAGGTCTCGTCACACCTACGAATCTCAGCTGAGCTGATGATGTAGGTAGAGGTCAGAGATGGCAGGGAACCCGGGTCTCGTCGAGCTGGGCAGTCTTGATCCGTAGGAGAGACTTACAGCAAACCGCAAGCGTTTAGGTGGTGCCTGCTGGTGCAGGGTGGCTACTCCTTAGCCACAAGGGAGAGTCTTCAGAAATAGTCAAGAGTTCCTTTCGTGGAAAGTAGTTCAAGATTCAGAATTATCCGATTATCCGATTATCCAATTTGGGAAGGGGACCCGCTCCCACCTTTATTCTAGGAAAAAGGGGCTGGCCTGTGACTAGGTCCTACCTATGGGTGGGACTAGGAGGGGGGTGGTTACACCCCTATCCTTTGTCCGGCTTCGCCCCAGCTCAGGGGCTGGTGTGCCCCCGAAACTGGTTTGAGCCGGGCTATGCACAGTGAGCACCGGGGTGCCACTTGCAATCACCTTCCTTTCAGCCCTGCCTACCTGGGATACACAAACCCTGTCTGGGATGGTGCTAACACCGCCCTCGACAGGAAACCCTTTGTCCAAGCTCCCTTCGCTGGAAGGTCTCCCAGCAGCAGGAGGTCAGACTTGTGTCTGGTGGCAGCATCCATTTTGTGATGCTGAGGCTTGAGTCAACTTTAACCGGGGTTCAAGGTTACTTCCATGTCGTGCCCCTCTAAAAGGGGGGAATGCTAACCCCGTCGCCAGAACTGGCGAGGGGTTTGTATTCCAATTCGTATGACACCTTACTCGACATGTGTAGGTGATGCGATGCCAAAGTTAGCAAATAACCGCAAGGATTATAATGCATTTTAAAGTAGTTGGCCCGCGTCACCATGGAACGGCTATTAGGACTTGGTTCCGCAAGCCGTCGACGGGCTCAGCTCGCGCCAGTGCACCGTCCCACATGATCCCCTGCACTCTGCCTTCAGGATTGATAAGGCCTGCCATAGGAGTGACTGATAGGAATCCATGTGTCCATTTTAGGGTTAGGTATAGGAATACTACACCTACAGCAACGGGTGATTACACCACCTTGCCCCAGCTGTCATGCAGCCAGTTGTGTCAGATTTGGGCGGCCATCCAGGGGTGGCATAATACATGCTGCAGCCCCCGGTAGGCCCTGGGTACACCGATGCCCTGGATACCTGTGGTATGCTGAGACAGGGACTGACAAGGCGGCCCAGTTCCAATTAGTGGATGCACCTAATGTACATGTGTGTTAATTTCGAGAGAGAACAGCTAGGCTGTGGGTCTGATTGGCAGGCCCACAGCCAGGGAAAGTCGTAAACCAATGAAGCAAAAGCAAAAAAATCTGGGTGATCATAGGATTGCAGACCCTACTCTCCTACACCTCTGGCAGGGGGGTCCTTGACTGTGGCGACCGTAGTCTCCCACGGGGCCTCGGGTGGCCCGGGTGTTCACCCAACGGTCAGCCTCGGCGGCCAGCTTTCGAGGGTCGGTGAGTTTACTGTCCAGGAGATGTTGGCGCAGTTCTACAAAGCAATTGGCCGCTAAATGTTCCCAGGCTATCAGATCAAACAGCTCTTCGAAGGTAGAGACCTTGCTGCCCTTGACCCACCCGTCCAAGGCCCGGCTGTAAAAGTTCACGTATTCTACCCATGTGGTGCCCGGTATCTTTTTGCAATCTCGGAACCGTTGCCGGTACATTTCGGGGGTGAGTCCATATCGGCCCACGAGGGCTTCTTTCATGTGGCTGTAGGAGTTCATGACCGTGGAGGGCAGATCCAGCAGGGTATCTCTTCCTTCGCTTAAGAACCGGCCCCATAGCCCAGCCCCCGAATCTTTCTGCGGGACTCGGTGAGAGGTCATGGCGACTTCGTAGGCCTTAAACCACTGCTGGATATCGTCGTTTTTGTAATACTCCTTTACCACATCCTTGGGGATGTGGACTTTGGCTTCCACGGTGGAAGCGGATGGTAGATTCCCGGAGGGTCGTGACTCTTCACTTTTAGCCCTCAACTCGATCTCTTTTAGGCTGCGTTCATGTTCCAGCTGGAGTTTCTTTTCTTCGTGCTCTCTTTGGCGTCTCTTTTCCTCGAGTTCCCCTTGTAGCCGTAACTGCTCGACGGCTAACTTTTTCTCGGCCAGTTTTATTTCTCCCTCGATTTTCAGTTTGGCCAGTTCAAGTTCGTGGTTGCGGCCTCTCTCTCGGTCTGCTAGTTCCTCGGGGGACAGGTTCCCCTCTGGCCCGCTGTTTCTCACCGGGATGCTTCGTGGTTCATGGGCGGAATCTCCTTCTGTTTGGGTCGGGGACGCCCCTGTCTCGACCCAGGTCTTCAATACTTTCTGGAAGTCTTCCTTTGTGCTTAATCCGGTGGTAGCGATTCCAAGGTCTTTGCAAAATTGTTTTAATTCTCTATGCGTATAATAGTCCAATTGATCCGCTTGGAACGTCGAGCTCATTTCGGTACCTGCGGCACCCAGGGAGGTTTCTCCTTCCATCTCTGTTTGGTAGTGCGTCAGTCGTTCACTGCCCGCTCTCTTTCGGTGTCGGCTCGGATCCCGTCGTCTGCCACCAAATGTTGGAAAGGCGTTCGCCGGAGAGGGGTTCGAGACACGTATTGCCCACCCCTTTGACCCACCTCTCCCAAGTAGGCCGAACCAGGCGCGCACACCCTGAGCTTACACTACGAACAGAGGGACACCACACGTATTTCTTCGTAGGACGATAGGTTCTTTTATCGAAGGTTTCAAGGGATCTTTATGATCCAAGTTGCAAGTAGTACATCAGTGGCACAAGAGACTACAAATCGGTGGTAGGGGAATGGGGGTAGCGGGACAGTCTTTGAATGTAGTGTCTCTGCCAAGTACCCTGCGGACAGCTCACAATCCTCGAGCTGGAGGGTGTTGTTTCTCTTGGCGATCTCTTGCCAATCTTCCTCGAGGGGAGAGCCGCGAGTCACTCAGCAGGCACAGGTAGTTCGGAGTTCGGGAGCCGCGACCTCGTCAGCAGGGCTCAGGTGGTTCAATGGTCGGGGGCCGCGAGTCATTCAGCAGGCACAGGTGGTTCGGAGTTCGGGAGCCGCGACCGCGTCAGCAGGGCTCAGATGGTTCAATGGCTGGAGGCCGCGAGTCACTCAGCAGGCCCAGGTGGTTCGGTGTTCGGGAGCCGCGACAGCGTCAGCAGGGCTCCGATGGTTCCATGTCTTCTCTGCCATTCGTCCCTCCGGCACCCCTTATTATACTCCCCCTGCCCTTTGAAGTCCGGAGTCCTCGCAGAGAGGGGCCTTTGGGGACTGAGGGGGGTTCGGCGGGATTTCCTGCTGCTCGTTCCTTTGGTCTTTTCAGGTGGGTCTGGGAGGGACCCCAGACGCTCGGCAGGCGAGGCGCCTGCGCCACAGGGGCCTGGTGGCCGATCGAGCCCTCCCGGGGGAAGGCGATCCGAGGTGTGACTGGGCTGGCGCCTCTTGGTCTGGCTTGGGGGGTTCCCGCTCCCTTGGTCGGACATGCGTGGTAGGGTGTCGAGTCTGGCGGGGGCTCTGGCCGGCCCTCGGGTCTGTGTGGCTGGGGCGGCCGGAGTCGGAGATGCCGTGTCTTGGGGTGGTTGCAGGTTGGCTGGAGGATCGGGAGGGCCTACGCCGTGAGGCCGGTCTCACACGCGTCCCCCCCAGCTGAAAGGCGTGGAGAACTACCCATCCACTGGGGGGTTCTCCTCGCTGAAGC
Organism: Triturus cristatus; assembly: GCF_964204655.1. Taxonomy (NCBI): domain Eukaryota; kingdom Metazoa; phylum Chordata; class Amphibia; order Caudata; family Salamandridae; genus Triturus; species Triturus cristatus. The sequence continues at coordinate 165,559 of NW_028187954.1, read as the reverse complement.
GGAAGAACCGGGACAGGCCGTCGGCGTTGGCATGATCCGTCCCGGGGCGATGCTCGACAGGGAAGTCCATCCCTTGGAGGGAGATTGACCATCGTAAGAGCTTGGGGTTCTCTCCCCTCATCTGCATCAGCCACCGCAAGGGCCGGTGGTCCGTCTGCACTCGGAAGTGGGTTCCGAACAAGTAGGGCCGTAGTTTCTTGAGGGCCCAGACTACGGCGAAGGTCTCTCGTTCTATGGGACTCCAACGCTGTTCTCGAGGCAGCAGCCTTCGGCTGATGAAGGCTATCGGCTGATCTATGCCCTTGTCGTTGAACTGCGAGAGGACGGCCCCGATGCCGTGTTCGGATGCGTCGGTCTGGACCACAAACTCTTGGGAGTAGTCGGGGGCCTTGAGTACTGGGGCAGTGCACATGGCGGTTTTCAAGGCGTCGAACGCTTGCTGGCACGGGGGGGTCCACTGCACCTTCTTCGGGAGCTTTTTGGAGGTCAACTCCGTGAGGGGCCCTGCGAGGCTACCATAGTTTTTAATGAACCTCCGGTAGTATCCTGTGAGGCCCAGGAAGGCCCGGACTTCCGTCTGAGTGGTGGGGGGCTCCCAGGACTTGATGGCGTCGATCTTTGGTTGGAGGGGGGCGACCTGCCTGCTGCCCACCTGATGCCCCAGATAGACCACGGAGCCTTGCCCGAGCTGACATATGGCTGGCCTTCACGGTTAGGCCGGCTTGGCGCAGGGCCAGCAGTACTTGCCGGAGGTGCTGGAGATGCTCGTGCCATTGAGAGCTGAATACGGCTATGTCGTCAAGGTACGCTGCGCTGAACTCCTCGAGTCCGGCCAAGACCTTGTTTACCAACCGCTGGAAGGTGGCCGGGGCATTTTTCATCCCGAACGGCATGACCCTGAAGCGGTAGTGTCCATCGGGTGTGGAGAAGGCGGAGCGTTCCTTTGCTCCCTCCGTGAGCGCAATCTGCCAGTAACCGCAGGTCAGGTCGAAGATGCTGAGGAAACGAGCGGCCCCAAGGCGGTCGATGAGCTCGTCGGCGCGGGGGATAGGATGGGCGTCCGCTCGGGTGACCGCATTGAGCCCCCGGTAGTCCACACAGAATCTTAGTTCGGGGGCGACCCCAGGGGCGGCCGCTTTCGGGACCAGGACTACCGGGCTGGCCCAGGGGCTATCGGAGGGTTCGATCACTCCAAGGGTCAACATCTTCTGTACTTCGGTCTTGATGCAGGTGCGGACCCGGTCAGGCACCCGGTAGGCTCGGTGTCTCACAGGTGGGCTGTCGCCGGTGTCCACGTCGTGGACATACCAGTCGGAGACCCTTGGGATTAGGGAGAAGAGGTCTGCGAATTGTCTGAGCAGCTGGCTACAGTCGTCGGACTGTTGGGGGGTGAGGGTGGTCGACAGTTTCACTCCCTCCACAGAACCATCTATTTCTTTAGCGCACAGGGGGTCGGGCAGGGGTTCAGTGTCTTCTTCCGCCCCATCGTCGGTGGCCAGGAGCAAACTCAACTCCGTTCTCACAAAGTGGGGCTTGAGACGGTTCACGTGGAGAACCCGGAGGGGGTTCCGCGGGGACTGCACATCGATCAGGTACGTGACCTGACTCTTCCGCTCGATCACCTTGAAGGGGCCAGTCCATTTGTCTTGTAGGGCGCAGGGTTTCACCGGGGCCATGACCCAAACCTGCTGGCCCGGCTGGGACTCGACCAGAGTTGCGTTCTGGTCATACCAGCGCTTCATTTCTTCTTGACTGGCCTCGAGGTTAGCTTCTGCGAGTTCTCTGAACTTCCGGGTCTGGTTGCGGAGCGCCAGGATGTAGCGGAACACATCAGGGGGGGTCCCCCGGGGGCTTGTCTCCCAGCCCTCTTTGACCAGGCTCAGGGGCCCCCGGACGGGGTGTTCGTACGTATAGTAGTTCGAATGGGCTGAACCCCAGGGACTTTTGGGGAACTTCCCGGTACGCGAACAGGAGGCAAGGGAGGAGGACGTCCCATCTTCGGCGCAGGGGCTCCTCGAGGCCCAGGATCATCCCCTTCAGGGTTCTGTTAAAGCGTTCCACCAGGCCGTTGCCCTGGGGGTGGTAGGGGGTCGTGAACTTATATGTTACTCCGCACTGCTGCCACAGGGACTTCATGTAGCGGGATATAAAGTTAGTGCCGCGATCACTCACAACCTCGCGAGGGAATCCTACACGGGAGAAGATCCCCATGAGAGCCCGGCCCACCACTGGAGCCGTCACGGTGCAGAGGGGAATGGCCTCGGGGTAGTGGGTGGCATGGTCCACCAGGACGAGGATAAATCTGTGGCCCTGGGCGGTCTTCGGATCCAGGGGTCCCACGATGTCGATGCCAACCCGCTCAAACGGGGTACTCACAACGGGAAAGGGTTGTAATGGAGCCTTGCGCTTTCCGCCACTTTTCCCACTGCCCTGGCATGTGAGGCAGGATTTACAGTGGACCTCTACATTTGCTCGCATCTTGGGCCAATAGAAGTGGGTAACTAATCGCTGATATGTTTTGTCTTGGCCTAAGTGTCCTGCCAAGGGTACATCGTGGGCCAGGCCCAGGAGGAGGCTTCAGAAGCGCAGGGGTACTACCAGTACTCGGGCTGTGCCTAGCTCGGCTGACTTTTGTTCGCTGTATAGGAGGCCATTGTCCCAATATACCCAGTGGGTTCCGGACCGGTCACCGGCGGTCTGGGCTTCGGCTTGTTGTCGGAGTCCCACGAGGGAAGGGCAGGTGGCCTGTTCTTGGCAGAACTCTTCATGGGAGGGACCTCCCTCACAGCGCCACTGGGCCATCTCGGGCAGTTCTCCGAGCTCAGTCAGTGCCTCAGGGGCGGAAGGTTCCGACCCCTCACCCGGGTTAGTGTCTTCTTCTCCTTCCGGAGGAGGGTTGTCCGTCTCTGGTAGGGTGTCCCGTTTCTCGGGGACAGTGTTCAGTGGGAGGGCCTCAACGCCCTCGGAGAGAGGCAATCGCGCGGTCATGGAGCGCGTGGTGGCGCAGACCCATTCGGGTAGGCCCATCATCTCGAGATGGGCTCTTCGTTCTAATTGCCCCCACGGGGAACTCTCAAGGTCGTTGCCCAGGAGGCAGTCTACGGGCTGTGATGTTCGGACGGCTACCTTCAATTCTCCGGAGACTCCTCCCCCCTCGAAAGGCACCAGAGCCATCTGGCAGAGGTTCTCGGAATTGTCGGAGGATATGACCGGACAGAGGGCATCCGGTAGGATCTGGTCTTCAGAGATTAGGTTGCGGTGGACCGCGGTGACACTTGCCCCGGTATCGCGGAGGCCCTCGACTCGGTGGCCGTTGATGGTCACCTGCTGTCGGTACTTCTTCGTGTTGGCGGGCAAGGGTGTTCCGGGGACCATTTCTCGATCTCCAAGGGAGACCAGGGCCATGGCAGCTGGTTCCCACTCTTCGGAGTCCTCTATCTCTTCCCCTAGGGCCACGGAGGCCATCTGCCGGGCCGGAGGGTTGGTTGTTGCGGGTCGTTGATACAGGGGACACTGGGGGTCATTGGCGTAGTGTCCGGGCTGTTGGCAGCGGAAGCAGGTGGTCCTGGTTCGTGGCCCTAGCCGCCCCGGGGCTCCGGTGCTGGCTGGGGACGGGGCTGGACCTGCCGCCGGTGGGCTGCTGGGAGGGTTGTGCGGGGGCCCCCCTTGGAAGTCTCTCGGTCGGCCTTGGTTTCCTCCGCCCCTCTGGCGGGGGGGTCCTTGACTGTGGCGACCGTAGTCTCCCACGGGGCCTCGGGTGGCCCGGGTGTTCACCCAACGGTCAGCCTTGGCGGCCAGCTTTCGAGGGTCGGTGAGTTTACTGTCCAGGAGATGTTGGCGCAGTTCTACAAAGCAATTGGCCGCTAAATGTTCCCAGGCTATCAGATCAAACAGCTCTTCGAAGGTGGAGACCTTGCTGCCCTTGACCCACCCGTCCAAGGCCCGGCTGTAAAAGTTCACGTATTCTACCCATGTGGTGCCCGGTATCTTTTTGCAATCTCGGAACCGTTGCCGGTACATTTCGGGGGTGAGTCCATATCGGCCCACGAGGGCTTCTTTCATGTGGCTGTAGGAGTTCATGACCGTGGAGGGCAGATCCAGCAGGGTATCTCTTCCTTCGCTTAAGAACCGGCCCCATGGCCCAGCCCCCCAATCTTTCTGCGGGACTCGGTGAGAGGTCATGGCGACTTCGTAGGCCTTAAACCACTGCTGGATATCGTCGTTTTTGTAATACTCCTTTACCACATCCTTGGGGATGTGGACTTTGGCTTCCACGGTGGAAGCGGATGGTAGATTCCCGGAGGGTCGTGACTCTTCACTTTTAGCCCTCAACTCGATCTCTTTTAGGCTGCGTTCATGTTCCAGCTGGAGTTTCTTTTCTTCGTGCTCTCTTTGGCGTCTCTTTTCCTCGAGTTCCCCTTGTAGCCGTAACTGCTCGACGGCTAACTTTTTCTCGGCCAGTTTTATTTCTCCCTCGATTTTCAGTTTGGCCAGTTCAAGTTCGTGGTTGCGGCCTCTCTCTCGGTCTGCTAGTTCCTCGGGGGACAGGTTCCCCTCTGGCCCGCTGTTTCTCACCGGGATGCTTCGTGGTTCATGGGCGGAATCTCCTTCTGTTTGGGTCGGGGACGCCCCTGTCTCGACCCAGGTCTTCAATACTTTCTGGAAGTCTTCCTTTGTGCTTAATCCGGTGGTAGCGATTCCAAGGTCTTTGCAAAATTGTTTTAATTCTCTATGCGTATAATAGTCCAATTGATCCTCTCGGAACGTCGAGCTCATTTCGGTACCTGCGGCACCCAGGGAGGTTTCTCCTTCCATCTCTGTTTGGTAGTGCGTCAGTCGTTCACTGCCCGCTCTCTTTCGGTGTCGGCTCGGATCCCGTCGTCTGCCACCAAATGTTGGAAAGGCGTTCGCCGGAGAGGGGTTCGAGACATGTCTTGCCCACCCCTTTGACCCACCTCTCCCAAGTAGGCCGAACCAGGCGCGCACACCCTGAGCTTACACTACGAACAGAGGGACACCACACGTATTTCTTCGTAGGACGATAGGTTCGTTTATCGAAGGTTTCAAGGGATCTTTATGATCCAAGTTGCAAGTAGTACATCAGTGGCACAAGAGACTACAAATCGGTGGTAGGGGAATGGGGGTAGCGGGACAGTCTTTGAATGTAGTGTCTCTGCCAAGTACCCTGCGGACAGCTCACAATCCTCGAGCTGGAGGGTGTTGTTTCTCTTGGCGATCTCTTGCCAATCTTCCTCGAGGGGAGAGCCGCGAGTCACTCGGCAGGCACAGGTAGTTCGGAGTTCGGGAGCCGCAACCTCGTCAGCAGGGCTCAGGTGGTTCAATGGTCGGGGGCCGCGAGTCACTCAGCAGGCACAGGTGGTTCGGAGTTCGGGAGCCGCGACCGCGTCAGCAGGGCTCAGATGGTTCAATGGCTGGAGGCCGCGAGTCACTCAGCAGGCCCAGGTGGTTCGGTGTTCGGGAGCCGCGACAACGTCAGCAGGGCTCCGATGGTTCCAGGTCTTCTCTGCCATTCGTCCCTCCGGCACCCCTTATTATACTCTCCCTGCCCTTTGAAGTCCGGAGTCCTCGCAGAGAGGGGCCTTTGGGGACTGAGGGGGGTTCGGCGGGATTTCCTGCCGCTCGTTCATTTGGTCTTTTCAGGTGGGTCTGGGAGGGACCCCAGACGCTTGGCAGGCGAGGCGCCTGCGCCACAGGGGCCTGGTGGCCGAACGAGCCCTCCCGGGGGAATGCGATCCGAGGTGTGACTGGGCTGGCGCCTCTTGGGCTGGCTCGGGGGGTTCCCGCTCCCTTGGTCGGACATGCGTGGTAGGGTGTCGAGTCTGGCGGGGGCTCTGGCCGGCCCTCGGGTCTGTGTGGCTGGGGCGGCCGGAGTCGGAGATGCCGTGTCTTGGGGTGGTTGCAGGTTGGCTGGAGGATCGGGAGGGCCTACGCCGTGAGGCCGGTCTCACACACGTCCCCCCCAGCTGAAAGGCGTGGAGAACTACCCATCCACTGGGGGGTTCTCCTCGCTGAAGCGGAAGAACCGGGACAGGCCGTCGGCGTTGGCATGATCCGTCCCGGGGCGATGCTCGACAGTGAAGTCCATCCCTTGGAGGGAGATTGACCATCGTAATAGCTTGGGGTTCTCTCCCCTCATCTGCATCAGCCACCGCAAGGGCCGGTGGTCCGTCTGCACTCGGAAGTGGGTTCCGAACAAGTAGGGCCGTAGTTTCTTGAGGGCCCAGACTACGGCGAAGGTCTCTCGTTCTATGGTACTCCAACGCTGTTCTTGAGGCAGCAGCCTTCGGCTGATGAAGGCTATCGGCTGATCTATGCCCTTGTCGTTGAACTGCGAGAGGACGGCCCCGATGCCGTGTTCGGATGCGTCGGTCTGGACCACAAACTCTTGGGAGTAGTCGGGGGCCTTGAGTACTGGGGCGGTGCACATGGCGGTTTTCAAGGCGTCGAACGCTTGCTGGCACGGGGGGGTCCACTGCACCTTCTTCGGGAGCTTTTTGGAGGTCAACTCCGTGAGGGGCCCTGCGAGGCTACCATAGTTTTTAATGAACCTCCGGTAGTATCCTGTGAGGCCCAGGAAGGCCCGGACTTCCGTCTGAGTGGTGGGGGGCTCCCAGGACTTGATGGCGTCGATCTTTGGTTGGAGGGGGGCGACCTGCCCGCTGCCCACCTGATGCCCCAGATAGACCACGGAGCCTTGCCCGAGCTGACATTTGCTGGCCTTCACGGTTAGGCCGGCTTGGCGCAGGGCCAGCAGTACTTGCCGGAGGTGCTGGAGATGCTCGTGCCATTGAGAGCTGAATACGGCTATGTCGTCAAGGTACGCTGCGCTGAACTCCTCGAGTCCGGCCAAGACCTTGTTTACCAACCGCTGGAAGGTGGCCGGGGCATTTTTCATCCCGAACGGCATGACCCTGAAGCGGTAGTGTCCATCGGGTGTGGAGAAGACGGAGCGTTCCTTTGCTCCCTCCATGAGCGCAATCTGCTAGTAACCGCAGGTCAGGTTGAAGGTGCTGAGGAAACGAGCGGCCCCAAGGCGGTCGATGAGCTCGTCGGCGCGGGGGATAGGATGGGCGTCCGCTCGGGTGACCGCATTGAGCCCCCAGTAGTCCACACAGAATCTTAGTTCGGGGGCGACCCCAGGGGCGGCCGCTTTCGGGACCAGGACTACCGGGCTGGCCCAGGGGCTATCGGAGGGTTCGATCACTCCAAGGGTCAACATCTTCTGTACTTCGGTCTTGATGCAGGTGCGGACCCGGTCAGGCACCCGGTAGGCTCGGTGTCTCACAGGTGGGCTGTCGCCGGTGTCCACGTCGTGGACACACCAGTCGGTGACCCTTGGGATTAGGGAGAAGAGGTCTGCGAATTGTCTGAGCAGCTGGCGACAGTCGTCGGACTGTTGGGGGGTGAGGGTGGTCGACAGTTTCACTCCCTCCACAGAACCATCTATTTCTTTAGCGCAAAGGGGGTCGGGCAGGGGTTCAGTGTCTTCTTCCGCCCCATCGTCGGTGGCCAGGAGCAAACTCAACTCCGTTCTCACAAAGTGGGGCTTGAGACGGTTCACGTGGAGAACCCGGAGGGGGTTCCGCGGGGATTGCACATCGATCAGGTACGTGACCTGACTCTTCCGCTCGATCACCTTGAAGGGGCCAGTCCATTTGTCTTGTAGGGCGCAGGGTTTCACCGGGGCCATGACCCAAACCTGCTGGCCCGGCTGGGACTCGACCAGAGCTGCGTTCTGGTCATACCAGCGCTTCATTTCTTCTTGACTGGCCTCGAGGTTAGCTTCTGCGAGTTCTCTGAACTTCCGGGTCTGGTTGCGGAGCGCCAGGATGTAGCGGAACACATCAGGGGGGGTCCCCCAGGGGGCTTGTCTCCCAGCCCTCTTTGACCAGGCTCAGGGGCCCCCGGACTGGGTGTTCGTATAGTAGTTCGAATGGGCTGAACCCCAGGGACTTTTGGGGAACTTCCCGGTACGCGAACAGGAGGCAAGGGAGGAGGACGTCCCATCTTCGGCGCAGGGGCTCCTCGAGGCCCAGGATCATCCCCTTCAGGGTTCTGTTAAAGCGTTCCACCAGGCCGTTGCCCTGGGGGTGGTAGGGGGTCGTGAACTTATATGTTACTCCGCACTGCTGCCACAGGGACTTCATGTAGCGGGATATAAAGTTAGTGCCGCGATCACTCACAACCTCGCGAGGGAATCCTACACGGGAGAAGATCCCCATGAGAGCCCGGCCCACCACTGGAGCCGTCACGGTGCGGAGGGGAATGGCCTCGGGGTAGCGGGTGGCATGGTCCACCAGGACGAGGATAAATCTGTGGCCCTGGGCGGTCTTCGGATCCAGGGGTCCCACGATGTCGATGCCAACCCGCTCAAACGGGGTACTCACAACGGGAAAGGGTTGTAATGGAGCCTTGCGCTTTCCGCCACTTTTCCCACTGCCCTGGCACGTGAGGCAGGATTTACAGTGGACCTCTACATTTGCTCGCATCTTGGGCCAATAGAAGTGGGTAACTAATCGCTGATATGTTTTGTCTTGGCCTAAGTGTCCTGCCAAGGGTACATCGTGGGCCAGGCCCAGGAGGAGGCTTCGGAAGCGCAGGGGTACTATCAGTACTCGGGCTGTGCCTAGCTCGGCTGACTTTTGTATAGGAGGCCATTGTCCCAATATATCCAGTGGGTTCCGGACCGGTCACCGGCGGTCTGGGCTTCGGCTTGTTGTCGTAGTCCCACGAGGGAAGGGCAGGTGGCCTGTTCTTGGCAGAACTCTTCATGGGAGGGACCTCCCTCACAGCGCCACTGGGCCATCTCGGGCAGTTCTCTGAGCTCAGTCAGTGCCTCAGGGGCGGAAGGTTCCGACCCCTCGCCCGGGTTAGTGTCTTCTTCTCCTTCCAGGGGAGGGTTGTCCGTCTCTGGTAGGGTGTCCCGTTTCTCGGGGACAGTGTTCAGTGGGAGGGCCTCAACGCCCTCGGAGAGAGGCAATCGCGCGGTCATGGAGCGCGTGGTGGCGCAGACCCATTCGGGTAGGCCCATCATCTCGAGATGGGCTCTTCGTTCTACTTGCCCCCACGGGGAACTCTCAAGGTCGTTGCCCAGGAGGCAGTCTACGGGCTGTGATGTTCGGACGGCTACCTTCAATTCTCTGGAGACTCCTCCCCCCTCAAAAGGCACCAGAGCCATCTGGCAGAGGTTCTCGGAATTGTCAGAGGATATGACCGGACAGAGGGCATCGGGTAGGATCTGGTCTTCAGAGATTAGGTTGCGGTGGACCGCGGTGACACTTGCCCTGGTATCGCGGAGGCCCTCGACTCGGTGGCCGTTGATGGTCACCTGCTGTCGGTACTTCTTCGTGTTGGCGGGCAAGGGTGTTCCGGGGACCATTTCTCAATCCCCAAGGGAGACCAGGGCCATGGCAGCTGGTTCCCACTCTTCGGAGTCCTCTATCTCTTCCCCTAGGGCCACGGAGGCCATCTGCCGGGCCGGAGGGTTGGTCGTTGCGGGTCGTTGATACAGGGGACACTGGGGGTCATTGGCGTAGTGTCCGGGCTGTTGGCAGCGGAAGCAGGTGGTCCTGGTTCGTGGCCCTAGCCTCCCCGGGGCTCCGGTGCTGGCTGGGGACGGGGCTGGACCTGCCGCCGGTGGGCTGCTGGGAGGGTTGTGCGGGGGCCCCCCTTGGAAGTCTCTCGGTCGGCCTTGGTTTCCTCCGCCCCTCTTGTGAGAAGTTGGCCTGATATGTAGTGCTCACTATTCTAGTGATCACTGTGTATCATTCCAAACGACCCTTATTGATGATTGGTTGTAAGTCAACCGTATAGACAGCTATCCTAGTAGCGTGGATACGAGCAGTCTTTAGGCTAAACTCTAGAGGGCGTGTTAAGCCAGCTGTTTACCATCACGTATACCCCTTGAACACCAAGTGAGAGGACACCACACAAGTTGTTATGAAAATAAAGGATATTTATTTATAACAAGACTACCCTGGCTCTTTATGAGTCAGGGAGCTAAGCACACTACAAAACTCTTATGAAAATACTGCTGGTTGCACAATTTACACACATGCCCGAAGGGCACGAAACCATTTACACTGCAAGTGGAATGGGAAAGGTTAGAAAGTCTAAAGTTACTGATTCCGGAGTGATCCGATCAGTGGGACTAAACGAAAAAGGAACTGAACACTTGTAAAGCGAACCTGCGATGGAGCACCGAAATGCTCGAGTTACCTAGCCCAGAGGCTGCGGCTGCGGGAGGTTCGGCAAGATGTCGGGAGTCCTCGTTGTAGTCTCAGGAGCCTGAAAGAAGAAGTTGCTGGCAGGCGACCAGTGTTGATGTTCAGAGAGATCCAAGCCTGGATCGGTGATGGAGAAAACCTGAAAGCAGAGGGGACTCAGTTCTCAACCGCTAGCCAGCGATCGTGTGGGTACCAGGACGGCACCGGCTGAAGTCACCTCGACCAGGTGAGTGGATGACATCGGACTCGGCTGTTCCTCGGACCAGGAGGCGCGGCGGCGACCAGAATGGAGGGCGAGCTGTCCCACGAAGGTGTCTGCTGTCGATGATGCTGGGCCCAGGTATGGGGCAGCGGATTTTGGCAGTGGCAACCCACGCGGGGGAGTCAAGATGGCGTCTGAAGTGGACCAGGAGGGTCCGAGGTACTCCTCTGTTGAAAGGGAGCAAGAGCCAGTCTGGAGTAACCAGACTAGTGATGAAACAATTGTGGTGCGTCGTGAAGAGGGCCACAAGCCGGTCGGCAAGTGGTCGGACAACGCGGTGAACAGCAAGGAGCGGAAGGGCCCCCACGCAGATCTCGTGGATGCTGGGGAGGCAGACTTCGGTGCTGGAGCCGCTCAGGGTTAGGGCCTCTCAAACCCTAGGTGCACTCACTCGAGGGTCCCTCGGTGGGCGTGCTAGATAAGCGTCGTGCAGGTTCTGAAGATGGCCGGTCCCACAGGTCTCGTCACACCTACGAATCTCAGCTGAGCTGATGATGTAGGTAGAGGTCAGAGATGGCAGGGAACCCGGGTCTCGTCGAGCTGGGCAGTCTTGATCCGAAGGAGAGACTTACAGCAAACCGCAAGCGCTTAGGTGGTGCCTGCTGGTGAAGAGTGGCTACTCCTTAGCCACAAGGGAGAGTCTTCAGAAATAGTCAAGAGTTCCTTTCGTGGAAAGTAGTTCAAGATTCAGAATTATCCGATTATCCGATTATCCAATTTGGGAAGGGGACCCGCTCCCACCTTTATTCTAGGAAAAAGGGGCTGGCCTGTGACTAGGTCCTACCTATGGGTGGGACCAGGAGGGGGGTGGTTACACCCCTATCCTTTGTCCGGCTTCGCCCCAGCTCAGGGGCTGGTGTGCCCCCGAAACTGGTTTGAGCCGGGCTATGCACAGTGAGCACCGGGGTGCCACTTGCAATCACCTTCCTTTCAGCCCTGCCTACCTGGGATACACAAACCCTGTCTGGGATGGTGCTAACACCGCCCTCGACAGGAAACCCTTTGTCCAAGCTCCCTTCGCTGGAAGGTCTCCCAGCAGCAGGAGGTCAGACTTGTGTCTGGTGGCAGCATCCATTTTGTGATGCTGAGGCTTGAGTCAACTTTAACCGGGGTTCAAGGTTACTTCCATGTCGTGCCCCTCTAAAAGGGGGGAATGCTAACCCCGTCGCCAGAACTGTCGAGGGGTTTGTATTCCAATTCGTATGACACCTTACTCGTCATGTGTAGGTGATGCGATGCCAAAGTTAGCAAATAACCGCAAGGATTATAATGCATTTTAAAGTAGTTGGCCCGCGTCACCATGGAACGGCTATTAGGACTTGGTTCCGCAAGCCGTCGACGGGCTCAGCTCGCGCCAGAGCACCGTCCCACATAATCCCCTGCACTCTGCCTTCAGGATTGATAAGGCCTGCCATAGGAGTGACTGATAGGAATCCATGTGTCCATTTTAGGGTTAGGTATAGGAATACTACACCTACAGCAACGGGTGATTACACCACCTTGCCCCAGCTGTCGTGCAGCCAGTTGTGTCAGATTTGGGCGGCCATCCAGGGGTGGCATAATACATGCTGCAGCCCCGGGTAGGCCCTGGGTACACCGATGCCCTGAATACCTGTGGTATGCTGAGACAGGGACTGACAAGGCGGCCCAGTTCCAATTAGTGGATGCACCTAATGTACATGTGTGTTAATTTCGAGAGAGAACAGCTAGGCTGTGGGTCTGATTGGCAGGCCCACAGCCAGGGAAAGTCGTAAACCAATGAAGCAAAAGCAAAAAATCTGGGTGATCATAGGATTGCAGACCCTACTCTCCTACATGACCCCCCCCCAAACTTTGGGACAATAAGCTAACCTTGACCAGGTGAGTCTTCTTGCTCTAAGTGGAAATACCTGGAGAGCCCATCTGCATTGCCATGATCAGTGCCAGGTCTATGCTCCACTGTGAAGTCCATCCCCTGTAGGGAAATGGACCACCTAAGTAGTTTGGGGTTTTCACCCTTCATTTGATTTAGCCACAAGAGGGGCTTATGGTCGGTCTGAATCTTGAAGTGAGTGCCAAACAAGTATGGCCTCAACTTCTTCAGGGCCCAAACCACAGCAAAGGCCTCCCTCTCAATAGCTGACCAATTCTTCTCTCTGGGGGTCAGCCTCCTGCTAATAAAAGCTATGGGCTGGTCATGACCATCAAAATTCAGTTGAGATAGAACAGCTCCCACACCCAGCTCCGAAGCGTCTGTTTGGACAATGAATGGTCTGGAGTAGTCTGGACTCTTTAGGATAGGTGCTGTGCACATGGCCTGCTTTAGGTCATCGAATGCCTTCTGACAGCTTGCTGTCCACTGAACTTTTTTTAGCATCTTCTTACTTGTCAGGTCGTTTAGCGGGGTCACAATGGATCCATAATTTCTGACAAATTTCCGGTAAAAACCAGTCAGGCCCAAGAAAGCTCGAACCTGAGTCTGGGTGGTTGGAGGAGCCCAGTCCTGGATGGCCTGTATTTTGCTCTCCAATGGCTGAACCTGGCCTCCACCTACAAAGTGGCCCAGGTATACAACCTGTGTCTGCCCTATCTGGCACTTAGTGGCCTTGATAGTGAGGCCTGCCTTTTGCAGGGCCTCTAACACTTTCCTCAGGTGGACCAGGTGATCCTCCCAGGTGGAGCTAAAGACAGCGATATCGTCCAGATACGCCGAACAGAAGTCGTCCAACCCAGTGAGAACTCGATTCACCAGCCTTTGGAAGGTGGCAGGTGCATTTTTCAAACCAAAGGGCATTACCACGAACTGATAATGCCCACCCGGGGTAGAAAATGCTGTTTTGGGTTTGGCCTCCTCAGCTAACCTGATTTGCCAATACCCAGCTGTCAGGTCAAACGTACTTAAGTAGTTGGCCGAAGCCAACCGGTCTATAAGTTCGTCTGCTCTTGGTATTGGGTGGGCGTCAGTCTTAGTGACTGCATTGAGGCCTCTGTAGTCCACGCAAAACCTCATCTCTTTCTTACCACCCTGGGTGTGAGGTTTCGGCACGAGAACTACGGGACTAGCCCAGGGGCTGTCCGAGGGCTCAATGACTCCCAGCTCCAACATTTTCTGCACCTCTGTCTTGATGCAGTCTCTGACATGATCAGGCTGTCGATAGTTTTTACTCTTTACGGGCAGACTGTCCCCAGTGTCGACCTCATGGGTACACCAATTGGTCTGACTGGGTGTCAGAGAGAACATATGTTGAAAGCGTCGAAGAACCTGTTTACAATCCTTTTGTTGATGTCCAGATAGGCTGCCGCAAAAGACAACACCATCTACTGACCCATCGTCAGGGTTCTGAGAGAGCAGGTCCGGGAGAGGGTCACTCTCCTCCTCCTGTCCCTCATCTGTGGCCATGAGCAAGCCCATGCCCTCCCTGTCGACATATGCCTTGAGCCTGTTTACATGGAGCACCCTGTGGGGGCTCCGGGGAGTTCCCAGGTCTACCAAGTAGGTGACCTCTCCATTTTGCTCAATGATCGTGTGGGGCCCAGACCATTTGTCTTTGAGTGCTGCTGGGGCCACTGGCTCCAGCACCCACACCTTCTGTCCAGGCTGGTACACAGTCAGGACAGCCTTTTGGTCGTGCCAAGCTTTCTGTAATTCTTGGCTCGCCTCAAGGTTTTTAGATGCCTTTGCCATGTACTCCGCCATCCGCGAGCGGAGGCCGAGCACATAGTCCACAATGTTTGATGCCGGCTTTCTGAGAGGTCTCTCCCATCCTTCCTTTACCAAACAAAGGGGTCCCCTTACAGGATGTCCGAACAGAAGCTCAAAAGGGCTGTAGCCAACCCCCTTCTGCGGGACCTCTCTGTAGGCGAACAAGAGGCAGGGTATCAGGACATCCCATCTCCGCCGAAGCTTTTCAGGTAGTCCGTGAATCATCCCTTTTAGGGTCCTGTTGAATCTCTCAACAAGCCCATTGCATTGTGGGTGATAGGGTGTGGTGAACTTGTAGTTGACACCACACTCCTTCCACATAGCAGTCAGATATCCCGACATGAAGTTTGCACCTCTGTCTGAGACGACCTCCTTAGGGAAGCTCCTTAGGGAAGCCCACTCTGGAGAACACTCCAAGTAGGGCCCGTGCCACCACAGGTGCTGTAGTGGTCCTAAGGGGAATAGCTTCAGGATACCTGGTGGCGTGGTCCACCACCACCAGTATAAACTTGTGCCCTGATGCTGTCTGGGGTTCCATTGGTCTGACAATGTCGATCCCCACTCGTTCAAAGGGTACCCCCACCACCGGTAGTGGTATGAGGGGGGCCTTTGTCGTGCCACCTGACTTACCACTGGCTTGGCAAGTGACACAGGAGCGGCAAAACTCCTTCGTATCTTCGGACATGTGGGGGCCAGTGAAAGTGTGGAACAATTCTGTCCCAAGTCTTATTCTGGCCTAAGTGACCTGCAAGGGGAATCTCGTGGGCCAAGGTAAGAAGGAAACCTCTCAGAGACAAGGGGATGACCAGCCTCCTGGTCGCGCCAGGTTTGGGGTCTCTTGCCTCGGAGTACAGGAGTCCATCGTCCCAGTACACTTTGTGGGTACCTGTGGCGTTCCCTGCAGCCTCAGCAGCAGCCTGCTGTCTGAGGGGTTCAAGGGAGGGGCAGTCTAACTGTGCCTTCCCCAGGTCTTCCCTGGAGGGTCCCCCTGAGCCCAGAAACTCAACCTGACCAGGTTCAAGCTCTTTCGGCTCAGTTTCCCTCAGTTCTTTAAGGTCAGCCTCCTCAGAGACTTGATCCACGACCTGGGGCAAGGGGGAAGGCGAAGCCTTACCCTTACTGCTCCTTTTCTTGGAAGGTATCTGGTCCGTTCTTCCAGGATCCAGCACCTGTTCAGTGGGGCATCTTTTGGCCTGTGACCTGGTCACAGCAAGGACATGTGCTGGCAAGCCTAACATTTCCATGTGAGTCCTCTGCTCCACTTCTGACCATTGTGACGTTTCCAAATCATTGCCCAACAGACATTCTACGGGGAGGTCTGAACTAACCACAACCTTTTTTGGGCCACTTACCCCTCCCCAGGAGAAATCAACAACTGCCATACTGTGATTGGTAGTGACGTTGCTGGCATTGGTCACTAGGTAATCGGTACCTAGCATGATCTGTCCAGGGTCCACAAAGTTAGGCGTCACCATAGTGACACTGGCACAAGTGTCCCTGTAGGCCTGAGCCATTTTTCCATTGATCAAAGGTGTCTGTCTGTATTTGCCCAAAGTATTGGGACTGGCACCAGGGGACATATCCATATCCCCTGTACAGACAAGGACGGCCTGAGTAAGCGTGCTGACTAAGTCGTCACTCCCCTCGGTTCCCAAGGTTAACCCAACTAATGCCTTGGGAGGCGCACTACCACTGCTGACTGTACTAGGGGGTGCAGGTGCCCTAGGGGCTGCAGTGGCAGGAGTTTGCCCTCCTTTCTTGGTGCACTCACTAAACCAGTGAGTCTTACTTTTACAGTATTGGCACCACCTTTTTGACTGGCCTTCTTGAGTCTTCTTCTTCTGTGAAGCCTGACCCCCACCCTCTTTGGTTTGTTGGGGACCTGTCGAAGACTTCTGGTCATTTTGTTCGTTCTTGTTACTACCCTTTTGGTCTGCTTTCTTCTGACCACCCTGGTTCTGGTTCTGGTTCTGCTTGACCCTTGTTCTGACCCATCTGTCTGCCTTCTTTCCCAATTCTTGGGGAGAGGTCAGATCCGAGTCAACAAGGGGCTGATGCAACAATTGGTTCTGACAGTTGTTTAAAATCTGTTCTCGCATGATAACATTGTACAATCCTGTGTAATCAGTAACCTTGCTACCCAGCAACCAGCCTTCCAAAGCCTTAGTGGCACAATCGACAAAGTCAGTCCAATCCTGAGACTGAATTTTCTGGGTGTCCCGGAACAGCAACCTGTACTGCTCCGTGGTTAAGCCAAACCCATCAATCAGTGTATTCTTCAGGACTTGGTAGTTGTTTGCATCCTCAGCTCTAGTAGTGAGGAGCTTGTCTCGCCCTTTACCTTCAAAGGAGAGCCACAGTATAGCTGCCCACTGACTTTGGGGGACGCACTGGACAGTGCAGGCCCTCTCCAACGCAGTTATCCACTTGTGGATATCGTCCCCTTGCTTAAAGGGGGGCACTATTTTACTCAGGTGTCTAGTGTCTATACCCCTGTCTTTCTCTCTAATGAGAATGCTGCCACCAGTGGGATCTAACCCACTTAATTTCTGCTCTCGGGCCAAGGCAAGTCTTTCTTTGGCGAGGGCAAGTTCTTCCCGCTCGATCCTCAGATTGACTTCCCTCATCTTCGCTTCATGCTCCCTTCTCTGAGGGGACGTCATTCCTCTCTGAGAAGATGCCTGAGAGACATGTGTTCGAACAGATCTGTTAGAGCCTCTGGAGAGAGACCTAGCTCGTCCGTTCCCAATGTTAGGCCTGCTTGAGCGTGGGCCCGGGGCTCCCCCAGTTCCATTCTCATGCCTGCTTAAGTTGGTCCTTGTAAGCCTGCTGACTACCACTGGACCTTTGTTTGCCTTGTCTCCTGATAACTCCTCCTCGTCTTCCTCCTCTGTATGGAGGTCGAGGTCCGGGTCACCAAGGGTTCCCTCTAAGGGAGGCATGTTCCCATCAGCATTGGGGGGACCTGTGTTAGAGGACCTCCTTGCATCGTACGTCTCTAAGAGACCTATCAGAAATGCGATGGTAGGGTTAGAACCCTGGTTTAGCTTCCTGGAGGCACACAGCTGTCTCATCTCCTTGAAGCTAAGAGCTGCATATCGTGACATGACCTGTGGAGGGTCACTGACCACTAAGGGAGTCTCCGCAGACTCTCCGTGGACCGACATGCTTCTAGTGAGGTGCAAGTGATGCACCTACCTACACTATTTGTTTACCTACTGATTGTAGGAAGGTGGATATCTGACTATGGTTACCCCCAAATTTTTGCCTAGTGTCTAGCTGGTTTTTCGACTTAGTTGGCCTGAGATCCTGCCATTCAGGCTCTCAGGCTATCTGCTCTCTCTGTAAAATGGACTCCATGTACCCTAGGTACATACCCAATTGGTTGGATCACCCTGTCAGCCCCTGTACCAGTGTACACTAGGTACCCAGGGCATTGGTGTATCCAAGGCCTGCCAGGGGCTGAAGCATGTATTATGCCACCCCAGGCTTGGCCTAACAATCTGACACAACTGGCTGATCACTCAGCTGGGGTAAGTTGGTGTAATCACCTCTTACTTAGGTGTAGTATACCTATACCTAAACTTAAATGGGACACCTGGTAACCTATAAGTCACTCCTATGGCAGGCCTTAACAATCCTGAAGGCAGAGTGCTTGGTTCCATGTGAGATGGTGCTCTGGCATGAGCTGAGCCTGTCTGCAGTGGTCGGAACAACTTCCTTCTACTGTTTCCAGATATCGTCATACCATATACTCTTAAGTGCATTATGAACCTCGCGGTTAAATGCTATCTTTGGTTTGGCTTTATCAAAACATGTCGAGTAAGGTGTCATACGAATTGGAATACTAACCCCTCGCCAATTCTGGCGACGGGGTTAGCATTCCACCCTTCTAGAGGGACACGACATGTACAGTACCTGAAACCCGGGTAAAATCAGACATAGCCTCAGCTCCACAAAATGGATGCTGCCACCACAGACACAAGTCTGCCCTCCTGCTGCTGGGAGTCCTTCCAGCTTGGGAGGTGTGGACAAAGGGTTTCCTGCCAGGGGAGGTGCGTGCACCACCCCAGACAGGATTTTGTGTATTGGTCAGGTAGGGCTTGAAAGAAACCAGACATGCCTGTGGCTCACAAGGAGCCTCGGTGCATATGCCAGTTCAAACCGGTCCTGGGGCACACCAGTCCCGGGCCTGGGGCGAGCTGGACAAAGGATTGGGGGTGTAACCACCCCCCTTCCTGGTCCCACCCATAGGGAGGGACCTAGCAGGTAGTCCGGCCCCTAGAATCCGAATAAAGGTAGGAGCTGTGTCCTAAGACTTCAGACATCCTGGAATCAACTTGAAACTAAGAAGAAGACGGGAACTTCGACATTCTGCTGCACAGAAGACTGAAGAAAATCTCCCCTGTGGTCAGGGAGTGACCACCTTGCTAACGCAAGCACCATCCAGCGAATCAACGTCTGCTTTGCCGCCGCCTCCCGCCGGAGCCCGAGCCCAGAGACTGACAAGACCTGGACCTCCAGACCTCTCACCGCCCGATCCACAGTCCCTGCAAAGAGGAGACCCGTGGAGGCACCGAGACACGTGGAGCCAGCCATCTTGGAACGACTACGACAAGCTGACCAGTGCAACAACCGAGGCTCCCTCCAAGTTGTGCTTTGGGTCCTGAGAAGCCCAACCCTCGAGCAGCATCTGCACCAAAGGTGAGCCCTCCAGCATCTCCACGATCTGCGTGGGGCCCTTCTGCATTTTGCCACTCGACGCGCCTAACCGGTTGCTGGCCCGCTGGCTAGTGGCCATCTTGGCGACGAAATCTACGACAAACACCGCTGGTCTGGTTGCTCCAGACTGGCCCTTGCTCCCCTCCAAAGGAGCAATCCCTCTGACCTTGCTGGTCAGAACCAACAGCTGATTTCCGAATCCTCCTGCAATTGCTTTTGCCAAGGCTTGTTTGCTTCGATCAAGTCGCCGACACCGCCGACAGCGAGAGCCTGCGTGGGACAGCTCGTGAGCCGACTCCTGGACGTCGTCGACCTTCAGGGACCACGTGGCTGCGGAGACAAGCTACCCCTCATCACCTGTTTGCACCCGACATCGCCTGGTACCCACCTGGTGCCACGCTGGTCACTGGCTAGTGACTGTGAACACTGTCCCCTCTGCTTACAGGTCTTCAACATCTCCGATCCACTCTTGGATCCACTGCATCTCTTCCCGACCGACCGCCTGCAGCACTTTTGTCTACAGGCCCCACGGAACAGATAGAAGAAACCCGACGCACTTCGAGGCCTATGCACCCGCTTCCTGTGGGTGAGGTAAAGCTGGCACACCTGTGCCCAAGTGTAGTATTACATCTCTAGTGCCTGTGTTCCAAATCTTAAGTTCCTAAGTCATCCGGAAGATTCCTTTTGCAGTAACTTTGTACTTTTTACGCACCCATTGAAACCTATGGGAGCACGCGTGTGACTATTTGCTCTGCACACGCCACCCGTGGACCTCCTGGTCACTAACTGACGTTAGCTCCTTGTAGGCCCAGCGATTCTAGAGGCCCTAGGCCTTTTCCCTTTTCTGTTCGTGGTACTTATACCACTATTTTAGTATATGGTTCGAGTGGCCACCAGGGCCTATCCATATAAAGTGCAACTTCTGTGTATTCTGTGATAATCTTGTTTGACGATTTGTGCTCCTGTGCTCATAAAGAGACTAGGGGTTACTTTGAGAAATAAATACATATATATTTTGAATATATATCTGTGTGGTGTCCTTTCATTGGTATAAAAGGGGGTTATATTTGGTAAAACAGCTGGCTTAACACGCATCACGAGTTTAGCCTCAAAGACTGCTTAGCCTACGCTACCACTAGGGCAGCTGGTCCGAAAAGGTTGACTTACAACCACACCATAAGGGTTGCTTGGCATGGTACAAGGTGGTCACTAGAACTAGTGAACAGCATATACCAGGCCAACTTCTCACATTGGTGAGCAGCGGTGGGATTTGAGCTTGCTGTGTTTTACCATTGTAATCTCTTGGTTACCAATTGAAAGATCACATAGGTACCTGTAGGTACATATAAAACAAGATTAGATATACATAAGTTCTACTGAACTTAGTTGTTGTAGAGCAAAGGGAGTAGCACACCCTGACTACAACTACTAGATAGGTTTAGTAGGTAAACCCAAGTGTAGGTAGATTGCAACACATCCACCCACACTTAAGAGCAATGGCCGGGGCAGAGGGGTCCACTGTACCCATCTCTGTTGAGAGTGACCCCCAGAGGGCACCATCCAGCTTTGCTACCCTTAATCAGAATGAGCTCAGGCATTTGGCAACTCTTAGAGGCCTTAAACAGCCCAAGAACCCAAACTCTGCTGAGCTCAGAGAGCTCTTACAGAATGATGAGAATCAGAGAGCACTCAGGAAAGCTTCCCAGTTAGCCCCCTTAGGGACAGGAACAGGAGGCCCCCCTTCTAAAGATGCCACTGAAGTACCCCTTCCCAATAGTCACCCCTTAGATGGGATGCCTACCACAGAGGATGAGAGTGAAAAGGATACTGACAGTAGTGAGGATGAAGGGAGAACTAGCCCAGTGCCAAGTGTTATACTTGGCCCAGCTAAACCAAGGCTATTGGGGACTGACAGTGGGTTCAACCCACTGGATCTCCCCGGTGGACTTAACACAGGGCTGGGAAGGCAAAGGAATCGCTCAGGTGACTCCAATGCTTCCCATGGCTCTAGAGGCTCTCAAGGTCACTCCAGGAGAAGGATGACCACCCCTCAGAGGAGGGAACATGAGGCCAGAATGCAGGAAGCCCAGCTGAGGATCAGGAAGCAGGAGCTAGAAGTAGCCCTGATGGAAGAAAAACTGAGCAAGGCTAGGCAGCATAGAGAGAGTGGGTCTATACCCACTGGTGGCAGCAATGTCCCTAGGGACAAAGATAGGGTCTTTGACAATAGGAACCTGTCCAAGATTGTGCCCCCCTACAAAAGTGGGGATGACATCCACAAATGGATGACTGCTCTTGAGAGAGCCTGCAAAGTGCAGCAGGTTCCTGAAGACCAGTGGGCAGCAATCTTATGGCTCTCCTTTGAGGGGAGAGGCAGAGATAGACTCCTCACTGTTAGAGAAGAGGATGTCAGAAATTACAGAGTCCTGAAGAGTGTCCTAGTTGATGGGTTAGGCTTAACCACTGAACAGTACAGGTTAATGTTCAGAGACACCCAGAAGACACAGACTCAGGACTGGTCTGAATATGTGGAATGTGCCACTAAGGCTTTGGAGGGTTGGTTGCTGGGAAGTAAGGTGTCTGATTATACAGGATTGTACAATTTGATGATGAGAGAGCAGATTTTAAGTAATTGTCAAAACCAGCTTCTCCATCAACACCTGGTAGACTCAGATTTGACCTCTCCCCAAGAATTGGGAAAGAGGGCAGATAAATGGGTCAGGACCAGGATCAGGCCTAAAAACCAGGGTGGTGACCAAAAGAAAGATACCACCAAGCCTCAAGAGAAGGGTGGGGATAAAGAAAAAGAGAAACCTTCCTCAGGGCCCCAAAACTCCACACAGGGTGGTGGGTCCCAAGCTCCCTCCTCTACCACAGCTAAAAAGCCCTACTGCCATGAGTGTAAAACTCCTGGGCATTGGAAAACTGACAGCGGTTGCCCAAGGGCTAAAAACAAAACTGTTCCTCCAATTACTCCTGTCACACCACCTATTACTGTCAGCAGTAATCCCCCAGGTGGTGGGAGTGCCCCCAGAAATCTGGGTGGGTTTACTTGGGGAACACAGGGGGACCCTGGCTTAGCCAATTCCCCTACAGCAACCACTCTTGTCTGTGATGGTGGCATGGGATTTGCCAACTTCACTGCCTGTCCCAACACTTTGGGTAGGTACAGACAGGAGCCCTACATCAATGGTACAAAAGCTGAGGCCTACAGAGACACTGGGGCTAGCATCACAATGGTGGCCCATTGGCTAGTTCCCTCTGAGCAGCTTTTGCCCGGTTTCTCCTACCAGGTGACTAACATTGATGGCAAACAGAACAGTCATCCCATGGCAGAGGTATGTCTCAGCTGGGGAGGGGTCACTGGCCCTAAAAGGGTAGCAGTGTCCCCAACCTTGCCTGTAGACTGCTTACTGGGGAATGACTTAGAACTCTCAGCTTGGGCTGGAGTTGAACAAGACACCCATTTAAAAATGGTAGGCCTTTCACAAAAGGGTAGGGGGGTTGTGCCATTCACAACCCCTGTCCAAATAGATTTCCTCCCTGAAAAGGTTGGAAGGGCAGTGGTAGCCACAGCCCAGGCACAGACAGACTTCCCTGTAGGGACTGGCAGAGCTGTGACAGTCACAGCTCAAACACAAACTGAGTGCCCCCCTGAAAAGGTTGGCAAGGCTGTAATGGTCTCAGCCTATACTCAGACTGACATAGGTGTAGTGAAGCCTGAAACAATGGATCACTCCACACAAACTGAGAGTAGTGGGGAGGAAGAAAAGTCTCCCTCTCCCCAGACATTAGGAAAAGGTCAGCCTCCTCAGGGATCTGACCTCACCCCTTGTGAAGGAACTGCCCCAGAGGTAGCCAGGCCTGGCCTGGCAGAGCCTCTGATGTCAGTGGCCCCTTCCAAGGTGGGATCCAGTCTGGTGCAGGTAGCCTGCCTCTCTCTACCCTGCCTCAGTCAGCCCAGGGCTGCAGAGGTCAGGGAGGCCAGTGGACCCCCAGAGGGCCCCTGTCCACAAGAACCCCCCCATCAAAAGAATGAGGATTGCCTGGCTAGTAGCCCTAGTCAGGTGATGGGTAAAAACATTCCTGAGGGATCTCCTTTACAGGTAGTTAGGGACCTCCCCCAGGGGGATTCTGTTGGGCACAGGCAAACATGGGACCTTAGGGCCCCAAACCTGACCTGTCCCTCCAGTAAGCCCACAAAAGGGACCCAGCCTCCAGCTTTAGGTAGCCAGAGGCTGACCCTGAGAGCACAGTGCAACTCAGTTAAAGGAAGAAAGGCATCCATGGTGGAGGATGATTGGAGGAAGCTGAGGCCTCACTTTGAGGACACTCACTTCAGTACTCCATCTCAACACCAGCCTTTTACTTTGCCAAGACACACCACAGGTAGAGATTCCCTATGGTGGAGACCCTCTGATACCCTTAGGGTGAGGGATTGCTTAGTGGACCATGAGACAGGGGGTAACCATGCCAGTGCTGGTTCCTCCTTATATGGCCACTTGGGCAATATAGGCTTACCTGGTCAAGGTCAGCCTTATCTCCCTTCGTTTGGGGGGGGGTTGTGTAGGAAGGTGGATATCTGACTATGGTTACCCCCAAATTTTTGCCTAGTGTCTAGCTGGTTTTTCGACTTAGTTGGCCTGAGATCCTGCCATTCAGGCTCTCAGGCTATCTGCTCTCTCTGTAAAATGGACTCCATGTACCCTAGGTACATACCCAATTGGTTGGATCACCCTGTCAGCCCCTGTACCAGTGTACACTAGGTACCCAGGGCATTGGTGTATCCAAGGCCTGCCAGGGGCTGAAGCATGTATTATGCCACCCCAGGCTTGGCCTAACAATCTGACACAACTGGCTGATCACTCAGCTGGGGTAAGTTGGTGTAATCACCTCTTACTTAGGTGTAGTATACCTATACCTAAACTTAAATGGGACACCTGGTAACCTATAAGTCACTCCTATGGCAGGCCTTAACAATCCTGAAGGCAGAGTGCTTGGTTCCATGTGAGATGGTGCTCTGGCATGAGCTGAGCCTGTCTGCAGTGGTCGGAACAACTTCCTTCTACTGTTTCCAGATATCGTCATACCATATACTCTTAAGTGCATTATGAACCTCGCGGTTAAATGCTATCTTTGGTTTGGCTTTATCAAAACATGTCGAGTAAGGTGTCATACGAATTGGAATACTAACCCCTCGCCAATTCTGGCGACGGGGTTAGCATTCCACCCTTCTAGAGGGACACGACATGTACAGTACCTGAAACCCGGGTAAAATCAGACATAGCCTCAGCTCCACAAAATGGATGCTGCCACCACAGACACAAGTCTGCCCTCCTGCTGCTGGGAGTCCTTCCAGCTTGGGAGGTGTGGACAAAGGGTTTCCTGCCAGGGGAGGTGCGTGCACCACCCCAGACAGGATTTTGTGTATTGGTCAGGTAGGGCTTGAAAGAAACCAGACATGCCTGTGGCTCACAAGGAGCCTCGGTGCATATGCCAGTTCAAACCGGTCCTGGGGCACACCAGTCCCGGGCCTGGGGCGAGCTGGACAAAGGATTGGGGGTGTAACCACCCCCCTTCCTGGTCCCACCCATAGGGAGGGACCTAGCAGGTAGTCCGGCCCCTAGAATCCGAATAAAGGTAGGAGCTGTGTCCTAAGACTTCAGACATCCTGGAATCAACTTGAAACTAAGAAGAAGACGGGAACTTCGACATTCTGCTGCACAGAAGACTCAAGAAAATCTCCCCTGTGGTCAGGGAGTGACCACCTTGCTAACGCAAGCACCATCCAGCGAATCAACGTCTGCTTTGCCGCCGCCTCCCGCCGGAGCCCGAGCCCAGAGACTGACAAGACCTGGACCTCCAGACCTCTCACCGCCCGATCCACAGTCCCTGCAAAGAGGAGACCCGTGGAGGCACCGAGACACGTGGAGCCAGCCATCTTGGAACGACTACGACAAGCTGACCAGTGCAACAACCGAGGCTCCCTCCAAGTTGTGCTTTGGGTCCTGAGAAGCCCAACCCTCGAGCAGCATCTGCACCAAAGGTGAGCCCTCCAGCATCTCCACGATCTGCGTGGGGCCCTTCTGCATTTTGCCACTCGACGCGCCTAACCGGTTGCTGGCCCGCTGGCTAGTGGCCATCTTGGCGACGAAATCTACGACAAACACCGCTGGTCTGGTTGCTCCAGACTGGCCCTTGCTCCCCTCCAAAGGAGCAATCCCTCTGACCTTGCTGGTCAGAACCAACAGCTGATTTCCGAATCCTCCTGCAATTGCTTTTGCCAAGGCTTGTTTGCTTCGATCAAGTCGCCGACACCGCCGACAGCGAGAGCCTGCGTGGGACAGCTCGTGAGCCGACTCCTGGACGTCGTCGACCTTCAGGGACCACGTGGCTGCGGAGACAAGCTACCCCTCATCACCTGTTTGCACCCGACATCGCCTGGTACCCACCTGGTGCCACGCTGGTCACTGGCTAGTGACTGTGAACACTGTCCCCTCTGCTTACAGGTCTTCAACATCTCCGATCCACTCTTGGATCCACTGCATCTCTTCCCGACCGACCGCCTGCAGCACTTTTGTCTACAGGCCCCACGGAACAGATAGAAGAAACCCGACGCACTTCGAGGCCTATGCACCCGCTTCCTGTGGGTGAGGTAAAGCTGGCACACCTGTGCCCAAGTGTAGTATTACATCTCTAGTGCCTGTGTTCCAAATCTTAAGTTCCTAAGTCATCCGGAAGATTCCTTTTGCAGTAACTTTGTACTTTTTACGCACCCATTGAAACCTATGGGAGCACGCGTGTGACTATTTGCTCTGCACACGCCACCCGTGGACCTCCTGGTCACTAACTGACGTTAGCTCCTTGTAGGCCCAGCGATTCTAGAGGCCCTAGGCCTTTTCCCTTTTCTGTTCGTGGTACTTATACCACTATTTTAGTATATGGTTCGAGTGGCCACCAGGGCCTATCCATATAAAGTGCAACTTCTGTGTATTCTGTGATAATCTTGTTTGACGATTTGTGCTCCTGTGCTCATAAAGAGACTAGGGGTTACTTTGAGAAATAAATACATATATATTTTGAATATATATCTGTGTGGTGTCCTTTCATTGGTATAAAAGGGGGTTATATTTGGTAAAACAGCTGGCTTAACACGCATCACGAGTTTAGCCTCAAAGACTGCTTAGCCTACGCTACCACTAGGGCAGCTGGTCCGAAAAGGTTGACTTACAACCACACCATAAGGGTTGCTTGGCATGGTACAAGGTGGTCACTAGAACTAGTGAACAGCATATACCAGGCCAACTTCTCACACTGATCCCTTGCTAAGAGTTGTAGTCAGGGTGTGCTAAGCCCTGTTACACTACAACAGCTGGTTCAGTAGAACTCAGAGTATTCTAAGTTAAGTTATATGTACCTGGGTACTTATGTGATCTTTCACTTTGATATTCTTAGGATACGTGGGTGGTAAAACAACAGCAAGCTCAAATCCCAACCGCTGCTCACCAATGTGAGAAGTTGGCCTGATATGTAGTGCTCACTATTCTAGTGATCACTGTGTATCATTCCAAACGACCCTTATTGATGATTGGTTGTAAGTCAACCGTATAGACCAGCTATCCTAGTAGCGTGGATACGAGCAGTCTTTAGGCTAAACTCTAGAGGGCGTGTTAAGCCAGCTGTTTACCATCACGTATACCCCTTGAACACCAAGTGAGAGGACACCACACAAGTTGTTATGAAAATAAAGGATATTTATTTATAACAAGACTACCCTGGCTCTTTATGAGTCAGGGAGCTAAGCACACTACAAAACTCTTATGAAAATACTTCTGGTTGCACAATTTACACACATGCCCGAAGGGCACGAAACCATTTACACTGCAAGTGGAATGGGAAAGGTTAGAAAGTCTAAAGTTACTGATTCCGGAGTGGTCCGATCAGTGGGACTAAACGAAAAAGGAACAGAACACTTGTAATGCGAACCTGCGATGGAGCACCGAAATGCTCGAGTTACCTAGCCCAGAGGCTGCGGCTGCGGGAGGTTCGGCAAGATGTCGGGAGTCCTCGTTGTAGCCTCAGGAGCCTGAAAGAAGAAGTTGCTGGCAGGCGACCAGTGTTGATGTTCAGAGAGATCCAAGCCTGGATCGGTGATGGAGAAAACCTGAAAGCAGAGGGGACTCAGTTCTCAACCGCTAGCCAGCGATCGTGTGGGTACCAGGACGGCACCGGCTGAAGTCACCTCGACCAGGTGAGTGGATGACGTCGGACTCGGCTGTTCCTCGGACCAGGAGGCGCGGCGGCGACCAGGATGGAGGGCGAGCTGTCCCACGAAGGTGTCTGCTGTCGATGATGCTGGGCCCAGGAATGGGGCAGCAGATCTTGGCAGTGGCAACCCACGCGGGGGAGTCAAGATGGCGTCTGAAGTGGACCAGGAGGGTCCGAGGTACTCCTCTGTTGAAAGGGAGCAAGAGCCAGTCTGGAGTAACCAGACTAGTGATGAAACAATCGTGGTGCGTCGTGAAGAGGGCCACAAGCCGGTCGGCAAGTGGTCGGACAACGCGGTGAACAGCAAGGAGCGGAAGGGCCCCCACGCAGATCTCGTGGATGCTGGGGAGACAGACTTCGGTGCTGGAGCCGCTCAGGGTTAGGGCCTCTCAAACCCTAGGTGCACTCACTCGAGGGTCCCTCGGTGGGCGTGCTAGATAAGCGTCGTGCAGGTTCTGAAGATGGCCGGTCCCACAGGTCTCGTCACACCTACGAATCTCAGCTGAGCTGATGATGTAGGTAGAGGTCAGAGATGGCAGGGAACCCGGGTCTCGTCGAGCTGGGCAGTCTTGATCCGTAGGAGAGACTTACAGCAAACCGCAAGCGTTTAGGTGGTGCCTGCTGGTGCAGGGTGGCTACTCCTTAGCCACAAGGGAGAGTCTTCAGAAATAGTCAAGAGTTCCTTTCGTGGAAAGTAGTTCAAGATTCAGAATTATCCGATTATCCGATTATCCAATTTGGGAAGGGGACCCGCTCCCACCTTTATTCTAGGAAAAAGGGGCTGGCCTGTGACTAGGTCCTACCTATGGGTGGGACTAGGAGGGGGGTGGTTACACCCCTATCCTTTGTCCGGCTTCGCCCCAGCTCAGGGGCTGGTGTGCCCCCGAAACTGGTTTGAGCCGGGCTATGCACAGTGAGCACCGGGGTGCCACTTGCAATCACCTTCCTTTCAGCCCTGCCTACCTGGGATACACAAACCCTGTCTGGGATGGTGCTAACACCGCCCTCGACAGGAAACCCTTTGTCCAAGCTCCCTTCGCTGGAAGGTCTCCCAGCAGCAGGAGGTCAGACTTGTGTCTGGTGGCAGCATCCATTTTGTGATGCTGAGGCTTGAGTCAACTTTAACCGGGGTTCAAGGTTACTTCCATGTCGTGCCCCTCTAAAAGGGGGGAATGCTAACCCCGTCGCCAGAACTGGCGAGGGGTTTGTATTCCAATTCGTATGACACCTTACTCGACATGTGTAGGTGATGCGATGCCAAAGTTAGCAAATAACCGCAAGGATTATAATGCATTTTAAAGTAGTTGGCCCGCGTCACCATGGAACGGCTATTAGGACTTGGTTCCGCAAGCCGTCGACGGGCTCAGCTCGCGCCAGAGCACCGTCCCACATGATCCCCTGCACTCTGCCTTCAGGATTGATAAGGCCTGCCATAGGAGTGACTGATAGGAATCCATGTGTCCATTTTAGGGTTAGGTATAGGAATACTACACCTACAGCAACGGGTGATTACACCACCTTGCCCCAGCTGTCATGCAGCCAGTTGTGTCAGATTTGGGCGGCCATCCAGGGGTGGCATAATACATGCTGCAGCCCCCGGTAGGCCCTGGGTACACCGATGCCCTGGATACCTGTGGTATGCTGAGACAGGGACTGACAAGGCGGCCCAGTTCCAATTAGTGGATGCACCTAATGTACATGTGTGTTAATTTCGAGAGAGAACAGCTAGGCTGTGGGTCTGATTGGCAGGCCCACAGCCAGGGAAAGTCGTAAACCAATGAAGCAAAAGCAAAAAAATCTGGGTGATCATAGGATTGCAGACCCTACTCTCCTACACCTCTGGCGGGGGGGTCCTTGACTGTGGCGACCGTAGTCTCCCACGGGGCCTCGGGTGGCCCGGGTGTTCACCCAACGGTCAGCCTCGGCGGCCAGCTTTCGAGGGTCGGTGAGTTTACTGTCCAGGAGATGTTGGCGCAGTTCTACAAAGCAATTGGCCGCTAAATGTTCCCAGGCTATCAGATCAAACAGCTCTTCGAAGGTGGAGACCTTGCTGCCCTTGACCCACCCGTCCAAGGCCCGGCTGTAAAAGTTCACGTATTCTACCCATGTGGTGCCCGGTATCTTTTTGCAATCTCGGAACCGTTGCCGGTACATTTCGGGGGTGAGTCCATATCGGCCCACGAGGGCTTCTTTCATGTGGCTGTAGGAGTTCATGACCGTGGAGGGCAGATCCAGCAGGGTATCTCTTCCTTCGCTTAAGAACCGGCCCCATGGCCCAGCCCCCCAATCTTTCTGCGGGACTCGGTGAGAGGTCATGGCGACTTCGTAGGCCTTAAACCACTGCTGGATATCGTCGTTTTTGTAATACTCCTTTACCACATCCTTGGGGATGTGGACTTTGGCTTCCACGGTGGAAGCGGATGGTAGATTCCCGGAGGGTCGTGACTCTTCACTTTTAGCCCTCAACTCGATCTCTTTTAGGCTGCGTTCATGTTCCAGCTGGAGTTTCTTTTCTTCGTGCTCTCTTTGGCGTCTCTTTTCCTCGAGTTCCCCTTGTAGCCGTAACTGCTCGACGGCTAACTTTTTCTCGGCCAGTTTTATTTCTCCCTCGATTTTCAGTTTGGCCAGTTCAAGTTCGTGGTTGCGGCCTCTCTCTCGGTCTGCTAGTTCCTCGGGGGACAGGTTCCCCTCTGGCCCGCTGTTTCTCACCGGGATGCTTCGTGGTTCATGGGCGGAATCTCCTTCTGTTTGGGTCGGGGACGCCCCTGTCTCGACCCAGGTCTTCAATACTTTCTGGAAGTCTTCCTTTGTGCTTAATCCGGTGGTAGCGATTCCAAGGTCTTTGCAAAATTGTTTTAATTCTCTATGCGTATAATAGTCCAATTGATCCTCTCGGAACGTCGAGCTCATTTCGGTACCTGCGGCACCCAGGGAGGTTTCTCCTTCCATCTCTGTTTGGTAGTGCGTCAGTCGTTCACTGCCCGCTCTCTTTCGGTGTCGGCTCGGATCCCGTCGTCTGCCACCAAATGTTGGAAAGGCGTTCGCCGGAGAGGGGTTCGAGACACGTCTTGCCCACCCCTTTGACCCACCTCTCCCAAGTAGGCCGAACCAGGCGCGCACACCCTGAGCTTACACTACAAACAGAGGGACACCACACGTATTTCTTCGTAGGACGATAGGTTCTTTTATCGAAGGTTTCAAGGGATCTTTATGATCCAAGTTGCAAGTAGTACATCAGTGGCACAAGAGACTACAAATCGGTGGTAGGGGAATGGGGGTAGCGGGACAGTCTTTGAATGTAGTGTCTCTGCCAAGTACCCTGCGGACAGCTCACAATCCTCGAGCTGGAGGGTGTTGTTTCTCTTGGCGATCTCTTGCCAATCTTCCTCGAGGGGAGAGCCGCGAGTCACTCAGCAGGCACAGGTAGTTTGGAGTTCGGGAGCCGCGACCTCGTCAGCAGGGCTCAGGTGGTTCAATGGTCAGGGCCGCGAGTCACTCAGCAGGCACAGGTGGTTCGGAGTTCGGGAGCCACGACCGCGTCAGCAGGGCTCAGATGGTTCAATGGCTGGAGGCCGCGAGTCACTCAGCAGGCCCAGGTGGTTCGGTGTTCGGGAGCCGCGACAGCGTCAGCAGGGCTCCGATGGTTCCAGGTCTTCTCTGCCATTCGTCCCTCCGGCACCCCTTATTATACTCCCCCTACCCTTTGAAGTCCGGAGTCCTCGCAGAGAGGGGCCTTTGGGGACTGAGGGGGGTTCGGCGGGATTTCCTGCCGCTCGTTCCTTTGGTCTTTTCA
Source organism: Triturus cristatus (assembly GCF_964204655.1). Taxonomy (NCBI): domain Eukaryota; kingdom Metazoa; phylum Chordata; class Amphibia; order Caudata; family Salamandridae; genus Triturus; species Triturus cristatus. The sequence continues at coordinate 134,585 of NW_028187954.1, read as the reverse complement.
GGTGGGTCTGGGAGGGACCCCAGACGCTCGGCAGGCGAGGCGCCTGCGCCACAGGGGCCTGGTGGCCGATCGAGCCCTCCCGGGGGAAGGCGATCCGAGGTGTGACTGGGCTGGCGCCTCTTGGTCTGTCTCGGGGGGTTCTTGCTCCCTTGGTCGGACATGCGTGGTAGGGTGTCGAGTCTGGCGGGGAACTACCCATCCACTGGGGGGTTCTCCTCGCTAAAGCGGAAGAACCGGGACAGGCCGTCGGCGTTGGCATGATCCGTCCCGGGGCGATGCTCGACAGTGAAGTCCATCCCTTGGAGGGAGATTGACCATCGTAATAGCTTGGGGTTCTCTCCCCTCATCTGCATCAGCCACCGCAAGGGCCGGTGGTCCGTCTGCACTCGGAAGTGGGTTCCGAACAAGTAGGGCCGTAGTTTCTTGAGGGCCCAGACTACGGCGAAGGTCTCTCGTTCTATGGTACTCCAACGCTGTTCTCGAGGCAGCAGCCTTCGGCTGATGAAGGCTATCGGCTGATCTATGCCCTTGTCGTTGAACTGCGAGAGGACGGCCCGATGCCGTGTTCGGATGCGTCGGTCTGGACCACAAACTCTTGGGAGTAGTCGGGAGCCTTGAGTACTGGGGCGGTGCACATGGCGGTTTTCAAGGCGTCGAACGCTTGCTGGCACGGGGGGGTCCACTGCACCTTCTTCGGGAGCTTTTTGGAGGTCAACTCCGTGAGGGGCCCTGCGACGCTACCATAGTTTTTAATGAACCTCCGGTAGTATCCTGTGAGGCCCAGGAAGGCCCGGACTTCCGTCTGAGTGGTGGGTGGCTCCCAGGACTTGATGGCGTCGATCTTTGGTTGGAGGGGGGCGACCTGCCCGCTGCCCACCTGATGCCCCAGATAGACCACGGAGCCTTGCCCGAGCTGACATTTGCTGGCCTTCACGGTTAGGCCGGCTTGGCGCAGGGCCAGCAGTACTTGCCGGAGGTGCTGGAGATGCTCGTGCCATTGAGAGCTGAATACGGCTATGTCGTCAAGGTACGCTGCGCTGAACTCCTCGAGTCCGGCCAAGACCTTGTTTACCAACCGCTGGAAGGTGGCCGGGGCATTTTTCATCCCGAACGGCATGACCCTGAAGCGGTAGTGTCCATCGGGTGTGGAGAAGGCGGAGCGTTCCTTTGCTCCCTCCGTGAGCGCAATCTGCCAGTAACCGCAGGTCAGGTTGAAGGTGCTGAGGAAACGAGCGGCCCCAAGGTGGTCGATGAGCTCGTCGGCACGGGGGAGAGGATGGGCGTCCCCTCGGGTGACCGCATTGAGCCCCCGGTAGTCCACACAGAATCTTAGTTCGGGGGCGACCCCAGGGGCGGCCGCTTTCGGGACCAGGACTACCGGGCTGGCCCAGGGGCTATCGGAGGGTTCGATCACTCCAAGGGTCAACATCTTCTGTACTTCGGTCTTTATGCAGGTGCGGACCCGGTCAGTCACCCGGTAGGCTCGGTGTCTCACAGGTGGGCTGTCGCCGGTGTCCACGTCGTGGACACACCAGTCGGTGACCCTTGGGATTAGGGAGAAGAGGTCTGCGAATTGTCTGAGCAGCTGGCGACAGTCGTCGGACTGTTGGGGGGTGAGGGTGGTCGACAGTTTCACTCCCTCCACAGAACCATCTATTTCTTTAGCGCACAGGGGGTCGGGCAGGGGTTCAGTGTCTTCTTCCGCCCCATCATCGGTGGCCAGGAGCAAACTCAACTCCGTTCTCACGAAGTGGGGCTTGAGACGGTTCACGTGGAGAACCCGGAGGGGGTTCCGCGGGGACTGCACATCGATCAGGTACGTGACCTGACTCTTCCGCTCGATCACCTTGAAGGGGCCAGTCCATTTGTCTTGTAGGGCGCAGGGTTTCACCGGGGCCATGACCCAAACCTGCTGGCCCGGCTGGGACTCGACCAGAGTTGCGTTCTGGTCATACCAGCGCTTCATTTCTTCTTGACTGGCCTCGAGGTTAGCTTCTGCGAGTTCTCTGAACTTCCGGGTCTGGTTGCGGAGCGCCAGGATGTAGCGGAACACATCAGGGGGGGTCCCCCGGGGGCTTATCTCCCAGCCCTCTTTGACCAGGCTCAGGGGCCCCCATACGGGGTGTCCGTATAGTAGTTCGAATGGGCTGAACCCCACGGACTTTTGGGGAACTTCCCGGTACGTGAACAGGAGGCAAGGGAGGAGGACGTCCCATCTCCGGCGCAGGGGCTCCTCGAGGCCCAGGATCATCCCCTTCAGGGTTCTGTTAAAGCGTTCCACCAGGCCGTTGCCCTGGGGGTGGTAGGGGGTCGTGAACTTATATGTTACTTCGCACTGCTGCCACAGGGACTTCATGTAGCGGGATATAAAGTTAGTGCCGCGATCACTCACAACCTCGCGAGGGAATCCTACACGGGAGAAGATCTCCATGAGAGCCCGGCCCACCACTGGAGCTGTCACGGTGCGGAGGGGAATGGCCTCGGGGTAGCGGGTGGCATGGTCCGCCAGGACGAGGATAAATCTGTGGCCCTGGGCGGTCTTCGGATCCAGGGGTCCCACGATGTCGATGCCAACCCGCTCAAACGGGGTACTCACAACGGGAAAGGCAGGATTTACAGTGGACCTCTACATTTGCTTGCATCTTGGGCCAATAGAAGTGGGTAACTAATCGCTGATATGTTTTGTCTTGGCCTAAGTGTCCTGCCAAGGGTACATCGTGGGCCAGGCCCAGGAGGTGGCTTCGGAAGCGCAGGGGTACTACCAGTACTCGGGCTGTGCCTAGCTCGGCTGACTTTTGTTCGCTGTATAGGAGGCCATTGTCCCAATATACCCAGTGGGTTCCGGACCGGTCACCGGCGGTCTGGGCTTCAGCTTGTTGTCGGAGTCCCACGAGGGAAGGGCAGGTGGCCTGTTCTTGGCAGAACTCTTCACGGGAGGGACCTCCCTCACAGCGCCACTGGGCCATCTCGGGCAGTTCTCCGAGCTCAGTCAGTGCCTCAGGGGCGGAAGGTTCCCACCCCTCGCCCGGGTTAGTGTCTTCTTCTCCTTCCGGAGGAGGGTTGTCCGTCTCTGGTAGGGTGTCCCGTTTCTCGGGGACAGTGTTCAGTGGGAGGGCCTCAACGCCCTCGGAGAGAGGCAATCGCGCGGTCATGGAGCGCGTGGTGGCGCAGACCCATTCGGGTAGGCCCATCATCTCGAGATGGGCTCTTCGTTCTACTTGCCCCCACGGGGAACTCTCAAGGTCGTTGCCCAGGAGGCAGTCTACGGGCTGTGATGTTCGGACGGCTACCTTCAATTCTCCGGAGACTCCTCCCCCCTCGAAAGGCACCAGAGCCATCTGGCAGAGGTTCTCGGAATTGTCGGAGGATATGACCGGACAGAGGGCATCGGGTAGGATCTGGTCTTCAGAGATTAGGTTGCGGTGGACCGCGGTATCGCGGAGGCCCTCGACTCGGTGGCCGTTGATGGTCACCTGCTGTCGGTGTGAGAAGTTGGCCTGATGTATGATGTCACTAGTTCTAGTGTACACCTTATATCAGTCCAAATACCCTTATGGTGATTGGTTGTAAAGTCAACCTTATAAACCAGCTATCCTAGTGGTAGCATGGACAAGAGCAATCTTAGGCTAAACTCTTAATGGCATGTGAAGCCAGCTGTGATACCATATATAATCCCTTGAATACCAAATGAAAGGACACCACAACAGATATATATATAAAATAAAGTGTATTTATTCTAGTCAAACCCTCAGCACTCTTTATGAGTATAGAGGTAAGTACAACACAGTCTTATTTAAGCATACATTAAGTCACACAGGTAAGTAATACAGTTAGGCCCTAGGGGCCACGCAAACCATATACTAAGTAAGTGGTATAAGGACCACTGTCACGGAAATAAGATAGGCCTAGGCCTAGGGAATCGCTGGGGCTACACTATACTACCAAAGGTTAGGAAGTGGGAGGCCCACGGGATTCAGGTGCAGAGTGGAAACACTCACGCGTAATGCGTAAAAGTCACTAGCAATAGTACAGTTTAGAAATAGACAGATTTAGGACACTTCCGGAGTAGCTAGGAAGTCGAGACTGGAAAACTAGACACTAGGATAGTCACTATCCTGATGAGCACCGGAGTACCCAAGTTACCTAGCCCACAGGCTGCGGGTGCATAGGGGTGAAGTTGCGTCGGGATGCCTGAAGAAAGATGCTGACAGGCAGTCAGTGAAGAGTGTCCGGTGGATCCCAAGGCTGGGATCAAGAAGAGAGGAGACCTGCAAGCAGAAGGGACAGAGTCAAGGTCACTAGCCAGTGACCACGTGGAACCAGGAAGGAACCAGGCGATGTCGTGAAGATTGCAGGTGAAGGTGAAGCTTGTCGCTGCAGCCACGAGGACCAGGAAGCGTCGAGGACGACCAGGACCAGGAGGCGAGCTGTCCCACGAAGGCTCTTGCTGTCGGCGGCGTCGAAGTTGGACTAGGACTTACCAAGCCTTGGCAAGCGGAACCCACGCAGGACGGAAGACTTGCTTCTGGTGCAGACCAGGAAGGTCTGGGATGCTTCTCTTTTTCAAAGAAGCAGGAGCCAGTCTGGAGGAGCCAAACCAGCGCTGAAGATTACGGGGTGCGTCGTCACAAAGGCCACTAGCCAACGGGCAAGCAACCGGACAGACGCGGCAAGCAGGAAAATGCAGAAGGGCCCCACGCAGGACTCGTGGAGTGTGGGGGGCTGGTCTTCGGTGCAGATGGTGCTTGGGGTTGGGGCTTCTCAATCCCCGGTGCACAACTTCGAGGGTGCCTCAGAAGCTGCGCTTGAAGATACTAGCCACTTTTCCCAGGTAGCCGGTCCCACGTCTCTCGTAGCCTCCACGGATCTCAGCTCTGCTGTGGATGTGGATCAGGGTCGGAGAAGTCTGGAAGTCAAGGCTCTGGTCGGGCTCTGCAGTCGGTTCCTCGTAGAACTTGGGCAAAGCAAAGGGTAGTCTCTTGATGGTGCCTGTTTGCACAGGGTAGCCACTCCTTGGCCACAAGGGAGATTCTTCAGTCTTCTTCTTTCGTCGAATGTCGAAGGTCCAGAGTTTCTGTTCAAGTTTGCAGGTTCAGGATCATCTAAAGTCTTGAGGCCCAACTCCCACTCTTATACTAATCTGGGGGGCTGGGATACCTGCTAGGTCACGCCTTATGGGTGGGACCTGGGAGGGGGTGGTTACACCCACTTCCCTTTGTCCAGTTTCGCGCCAGAGCTGGGGCTGGAGTGCCCCAGCGCCGGTTTGAACTGGACTATGCAAGGAACACCTTGTGTGCCCCAGGCATGTCTCATTCCTTTCAGCCCACCCTGCCCCAATACACTAAAGGTTGTCTGGGGAGGTGCTAGCACCTCCCCAAGCAGGAAACCTATTGTCCAGGCCTCCCTGGCTGGGATCACTCCCAGCAGCAGGAGGTCAGACTTGTGTCGTGGCAGCAGCATCCATTTTGTGATGCTGAGGCTTTGGTCAGAGGCTAACAGTAAAGTATGATTTCAACATGTCTTCCCCTCTAGAAGGGGGGAGTAATATCCTCATGTCCAGAAATGGTATGGGGGTATTATTCCACAGTGTTAGACACCTTACACAACATGTTTCGATAAAGCCAAACCATAGTTACCATAACCGTTTAAGATTATAAGGCACTTTAAGAGTATATGGTAGGCTATATCATAGAACAGCTATAAGGACATGGTTCCGAAAGCTGCAGACAGGCTCAGCTCATGCTAGAGCACCATCTCCCATGTTACCAAGCACTCTGCCTCCAGGATTGTTAAGGCCTGCCATAGGAGTGGCTGATAGGTACACATGTGTCCATATGTAAGTTAGGTATAGGAATACTACACCTAAGCAAGGGGTGATTACACGACCTTGCCCCAGCTGAGTGATCAGCCAGTTGTGTCAAAAATGGAAGGCCAGGCCAGGGGTGGCATAATACATGCTGCAGCCCCTGGTAGGCCTAGGGTACACCTATGCCCTGGGTACCTAGGGTACACTGTACAGGGGCCAATAAGGTGATCCTATCCAAATGGGTTATGCACCTAAAGTACATAGTATCAATTTAGAGAGAGAACAGCAGGGCTGTGGGTCTGATTAGCAGGCCCACAGCCACATCTAAGTCAAAAACCAGTAAAGCAAAAGCAAAAACTGGGGGTGAACATAGAAAGCAGACCCTACTCTCCTACACATCCCCTCCCCAAACTTAGGGACATTAAACTAACCTTGACCAGTTGTGTCTTCATGTTCTAAGTGGAAATATCTGGAGAGTCCATCTGCATTGGCATGGTCAGTCCCAGGTCTATGTTCCACTGTGAAGTCCATCCCCTGTAGGGAAATGGACCACCTAAGAAGTTTGGGATTTTCACCCTTCATCTGATTTAGCCACAAGAGGGGCTTATGGTCTGTCTGAATCTTGAAGTGAGTGCCAAACAAGTATGGCCTCAGCTTCTTCAGGGCCCAAACCACAGCAAAGGCCTCCCTCTCAATAGCTGACCAACGTTTCTTTCTAGGGGTCATCCTTCTACTTATAAAAGCAATGGGCTGGTCTTGACCATCTACATTCAGTTGTGAAAGAACAGCTCCCACACCTAACTCAGAAGCATCTGTCTGGACAATGAACTCTTTGGAGTAGTCTGGACTTTTCAGAATAAGTGCACTGCACATGGCCTGCTTCAGGTCATCAAATGCTTTTTGACAGCTTACTGTCCACTGAACTTTCTTTGGCATCTTCTTGGAGGTCAAGTCATTAAGTGGTGTCACAATGGACCCATAGTTCTTAACAAACTTTCTGTAGTACCCAGTCAGGCCCAAGAAAGCTCTGACCTGAGTCTGGGTAGTTGGAGGAGTCCAGTCCTTTATGGTCTGGATCTTGCTCTCCAGTGGTTGAACCTGACCCCCACCAACTAGGTGGCCCAGGTATACAACCTTGCTCTGCCCTATCTGGCACTTAGTGGCCTTGATAGTGAGGCCTGCCTTTTGCAGGGCCTCTAAAACATTCCTCAGGTGGACCAGGTGATCCTCCCAGGTGGAGCTAAAGACAGCAATATCATCAAGATAAGCTGCACAATAATCATCCAACCCAGTAAGGACTTGATTCACCAACCTTTGGAAAGTGGCAGGTGCATTCTTCAAACCAAAGGGCATTACCACAAATTGATAATGTCCTCCTGGGGTCGAGAAAGCAGTTTTGGCCTTTGCACTCTCAGCTAGTCTGATTTGCCAGTAGCCTGCTGTCAGGTCAAATGTGCTCAAAAACTTAGCAGCTGCCAGTCTGTCAATGAGCTCATCTGGCCTAGGTATTGGGTGGGCATCTGTCCTAGTGACAGCATTGAGACCTCTGTAATCCACGCAAAACCTCATCTCTCTCTTACCATCTTGGGTGTGAGGCTTTGGCACAAGGACTACAGGACTAGCCCAAGGGCTCTCTGAAGGTTCAATGACTCCCAGCTCCAACATCTTTTGTACCTCAACTTTTATGCAGTCCCTGACATGGTCAGGTTGCCTGTAGATTTTACTCTTCACAGGCAGACTGTCACCAGTGTCCACCTCATGGGTGCACCAGTTTGTCTGACTTGGGGTCAGAGAGAACATATGTCTGTAGGACTGCAGAACTTGCCTGCAGTCCTGTTGCTGATGGGCAGTGAGGCTGTCAGAAAAGACCACACCATCAACTGAGCCATCATCAGGGTTCTGAGTCAACAGGTCTGGGAGAGGGTCACTCTCTTCCTCCTGCCCCTCATCTGTAGCCATGAGTAGCCCCATGTCTGCTCTGTCAACATATGCCTTCAATCTGTTGACATGAAGCACCCTGTGGGGGCTTCTGTGAGTCCCAAGGTCCACCAAGTAGGTGACTTCTCCCTTTTTCTCAACAATAGTGTGGGGTCCAGACCATTTGTCTTGGAGTGCTGCTGGGGCCACTGGCTCCAACACCCACACTTTCTGTCCTGGCTGGTAAACAGTCAGTACAGCCTTTTGGTCATGCCAAGCTTTTTGGAGTTCTTGGCTTGCCTCAAGGTTTTTAGAAGCCTTCTTCATATACTCTGCCATCCTGGAGCGGAGACCAAGTACATAATCCACTATGTCCAGTTTGGGTTGTCTGAGAGGTCTCTCCCATCCTTCCCTCACCAAACACAGGGGTCCTCTTACAGGATGCCCAAACAAAAGCTCAAAAGGGCTGTAGCCAACCCCCTTTTGTGGGACCTCTCTGTAAGCAAACAGAAGGCAGGGTAAAAGGATGTCCCATCTTCGCCTAAGCTTGTCGGGTAATCCTTTTATCATTCCCTTTAGGGTCTTGTTGAATCTCTCAACAAGCCCATTGCACTGTGGGTGATAGGGTGTGGTGAATTTGTAGTTAACACCACACTCCTTCCACATTGCAGTCAAGTATCCTGACATGAAGTTGGCACCTCTGTCAGAAATGACCTCCTTTGGAAAGCCCACTCTGGAGAATACTCCAAGCAGGGCCCTTGCCACAACAGGAGCTGTTGTGGTCCTCAGGGGAATAGCTTCTGGATACCTGGTGGCATGGTCCACTATCACCAGTATGAATCTGTGCCCAGATGCTGTTTGTGGGTCCATTGGTCCTACAATATCTATGCCCACTCTTTCAAAGGGGACCCCCACCACAGGTAGTGGTATGAGGGGGGCCTTTGTGGTGCCACCTGATTTGCCACTGGCTTGGCAGGTGACACAGGAGCGACAAAACTCCTTAGTATCTTCTGACATATGGGGCCAGTGAAAGTGAGGACAAGCCTGTCCCAAGTCTTGTTCTGGCCTAAATGTCCTGCAAAGGGAATATCATGGGCCAAGGTAAGAAGGAAGCCTCTGAACTTCAGTGGTATGACCAACCTCCTGGATGCACCAGGCTTGGGGTCTCTAGCCTCTGAATACAGTAGCCCTTCATCCCAATACACTCTATGGGTACCTTGAGCATTCCCTGCAGCCTCAGCAGCAGCCAGCTGTCTGAGGGGTTCAAGAGAGGGGCAGTCTAATTGCGCCTGCCTCAGATCTGCCCTTGAAGGTCCCCCTGTCCCAAGAAACTCAACCTGATCAGGTTCAAGTTCTTCTAGGGCAGTTCCTTCAGGGCTCTCAGAATCATCCTCCTGGGAGGGCTGATCCACCACCTGAGGCAGGGGGGAAGGCACAGCCTTAACCCTACTGCTCTTTCTCTTGGGTTGTGACTGGTCCATAGTTTCAGGATCCAGCACTTGTTCAGTGGTGCACTTTTTGGCCTGTGACCTGGTCACAGCAAGGACATGTGCATCTATTCCCAGCATTTCTGCATGGGTCCTATACTCCACTTCAGACCAAACTGAAGTTTCAAGATCATTGCCCAGTAAACACTCTACAGGAAGGTCTGAACTAACAACAACTTTCTTGAGGCCAGTTACCCCTCCCCAGGAGAAGTTAACAATAGCCACACTATGGGAGGTAGTGGCATTGCTAGCGTTGGTCACTAGGTAATTCTCACCTAGTATGATCTGTCCAGGGTCCACAAAAGCAGGTGTCACCATTGTGACACTAGCCCCAGTGTCCCTGTAGGCCTGAGCCATTCTTTGGTTGATAAAAGGAGTCTGTCTGTACTTGCCCAGGTTACTGGGGCCTACAGTAGAAGACAAAGCTAAGTCCCCATCACAGATCAGAACAGCCTGAGTAGGTATTCTGACTAGGCCAGAATCCTCCTCAGTTCCCAGGGTTAACCCTACTACACCCTTTTGCTGGGAACCACCACTTACAGCTGAACTAGGGGGTACAGTTGCCTTAGGGGCAATGATGGCTGGGGGCTTATCCTTTTTGGTGCACTCACTAAACCAATGTGAGTTGGACTTACAATAGTTGCACCATGGTTTCTTTTGGCCTTCTTTCTTTTTATCCTTTTTGGGACCACCCTCCCCCTGAGCCTTTTGGGGGCCTGGTGAAGACTTCTGGTCTTTTTGTTTCTGATCATTACCCTTCTGGTCTGCCTTTTTCTGATCACCGCCCTGGTTCTGGTTTTTCTGCTTAACTCTAGTCCTGACCCATCTATCTGCCTTCTTTCCCAATTCTTGGGGAGAAGTCAGATCAGAATCAATCAGGTGTTGATGCAATAGCTGGTTTTGACAGTTGTTAAGGATTTGTTCTCTCATGATCAAATTATACAATCCTGTATAGTCCTTAACCTTACTTCCCATTAGACAGCCTTCCAGAGCCTTAGTGGCACAATCTACAAAGTCAGACCAGTCCTGAGTCTGTGTCTTCTGGGTATCCCTGAACAACAACCTGTATTGTTCAGTGGTTAGGCCAAACCCATCAATCAGAGCACTCTTCAGGACAGTGTAATTATCTGCATCCTCATCACTAACTGTGAGGAGCTTGTCTCTACCTTTCTCAGAGAAGGAGAGCCACAAGATAGCTGCCCACTGACTTTGGGGTACCTGCTGTACTTTGCAAGCTCTCTCCAAAGCAGTTATCCATTTGTGGATGTCATCCCCACACTTGTAGGGAGGGACAATCTTGCTCAGGTTTCTATTATCATAGTGCCTGTCTCTATCCTTAGGGATATTGCTGCCACCAGTGGGTTCTGACCCACTTAACTTTTGCTCTCTAGCCAGAGCAAGCTTCTCCTTGGCAAGGGCAAGTTCTTCCCTCTGAATCCTCAGATTAGCTTCCCTCATTCTGGCTTCATGTTCCTTTCTCTCAGGGGAAGTCATTCCCCTGTGAGAGGAAACACTAGAGATGCTAGAGACATGGGAGTGGATGGATTCCCTTGAAGGGGATCTGTCCTTCCTGCTTCTCTGTGTAAGCCCACTTGGGGGTCTGTATGGGGGGACCCCATGCAAACTCCCATGTAAGCTTAGGTTAGCCTGGCTAAGTCTTCCTACTTGGCCCTGGCTGTCTACCTCTTCATCTGAAGTCCCATCTGACTCATCTGTGGTGTGTAGACCCTCCTTTGTACCTAGGGTACCTGCCTGTGAGGCTTTAAGAGCATCATACTCCTCTAGGAGTTGTCTTAACTGAAGGAGGGTAGGGGTTGCACCCTGTTTTATACCTCTGGAGGTACACAATTGTCTCATCTCCTGGAATGTTAGAGTATCATATCTAGAGGGGGTCTTCTGCAGACCTGACCCTCCTGAGAGAGCATCTACTTGATCTCCTCCCAGAGACATGATCTAGTGAGGGTGTGGTGTGTGCACCTACCTACACTAGTTGTTTCTACTAAACCTCTCTGGTAGTTGTAGTCAGGGTGTGTTATTCCCTTCAACCTACAACTACTAAGTCCAGTAGGACTTAAGTATTATAATCTATGTTATATGTACCTAGACAATATCTGTGTGATCTTTCAATTTAGTATCTCAAGATTACAATGGTATTACAACAGCAAGCTCAGATCCCACCGCTGCCACCAATGTGAGAAGTTGGCCTGATGTATGATGTCACTAGTTCTAGTGTACACCTTATATCAGTCCAAATACCCTTATGGTGATTGGTTGTAAAGTCAACCTTATAGACCAGCTATCCTAGTGGTAGCATGGACAAGAGCAGTCTTAGGCTAAACTCTGAATGACATGTGAAGCCAGCTGTGATACCATATATAATCCCTTGAATACCAAATGAAAGGACACCACAACAGATATATATATAAAATAAAGTGTATTTATTCTAGTCAAACCCTCAGCACTCTTTATGAGATTAGAGGTAAGTACAACACAGTCTTATTTAAGCATACATTAAGTCACACAGGTAAGTAATACAGTTAGGCCCTAGGGGCCACGCAAACCATATACTAAGTAAGTGGTATAAGGACCACTGTCACGGAAATAAGATAGGCCTAGGGAATCGCTGGGGCTACACTATACTACCAAAGGTTAGGAAGTGGGAGGCCCATGGGATTCAGGTGCAGAGTGGAAACACTCACGCGTAATGCGTAAAAGTCACTAGCAATAGTACAGTTTAGAAATAGACAGATTTAGGACACTTCCGGAGTAGCTAGGAAGTCGAGACTGGAAAACTAGACACTAGGATAGTCACTATCCTGATGAGCACCGGAGTACCCAAGTTACCTAGCCCACAGGCTGCGGGTGCATAGGGGTGAAGTTGCGTCGGGTTTCGTCGTCGACTCCTATGGATGCCTGAAGAAAGATGCTGACAGGCAGTCAGTGAAGAGTGTCCGGTGGATCCCAAGGCTGGGATCAAGAAGAGAGGAGACCTGCAAGCAGAAGGGACAGAGTCAAGGTCACTAGCCAGTGACCACGTGGAACCAGGAAGGAACCAGGCGATGTCGTGAAGATTGCAGGTGAAGGTGAAGCTTGTCGCTGCAGCCACGAGGACCAGGAAGCGTCGAGGATGACCAGGACCAGGAGGCGAGCTGTCCCACGAAGGCTCTTGCTGTCGGCGGCGTCGAAGTTGGACTGGGACTCACCAAGCCTTGGCAAGCGGAACCCACGCAGGACGGAAGACTTGCTTCTGGTGAAGACCAGGAAGGTCTGGGATGCTTCTCTTTTTCAAAGAAGCAGGAGCCAGTCTGGAGGAGCCAAACCAGCGCTGAAGATTACGGGGTGCGTCGTCACAAAGGCCACTAGCCAATGGGCAAGCAACCGGACAGACGCGGCAAGCAGGAAAATGCAGAAGGGCCCCACGCAGGACTCGTGGAGTGTGGGGGGCTGGTCTTCGGTGCAGATGGTGCTTGGGGTTGGGGCTTCTCAATCCCCGGTGCACAACTTCGAGGGTGCCTCAGAAGCTGCGCTTGAAGATACTAGCCACTTTTCCCAGGTAGCCGGTCCCACGTCTCTCGTCGCCTCCACGGATTTCAGCTCTGCTGTGGATGTGGATCAGGGTCGGAGAAGTCTGGAAGTCAAGGCTCTGGTCGGGCTCTGCAGTCGGTTCCTCGTAGAACTTGGGCAAAGCAAAGGGTAGTCTCTTGATGGTGCCTGTTTGCACAGGGTAGCCACTCCTTGGCCACAAGGGAGATTCTTCAGTCTTCTTCTTTCGTCGAATGTCGAAGGTCCAGAGTTTCTGTTCAAGTTTGCAGGTTCAGGATAATCTAAAGTCTTGAGGCCCAACTCCCACTCTTATACTAATCTGGGGGGCTGGGATACCTGCTAGGTCACGCCTTATGGGTGGGACCTGGGAGGGGGTGGTTACACCCACTTCCGTTTGTCCAGTTTCGCGCCAGAGCTGGGGCTGGAGTGCCCCAGCACCGGTTTGAACTGGACTATGCAAGGAACACCTTGTGTGCCCCAGGCATGTCTCATTCCTTTCAGCCCACCCTGCCCCAATACACTAAAGGTTGTCTGGGGAGGTGCTAGCACCTCCCCAAGCAGGAAACCTATTGTCCAGGCCTCCCTGGCTGGGATCACTCCCAGCAGCAGGAGGTCAGACTTGTGTCGTGGCAGCAGCATCCATTTTGTGATGCTGAGGCTTTGGTCAGAGGCTAACAGTAAAGTATGATTTCAACATGTCTTCCCCTCTAGAAGGGGGGGAATAATATCCTCATGTCCAGAAATGGTATGGGGGTATTATTCCACAGTGTTAGACACCTTACATGACATGTTTCGATAAAGCCAAACCATAGTTACCATAACCGTTTAAGATTATAAGGCACTTTAAGAGTATATGGTAGGCTATATCATAGAACAGCTATAAGGACATGGTTCCGAAAGCTGCAGACAGGCTCAGCTCATGCTAGAGCACCATCTCACATGTTACCAAGCACTCTGCCTCCAGGATTGTTAAGGCCTGCCATAGGAGTGGCTGATAGGTACACATGTGTCCATATGTAAGTTAGGTATAGGAATACTACACCTAAGCAAGGGGTGATTACACGACCTTGCCCCAGCTGAGTGATCAGCCAGTTGTGTCAAAAATGGAAGGCCAGGGGTGGCATAATACATGCTGCAGCCCCTGGTAGGCCTAGGGTACACCTATGCCCTGGGTACCTAGGGTACACTGTACAGGGGCCAATAAGGTGATCCTATCCAAATGGGTTATGCACATAAAGTACATAGTATCAATTTAGAGAGAGAACAGCAGGGCTGTGGGTCTGATTAGCAGGCCCACAGCCACATCTAAGTCGAAAACCAGTAAAGCAAAAGCAAAAAGTGGGGGTGAACATAGAAAGCAGACCCTACTCTCCTACAGTCGGTACTTCTTCGTGTTGGCGGGCAAGGGTGTTCCGGGGACCATTTCTCGATCCCCAAGGGAGACCAGAGCCATGGCAGCTGGTTCCCACTCTTCGGAGTCCTCTATCTCTTCCCCTAGGGCCACGGAGGCCATCTGCCGGGCCGGAGGGTTGGTCGTTGCGGGTCGTTGATACAGGGGACACTGGGGGTCATTGGCGTAGTGTCCGGGCTGTTGGCAGTGGAAGCAGGTGGTCCTGGTTCGTGGCCCTAGCCGCCCCGGGGCTCCGGTGCTGGCTGGGGACGGGGCTGGACCTGCCGCCGGTGGGCTGCTGGGAGGGTTGTGCGGGGGCCCCCCTTGGAAGTCTCTCGGTCGGCCTTGGTTTCCTCCGCCCCTCTGGCGGGGGGGTCCTTGACTGTGGCGACCGTAGTCTCCCACGGGGCCTCGGGTGGCCCGGGTGTTCACCCAACGGTCAGCCTCGGCGGCCAGCTTTCGAGGGTCGGTGAGTTTATTGTCCAGGAGATGTTGGCGCAGTTCTACAAAGCAATTGGCCGCTAAATGTTCCCAGGCTATCAGATCAAACAGCTCTTCGAAGGTGGAGACCTTGCTGCCCTTGACCCACCCGTCCAAGGCCCGGCTGTAAAAGTTCACGTATTCTACCCATGTGGTGCCCGGTATTTTTTTGCAATCTCGGAACCGTTGCCGGTACATTTCGGGGGTGAGTCCATATCGGCCCACGAGGGCTTCTTTCATGTGGCTGTAGGAGTTCATGACCGTGGAAGGCAGATCCAGCAGGGTATCTCTTCCTTCGCTTAAGAACCGGCCCCATAGCCCAGCCCCCCAATCCTTCTGCGGGACTCGGTGAGAGGTCATGGCGACTTCGTAGGCCTTAAACCACTGCTGGATATCGTCGTTTTTGTAATACTCCTTTACCACATCCTTGGGGATGTGGACTTTGGCTTCCACGGTGGAAGCGGATGGTAGATTCCCGGAGGGTCGTGACTCTTCACTTTTAGCCCTCAACTCGATCTCTTTTAGGCTGCGTTCATGTTCCAGCTGGAGTTTCTTTTCTTCGTGCTCTCTTTGGCGTCTCTTTTCCTCGAGTTCCCCTTGTAGCCGTAACTGCTCGACGGCTAACTTTTTCTCGGCCAGTTTTATTTCTCCCTCGATTTTCAGTTTGGCCAGTTCAAGTTCGTGGTTGCGGCCTCTCTCTCGGTCTGCTAGTTCCTCGGGGGACAGGTTCCCCTCTGGCCCGCTGTTTCTCACCGGGATGCTTCGTGGTTCATGGGCGGAATCTCCTTCTGTTTGGGTCGGGGACGCCCCTGTCTCGACCCAGGTCTTCAATACATTCTGGAAGTCTTCCTTTGTGCTTAATCCGGTGGTAGCGATTCCAAGGTCTTTGCAAAATTGTTTTAATTCTCTATGCGTATAATAGTCCAATTGATCCTCTCGGAACGTCGAGCTCATTTCGGTACCTGCGGCACCCAGGGAGGTTTCTCCTTCCATCTCTGTTTGGTAGTGCGTCAGTCGTTCACTGCCCGCTCTCTTTCGGTGTCGGCTCGGATCCCGTCGTCTGCCACCAAATGTTGGAAAGGCGTTCGCCGGAGAGGGGTTCGAGACACGTCTTGCCCACCCCTTTGACCCACCTCTCCTAAGTAGGCCGAACCAGGCGCGCACACCCTGAGCTTACACTACGAACAGAGGGACACCACACGTGTTTCTTCGTAAGACGATAGGTTCTTTTATCGAAGGGTTCAAGGGATCTTTATGATCCAAGTTGCAAGTAGTACATCAGTGCCACAAGAGACTACAAATCGGTGGTAGGGGAATGGGGGTAGCGGGACAGTCTTTGAATATAGTGTCTCTGCAAAGTACCCTGCGGACAGCTCACAATCCTCGAGCTGGAGGGTGTTGTTTCTCTTGGCGATCTCTTGCCAATCTTCCTTGAGGGGAGAGCCGCGAGTCACTCAGCAGGCACAGGTAGTTCAGAGTTCGGGAGCCGCGACCTCGTCAGCAGGGCTCAGGTGGTGCAATGGTCGGGGGCCGCGAGTCACTCAGCAGGCACAGGTAGTTCGGAGTTCGGGAGCCGCGACTGCGTCAGCAGGGGTCAGATGGTTCAACGGTTGGAGGCCGCGAGTCACTCAGCAGGCCTATGTGGTTCGGTGTTCGGGAGCCGCGACAGCATCAGCAGGACTCCGATCGTTCCAGGTCTTCTCTCCTTTTGTCCCTCCGGCACCCCTTATTATACTCCCCATGCCCTTTGAAGTCCGGAGTCCTCGCAGAGAGGGGTCTTGGTGACTGAGGGGGTTCGGCGGGATTTCCTGCCGCTCGCTCCTTTGGTCTTTTCAGGTGGGTCTGGGAGGGAACCCAGACGCTCGGCAGGCGAGGAGCCTGTGCCACAGGGGCCTGGTGGCCGATCGAGCCCTCCCGGGGGAAGGCGATCTGAGGTGTGACTGGGCTGGCGCCTCTCGGTCTGGCTCGGGGGGTTCCCGCTCCCTTGGTCAGACATGCGTGGTAGGGTGTCGAGTCTGGCGGGGGCTCTGGCCGGCCCTCGGGTCTGCGTGGCTGGGGCGGCCGGAGTCGGAGATGCCGTGTCTTGGGGGTGGTTGCAGGTTGGCTGGATGATCGGGAGGGCCTACGCCGTGAGGCCGGTCTCACACACACACACAACCACACACAACCCACACAACCACACCCACAACCACACACACATACACAACCACACCTAACCACACAACCACACCCACAACCACACACAGACAACAACAACCACACACACACACAACCACACACACAACCACATACACACACAACCACACACACACATCCACAACCACACACACAAACACACACCCACAACCACACACACAACCACAACCACACACACAACCACACATACAACCACAACTACACACACACACAACATAAGCAACCACACACACATAACCACACACAACCACACATCCACACACACCCACAACCACACCTGCACCCACAAAGGCACCCACACACAACCACACACATAACCACAACCACACCCAAGCACACACACAAGCACACACACAACCACACACACAACCATACACACAACCACACACACACACAACCACACCCAACCACACCCAACTGCACACACACAACCACACACACAACCACACACACAACACACACAACCACAACCACACACACAACCGCACACACAACCACAACCACACACCCAAACACACACACAACCACGCACACAACCACACACAACCCCCACACCCAGACAACCACACACAACCACAACCACACACAATCACACCCACAACCAAACATACATAACCACACACACAACCGCAACCACACACACACAACCACACCCACACCCACAACCATACACACACACAACCACAATCACACACAATCACAACTACACACAACAACCACACACAACAACCATACACACACCCACACACACACAACCACACACAACTACACACATAGCCCCATATATAACCCCAGACACAACCACACACACACAACCACACACACACAACCACACACACAACCACACCCACAACCATACACACACACAACCACAACCAATCACACCCACAACCACACACACACAATCACACACACAACCACGCACACAACCACACACACAACCACACACACAGCCACACACACAACCACTCACACACAACCACATACACAACCACACACACAACCACACCCAACCACACACACAACCACACACACAACCACACACACAACACACACAACCACAACCACACACACAACCACAACCACACACCCAACCACACACACAACCACGCACACAACCACACACAACCCCCACACCCAGACAACCACACACAACCACACACAATCACACCCACAACCACACACACCCAACCACACACACAACCACAACCACACACACACAACCACACCCACAACCACACCCACAACCATACACACACACAACCACAACCACACACAATCACAACTACACACAACAACCACATACAACAACCATACACACACCCACACAACCACACACACACATCCACAACCACACACACAAACACACACCCACACATAACTACACACAACCACACACACAACCACACACAACCACACACACAACCACACCCACACCATACACACACACAGCCTGTTGGACAGGCCACATGAAGGGCTTGCTCCCTCCTCGCATGACACGGCCCAAGCCCCGGCCCTCCAGGTGTGACCCACAGGACCAGCCCGTCCTGCCCCCGGACATCTGTGTATCATGGGGCCGACCCACTCCCGGCTCCCCCGTCCGGACCAGCCGCCATCTTGGACACTGCACCACGAGGCCGCGTGGCCTCAGCTCGACCCTAACCCTGGGCCTGGCCAGGCCCTGCCATCCCGGCACCACCATCCACCCAGGAGGTGAACGGACCACTTGGCAGGTCGATGGGAGAAAGGAGTGTCGATGGCTCTCCCCCGCCAGGTGCCGATCGCCCTCCAGCTCCCCCGGGCGCTGCCGCCACCCCCTGCTGGGTGTCTGGACTCCCTCATCCCGGACCTCCCGACCTCCAAGTGCGAGGGTCCGGACATCAAAGGGCGCCAGACCTATAACTAGGGCAGCTCCAGAGCAGGGAGGCAGTTGTATCCTGGAGTCGAGAGACACCGCGAAGAACTCATCCTTGTCGGACTACCGGCGCTGCCGTAGCCCTGCCTTGTGAACTATCGTCCTGCCTGCTGGCGCTGCCGCGGCCTTCTACATCCTCCATCCTCATCGGGACCTGCTGGCGCTGCTGCAGACCGTGTAACGACCATCTTCATCGGGACCTGCTGGCGCTGCCGCGGACCGTGTAACGACCATCTTCATCGGGACCTGCTGGCGCTGCCGCGGACCGTGTAACGACCATCTTCATCGGGACCTGCTGGCGCTGCCGCGGACCGTGTAACGACCATCTTCACCGGGACCTGCTGGCGCTGCCGCGGACCGTCCAAGCTAGAACACCAAGCTCGAGGATTGTGAGCTATCCATCATTGCACCTACCAGATTGGTAACCAGACTGTCCCGCTACCCCCTTTCCCAAACCCAGAGACTAAAATCGAGGGGACCCCGGAGTCCAGACCTCCTTGTACCATTCCATCGTACCTTAAGAAACTGCTTATAAAGAGCGTTAAAGCCTATCCTTGTGTGGTGTACATCTGTGGGGGGGAAGTTACTTGTCTGTACGATCGCTGGAGACGGCTCTCCCCGGAGACCTCTCCCCTTGTCCTCGGCCGACCCTCCCGGTCCGTCTAACATTGGTGGCCAGCGGCGCGATCCGAATCAACGCGTAATCATACAGAGAGTAGCTCACCCCACGACAAAACCACAATGTCAACCAAAGAGAGCGGATCTACCGAGAAATTCCAGATGGATAAATTGGAAGAGTACAGCCATCGTGAATTAAAACAATTCTGCATGGAACTAGGCATTGCTACCACCGGCCTGAGTACCAAAGACGATTTCAAGCACGCCATTGAGTCGTGGGCAGAAACCGGGGTCACCAGATCCCCAGACCGAAACAGTGCAGCGTCAGAGAGGATCGCCACGGCTCCCGAGGAGCGAGGAATGGGCCTTTCACAGGAAGAGATCCAAGAAAGAGAAAAAAACAGACTACATGAGTTAGAAATGGCACGACTCAAAATGGACGGTGAACTAAAATTAGCCGAGCAAAAACTGAACCTGGAACATCTGCGGCTCCGAGAAGAACGGGAAGAAAAACAGAGGCAGAGAGAGCTCGAAGAAAAAAGACTAGCGTACGAACACGAGCGCAAACTGGCAGAAATAGACCTACGGAAGCAGAACAAAGAAGCGGAGGTGCCCGAGCGACCGCGCACCCCGGGAGCAACAGAAAAGAAAGTCCACATCCCCAAGGATGTCGTTCGAGAGTATGTCCGGGAGGACGACATACAACAGTGGTTCAAGGCCTACGAGATCGCCATGACCTCCCACCGGATCGATCGAAGTGACTGGGGAGCCGGCCTATGGGGGAGGTTCGTCAACGAAGGCCTGCTACAGCTCCCAGACCATCAGATGTCATCCTATGACCACATGAAGGCTGCCCTCCTCACCCGATATGGGCTCACGCCCGAAATGTACCGCCAGAGGTTTCGAGACTGCACCCGGATCCCGGGTACAACTTGGGTGGAATATGTCAACTATTTCAGCCGAGCCTTCGAGGGTTGGATCAAGGGAAGCCACGTAACGACCTACGAGCAACTTTTTAATCTTATGGTATGGGAGCACCTCTCTAACAACTGCTTCGTCGAGCTTAGGCAGCACCTCCTCGACAGTAAATTGACTGACCCACGGCAACTCGCCGCCGAAGCTGACCGGTGGGAAAGCACCCGAGTGGGCCGGAGAGGGCCACACGAGCAGAACCGGAACCACCAAGGTCAGCACCGTCCCCGAGGAGGAGGAGGAGGCCAGGGGCGAGGGAGAGACACCGCCCCGGCCACTCCCGCTGCCAGCACCCCGCCCCCAGCCGGCCGGGGCAACCCCCCGATGCGCCCGGGGTTCCAAGCCAACGTCACATGTCACCGATGCCAGCGAGTCGGCCACTACGCCAATGACCCGAACTGCCCGCAGAACCAAACGCCAAAACCCCGCCAGGTAGCTGCCGCCGCCCTGGGGGGAGAACAAATCTCCGAGGAACAAGAAGAATATGAGCAGGCACAACAAGAGTGGGAACCGGCCGCCATGGTTCTGGCGTGCCTAGGGGGAAGAGACATGGTCCTGCGGGCTCCCTTACCCGCCAACACCAGAAAATATAGCCAGTGGGTGAACATTAATGGGCGCCGGGCCGAAGCACTACGTGACACAGGGGCCAGTGTGACGGCCGTCCGCTGTCACCTGGTAAAACCAGAGCAGATCCTGCCGAACATTCTCTGCCCCGTCCGTTCGGCCGACAATTCCGAAAGTCTATGTCGGATGGCCTGCGTCCCCTTCGAATGGGGAGGAGTCTCCGGCATGTTGAAGGTGACGGTCCGAGATGATGCCCCCGTGGACTGTCTCCTGGGGAATGATCTTGAGAGTTCCCCGTGGGCCGCCGTCGAAAGGAGAGAGCACTTGGGGATGTTGGGCCTCCCGGACTGGGCGTGCGTAACCACCCGGTCCATGGCCGCCCGTACCATCCCCCGACCAGAAGAACCAGAGTGGCCAGCACCTCCTCCCCCGATCGCTCCAGTAGAGGACACCGACTATACCGATCCCCCAGAGCAAACCCCCGAAGGGGTCGCCCAGCCCCAGGACCTTCCCGACCTAGCTCAGTGGCGTCAAGAAGGGGGGCCCACCCAGGAACAGTTCCGTCAAGAGCAAAAGACCTGTCCCTCCCTCGAGGGACTCCGCCAGCAAGCCCTCGCCCAAAGCGCAGGGGACACCACCGGAGCCCATTGGATCTATTGGGACAACGTCCTACTATACAGTGAACAGAGAATCACGGAGTTAGGGGCCAGCCGAGTGTTGGTCGTGCCCCTCCGTTTCAGAGACTTCCTGCTAAATTTGGCCCACGATGTCCCTCTGGCGGGACACCTGGGCCAGGACAAAACCTACAGTCGCCTGGTGACACACTTTTTTTGGCCGAAGATGAGAAACGACGTCCTCAACCACTGCCGGTCCTGCCCCACGTGCCAGGCCAGCGGGAAGAGCGGCCGCAAACTCAAAGCACCTCTGCAACCCTTCCCAGTTGTCACCACCCCGTTCGAGAGGGTGGGAATAGACATTGTGGGGCCCCTGGACCCCCGTACAGCACAAGGACATCGGTTCATCCTGGTACTGGTGGACCACGCCACCCGCTACCCCGAGGCTGTGCCCCTGCGAACGGTAACAGCCCCGGTGGTCGGCCGGGCCTTAATGGGGATCTTCTCCCGGGTGGGCTTCCCCCGCGAAGTCGTCAGCGACAGAGGCACGAACTTTATCTCAAAATATATGAAGTCCCTCTGGCAACAGTGCGGGGTCACCTACCGATTCACGACCCCCTATCACCCCCAAGGAAACGGACTAGTCGAGCGGTTCAACCGCACGCTCAAGGGAATGATTGGGGGGTTGGAAGAGCCCCTCCGTCGCCAGTGGGATGTGCTACTTCCGTGCCTCCTCTTCGCCTATCGGGAAGTTCCCCAGAAGTCCCTCGGCTTTAGCCCTTTCGAACTCTTGTACGGGCACCCTGTGCGAGGGCCCCTCAGCCTAGTCAAAGAAGGGTGGGAGATGGCCCCCCTAAAGACCCCTCCAGACGTCTTCAAGTACCTCCTGACACTACGCAACCAGACCCGGCGGTTCAGGGAGATGGCCAAAGCAAACCTTGAGGCCAGTCAGGAGGACATGAAAAAATGGTACGACCGCAATGCCTCCTCCATCGAATTTGAACCAGGCCAGCAAGTGTGGGTGATGTCCCCCACCGAACCATGTGCCTTGCAGGACAAGTGGACAGGGCCCTTCAAAGTGGTCGAACGCAAAAGTCCCGTCACCTATCTCATCGATATGGAGTCTCCCCGGAACCCCCTCCGGGTCCTCCACGCCAACAGACTCAAGCCCCACTTTGTGCGCTCAGAGCTCAGCCTCCTGATGGCTACAGACAGTGGAGCAGAAGAAGACTCCGAGCCTCTCCCGGATCTCCTGACGACTCAGGAGAAGGATGGTTCCGTGGACGGGGTTCGGCTCTCCGACGCCCTCACCCCAGAACAGCGCCAAGGCTGCCGGGACCTCCTGCTGCAGTTTTCTACCTTGTTTTCCCTTACCCCAGGGGTCACCCCCTGGTGCTTGCACGACGTGGACACTGGGGACAGTCCCCCTGTCAGACACCGGGCCTACCGCGTACCAGATCGGGTGCGGGCCTGCATCCAGGAAGAGGTATCCAAGATGCTCACGCTCGGGGTCATCGAGCCCTCGGATAGCCCCTGGGCCAGCCCGGTCGTGCTAGTCCCCAAAGCTGCTGCCCCCGGCACCATTCCTGAACTCCGATTCTGCGTCGACTATCGGGGCTTGAATGCTGTCACCAGGACCGACGCCCATCCCATCCCCCGAGCGGATGAATTGATCGACCGCATGGGGGCTGCCCGCTACCTCAGCATCTTCGACCTGACAGCGGGCTACTGGCAGATCGGCCTCACACCCCGGGCCCAAGAACGTTCCGCCTTCTCTACCCCCGATGGCCACTACCACTTCAAGGTCATGCCCTTCGGCATGAAGAATGCCCCAGCTACTTTTCAGCGACTAGTGAACCAGGTATTGGCGGGGCTCGAAGAGTTCAGCGCCGCCTACCTGGACGATATCGCTGTGTACAGCCACCACTGGTCCGACCACCTCCACCACCTCCGAGAGGTCCTGCAGGCCCTCCAGCGGGCCGGCCTCACAATCAAGGCCGGCAAGTGCCAAATTGGTCAGGGATCCGTGACCTACCTCGGACACCAGGTGGGGAGCGGTCTGGTGGCCCCTCTGCAACTCAAAATTGCTGCCATCCAGTCCTGGCAGCCCCCAGTCACGCAGACCGAGGTCCGAGCCTTCTTGGGGCTCACCGGCTACTACCGGCGGTTCGTGAAAGACTATGGCAGCATTGTGGGGCCCCTCACGGGACTCACCTCCAAAAACCAACCGAAGAAGGTTAACTGGACCCCCGACTGTCAAGCGGCCTTCGAGAAGCTGAAAGCCGCCATGTGCACTGCCCCTGTGCTCCTGGCCCCCGATTACAGTCGGGAATTCATTGTGCAAACGGATGCCTCCGACCATGGCATCGGGGCGGTCCTCTCCCAGCTGAACCCCGAGGGGCTGGACCACCCGGTGGCCTTCATTAGCAGACGCCTCCTGGCCCGAGAACAGCGCTGGAGCACAATCGAGAGGGAGGCCTTCGCAGTGGTGTGGGCCCTCAAAAAGCTCCGGCCCTATCTCTTCGGCACCCACTTCCGGGTGCAGACAGATCATCGACCCCTGCAGTGGCTAATGCAGATGCGGGGGGAGAACCCCAAACTATTGCGCTGGTCCATCTCCCTGCAGGGGATGGACTTCACTGTGGAACATCGGCCGGGCCAAGACCACGCCAACGCAGATGGCCTGTCACGCTTTTTCCGCCTCGACGAGGAAAGTCCCCAGGAGGATGGGTGACTCTCCCCGCCTTCAGCTGGGGGGGACGCATGTTGGACAGGCCACATGAAGGGCTTGCTCCCTCCCCGCATGACACGGCCCAAGCCCCGGCCCTCCAGGTGTGACCCACAGGACCAGCCCGCAACCCGTCTCCAGACGGAACTCCTGCCCCCGGACATCTGTGTATCATGGGGCCGACCCACTCCCGGCTCCCCCGTCCGGACCAGCCGCCATCTTGGACACTGCACCACGAGGCCGCGTGGCCTCAGCTCGACCCTAACCCTGGGCCTGGCCAGGCCCTGCCATCCCGGCACCACCATCCACCCAGGAGGTGAACGGACCACTTGGCAGGTCGATGGGAGAAAGGAGTGTCGATGGCTCTCCCCCTCCGCCAGGTGCCGATCGCCCTCCAGCTCCCCCGGGCGCTGGCGCCACCCCCTGCTGGGTGTCTAGACTCCCTCATCCCGGACCTCCCGACCTCCAAGTGCGAGGGTCCGGACATCAAAGGGCGCCAGACCTATAACTAGGGCAGCTCCAGAGCAGGGAGGCAGTTGTATCCTGGAGTCGAGAGACACCGCGAAGAACTCATCCTTGTCGGACTACCGGCGCTGCCGTAGCCCTGCCTTGTGAACTATCGTCCTGCCTGCTGGCGCTGCCGCGGCCTTCTACATCCTCCATCCTCATCGGGACCTGCTGGCGCTGCCGCGGACCGTGTAACGACCATCTTCATCGGGACCTGCTGGCGCTGCCGCGGACCGTGTAACGACCATCTTCATCGGGACCTGCTGGCGCTGCCGCGGACCGTGTAACAACCATCTTCACCGGGACCTGCTGGCGCTGCCGCGGACCGTCCAAGCTAGAACACCAAGCTCGAGGATTGTGAGCTATCCATCATTGCACCTACCAGATTGGTAACCAGACTGTCCCGCTACCCCCTTTCCCAAACCCAGAGACTAAAATCGAGGGGACCCCGGAGTCCAGACCTCCTTGTACCATTCCATCGTACCTTAAGAAACTGCTTATAAAGAGCGTTAAAGCCTATCCTTGTGGGGTGTACATCTGTGGGG
Organism: Triturus cristatus; assembly: GCF_964204655.1. Classification (NCBI taxonomy): domain Eukaryota; kingdom Metazoa; phylum Chordata; class Amphibia; order Caudata; family Salamandridae; genus Triturus; species Triturus cristatus. The sequence goes on along the minus strand of NW_028187954.1, from coordinate 109,303 downwards.
GGGAAGTTACTTGTCTGTACGATCGCTGGAGACGGCTCTCCCCGGAGACCTCTCCCCTTGTCCTCGGCCGACCCTCCCGGTCTGTCTAACACAGCCACAACCACACACAACCACACCCACAACCACACACACATAACCACAATCAAACACACACACTCAGACACAACCACACACACACAACCACACACAACAACCACACACACAACCACACACACACAACCACACACAACTACTCACATAACCCCACACACAACCCCAGACACAACCACACCCATACAACCACACACAACCACACACACAACCACACCCACAACTATACACACACACAACCACAACAACATACAATCACACCCACAACCACAAACACACAATCACACACACAACCACACACACAACCATGCACACAACCACACACACAACCACACACACAACCACACACACAACCACACAAACAACCACACACAACTACACACACAAACACACACAACCACACATCCAACCACACCCACAACCACACACACAACCATAATCAGACACAAAGACACAATCACACATACACAACCACACACACACAACCACTCAATCCCCCCCACACACACAACCACACCCAACCACACCCAACCACACAACCATAATCCCACACACAACCAAACACACACAACCACAACCACACCCACAACCACACCCAAAACCACACACACAACCACACCCACACACAACCAAACACAACCACACACACACCACACACACAACCACACACAACCACATAAACAACTACAACCACACACAACCACACACACAACTACACACACAACCACAACCACACACAACCACACACACAACCACAATCACACACACAACCACACACACAACCATACAATCAACCACACCCACAACCACACACAACCACAACCACACCCACAACCATACACCCACAACCACACACACAACCACAACCACACACACAGCCACAACCACACACTCACAACACAAGCAACCACACACACACACACAATGACACACACACAACCACACCAAACCACACATCCACACACACCCACAACCACACCCGCACCCACAAACGCACCCACACACAACCACACACATAACCACAACCACACACACAAGCACATACACAAGCACACACACAACCACACACACAACCATACACACAACCACACACATACAACCACACACAACCACACACAACCATACACACAACCACACACACAACACACACAACACCACCCACACACACAACTGCACACACAACCACACACAACCATGCACACAACCACACACAATACCCACACAACCACACCCACAACCACAACCACATACACAACCACACCTAACCCCACACCCACATCCACACACACAACCACACACACACACAACCACACACCTAACCACACACACAACCACACACACACATACAACCACACACACACATCCACAACCACACACACAACCACACACACACACATAACCACACACAACCACACACACAACCACACACAAACACACACACAACCACACCTATACCATACACACACACAATCACACACAACCACACCCACAACCACACACACAACCACAACCACACACACAACCACACACACAACCACACACACACAACCGCACACACACAACCATACACACAACCACACACACACACACAACCACACACAACCACACACAACCACACACACACAACCACACACACACAACCACACACAACCACAACCACACACATAACTGCACACACAACCACACACCCAACCACACACACAACCATGCACACAACCACACACAACCCCCACACCCACACAACCACACCCACAACCACACACATAACCACACCTAACCACACAACCACAACCACACACACACAACCACAACCACACACACACACAACCACACACACACAACCACACACACACACAACCACACACACACATCAACAACCACACACACAACCACACACCCACACATAACCACACACAACCACACACACAACCACACACAACCACACACACAACTACACCCACACCATACACACACACAACCACAACCCACACAACCACACACACAACCACACAACCACAACCAAACACACTCACACACACAACCACACAACAACCACACACAACAACCACACACACAACCACACACACACAACCACACACAACTACACACATAACCCCACACATAACCCCAGACACAACCACACACACTCAACCACACCATACACACACACAGCCACAACCACACACAACCACACCCACAACCACACACACACAACCACAACCAAACACACTCACACACAACCACACCCACACAACCACACACAACAACCACACACACAACCACACACACACAACTACACACATAACCCCACACACAACCCCAGACACAACCACACACACACATCCACACACACACACAATCACACCCACAACTATACACACACACAACCACAACCACACACAATCATACCCACAGCCACACCCACAATCACACACACAACCACACACACAACCACGCACACAACCACACACAACCACACACATAACCACATCCACACACACAACAACCACAACCACACACACAACCACACACACAACCATACACACACACAATTATACACACAACCACACACACACAACCACACACACTCAACCACACCCAACCACACACACAATCACATACCCATACAACCACACCCACAACCACACACAACCACACACCCACTCAACCACAACCCACACCCAACCACACACACAACCACACACACAACCACAACCACAAACACAACACACAACCACACACACAACCACACAGACATACAACCGCACACACACAACCATACACACAACCATACACACACACCACACCCACAACCACACACACACAACCACAACCAAACACACTCACACACAACCACACACACACAACCACACACAACAACCACACTTACAACCACACACACAACCACACACACAACCACACACAACTACACACATAACCCCACACACAACCCCACATACAACCACATACACACAACCACACACAACCACACACACAACCACACACACAACTATACACACACATAACCACACACAATCACACCCACAACCACAAACACACAATCACACACACAACCACACACACACAACCACACACACAACCACACATACAACCACACACACACAACCGCACACAACTACACACATAACCCCACACACAACCCCACACACAACCACACACACACAACCACACACAACCACACACACAACTATACACACACAACCACACACAATCACACCCACAACCACAAACACACAATCACACACAAAACCACACACAACCACGCACACAACCACACACACAACCACACACACAACCACACACACACAACCACACACACACAACCACACACAACCACACAAACACAATCCCACACACAACCAAACACACACAACCACAACCACACACACACAACCACACCCAAAACCATACACACAACCACACACAACCCACACACAACCACACACACACACACAACACACACACAACCAAACACAACCACACAAACAACTACAACCACACACAACCACACACACAACTATACACACAACCACAACCACACACACACACACAACCACAATCACACACATAACCACACACACAACCACACAATCAACCACAACCACACACAATGACACCCACACCCACAACCATACACCCACAACCACACACACAACCACAACCACACACACAGCCACAACCACGCACACACAACACAAGCAACCACACACACACACAACCACACACACAACCACACCAAACCACACATCCACACACACCCACAACCACACCCACAAACACACCCACACACAACCACACACATAACCACAACCACACACACAAGCACATACACAAGCACACACACAAGCACACACACGACCACACACACACACAACCACACACAACCACACCCAACCGTACACACAACCACACACACAACCACACACACAACACACACAACACCCACACCCACACAACCACACCCACAACCACACCCACATACACAACCACACCTAACCCCACACCCACATCCACACACTCAACCACACACACACAACCACACACACACAACCACACACACACACAACCACACACACACATCCAAAACCACACACACAACCACACACACATAACCACACACAACCACACCTACACCATACACACACACAATCACACACAACCACACCCACAACCACACACAACCACACACACAACCATGCACACACACAACCGCACACACACAACCATACACACAACCACACACACACATACAACCACACACAACCACACCTAACCCCACACACACAACCACACACACAACACACACACAACACACACAACCACAATCACACACACAACCGCACACACAACCACACACCCAACCACACATACAACCATGCACACAACCACACACAACCCCCACACCCACACAACCACACCCACAACCACACACACAACCACACCTAACCACACAACCACACCCACAACCACACACACACAACCACAACCACACACACACAACCACACACACATAACCACACACACACAACCACACACACAACCACACACCCACACATAACCACACACAACCACACACACAACCACACACAACCACACACACAACCACACCCACACCATACACACACACAACCACAACCACACACACAACCACACAACCACAACCAAACACACTCACACACACAACCACACACAACAACCACACACAACAACCACACACACAACCACACACACACAACCATACCCAACTACATACATAACCCCACACATAACCCCAGACACAACCACACACACAACCACACACACACACACACACAACCACACACACAACCACACTCACAGCCATACACACACACAACCACAACCACACACAATCACACCCACAACCACACACACACAATCACACACATAACCACGCACACAACCACACACACAACCACACACACAACCACACACACAACCATAATCAGACACAAAGACACAATCACACATACACAACCACACACACACAATCACTCAATCCCCCACACACACATTTACAACCACACACAACCACACACAACCACACAAACAATCCCACACACAACCATAATCAGACACAAAGACACAATCACACATACACAACCACACACACACAATCACTCAATCCCCCCACACACACATTTACAACCACACACAACCACACAAACAATCCCACACATAACCAAACACACACAACCACACACACACAACCACACCCAAAACCACACACACAACCACACCCACACACAACCACACACACACACACAACACACACACAACCACACACAACCACACAAACAACTATAACCACACACAACCACACACACAACTACACACACAACCACAACCACACACACACACACAACCACAATCACACACACAACCACACACACAACCACACAATCAACCACAACCACACACAACCACACCCACACCCACAACCATACCCCCACAACCACACACACAACCACAACCACACACACAGCCACAACCACACACACACAACACAAGCAACCACACACACACACAACCACACACACAACCACACCAAACCACACATCCACACACACCCACAACCACACCCACAAACACACCCACACACAACCACACACATAACCAAAACCACACACACAAGCACATACACAAGCACACACACAACCACACACACAACCACACACACACACACAACCACACACAACCACACACAACCGCACACACAACCACACACACAACGCACACAACCACACCCACACACACAACCACACACACAACCATAACCACACACACAACCACGCACACAACCACACACAACCCCCACACCCACACAACCACACCCACAACCACACCCACATACACAACCACACCTAAACCCACACCAAGATCCACACACACAACCACACACACACACAACCACACTCACAACCACACACACAACCACACACACACACAACCACACACACACATCCATAACCACACACACAACCACACAACCACACACACACATAACCACACACAACCACACCTACACCATACACACACACAATCACACACAACCACACCCACAACCACACACACAACCACACACACAACCATGCACACACACAACTGCACACAAACAACCATACACACAACCACACACACACATACAACCACACACAACCACACCTAACCCCACACACACAACCACACACACAATACACACACAACACACACAACCACAACCACACACACAACCGCACACACAACCACACACCCAACCACACACACAACCATTCACACAACCACACACAACACCCACACCCACACAACCACACCCACAACCACACCCACATACACAACCACACCTAACCCCACACCCACATCCACACACACAAACACACACACAACCACACACACAACCACACACACAACCACACACACACACAACCACACACACATCCATAACCACACACACAACCACACACACACACATAACCACACACAACCACACCTACACCATACACACACACAATCACACACAACCACACCCACAACCACACACAACCGCACACACACAACCATACACACAACCACACACACACATACAACCACACACAACCACACCTAACCCCACACACACAACCACACACACAACACACACACAACACACACAACCACAATCACACACACAACCGCACACACAACCACACACCCAACCACACACACAACCATGCACACAACCACACACAACCCCCACACCCACACAACCACACCCACAACCACACACACAACCACACCTAACCACACAATCACACCCACAAGCACACACACACAACCACAACCACACACACACACAACCACACACACATAACCACACACACACAACCACACACACATATCCACAACCACACACACAACCACACACCCACACATAACCACACACATCCACACACACAACCACACACAACCACACACACAACCACACCCACACCATACACACACACAACCACAACCACACACACAACCACACAACCACAACCAAACACACTCACACACACAACCACACACAACAACCACACACAACAACCACACACACAACCACACACACACAACCACACACAACTACATACATAACCCCACACATAACCCCAGTCACAACCACACACACAACCACACACACACACACACAACCACACACACAACCACACCCACAGCCATACACACACACAACCACAACCACACACAATCACACCCACAACCACACACACACAATCACACACACAACCACGCACACAACCACACACACAACCACACACACAACCACACACCCAACCATAATCAGACACAAAGACACAATCACACATACACAGCCACACACACACAATCACTCAATCCCCCCCACACACACATTTACAACCACACACAACCACACACAACCACACAAACAAGCGCACACACAACCAAACACACACAACCACAACCACACACACACAACCACACCCAAAACCACACACACAACCACACCCACACACAACCACATACACACACACACAACACACACACAACCACACACAACCACACAAACAACTACAACCACACACAACCACACACACAACTACACACACAGCCACAACCACACATACACACACAACCACAATCACACACACAACCACACACACAACCACACAATCAACCACAACCACACACAACCACACCCACACCCACAACCATACCCCCACAACCACACACACAACCACAACCACACACACAGCCACAACCACACACACACAACACAAGCAACCACACACACACACAACCACACACACAACCACACCAAACCACACATCCACACACACCCACAACCACACCCACAAACACACCCGCACACAACCACACACATAACCACAACCACACACACAAGCACATACACAAGCACACACACAAGCACACACACAACCACACACACACACAACCACACACAACCACACCCAACCGCACACACAACCACACACACAACCACACCCATGCACACACCGCACACACAACCATAACCACACACACAACCACGCACACAACCACACACAACCCCCACACCCACACAACCACACCCACAACCACACCCACATACACAACCACACCTAACCCCACACCAAGATCCACACACACAACCACACACACACACAACCACACACACAACCACACACACACACAACCACACACACACATCCATAACCACACACACAACCACACACACACACATAACCACACACAACCACACCTACACCATACACACACACAATCACACACAACCACACCCACAACCACACACAACCGCACACACACAACCATACACACAACCACACACACACATACAACCACACACAACCACACCTAACCCCACACACACAACCACACACACAATACACACACAACACACACAACCACAACCACACACACAACCGCACACACAACCACACACCCAACCACACACACAACCATTCACACAACCACACACAACACCCACACCCACACAACCACACCCACAACCACACCCACATACACAACCACACCTAACCCCACACCCACATCCATAACCACAAACACACACACACAACCACACACACAACCACACACACAACCACACACACACACAACCACACACACATCCATAACCACACACACAACCACACACACACACATAACCACACACAACCACACCTACACCATACACACACACAATCACACACAACCACACCCACAACCACACACAACCGCACACACACAACCATACACACAACCACACACACACATACAACCACACACAACCACACCTAACCCCACACACACAACCACACACACAACACACACACAACACACACAACCACAATCACACACACAACCGCACACACAACCACACACCCAACCACACACACAACCATGCACACAACCACACACAACCCCCACACCCACACAACCACGCCCACAACCACACACACAACCACACCTAACCACACAATCACACCCACAACCACACACACACAACCACAACCACACACACACACAACCACACACACATAACCACACACACACAACCACACACACATATCCACAACCACACACACAACCACACACCCACACATAACCACACACAACCACACATACAACCACACACAACCACACACACAACCACACCCACACCATACACACACACAACCACAACCACACACACAACCACACAACCACAACCAAACACACTCACACACACAACCACACACAACAACCACACACAACAACCACACACACAACCACACACACACAACTACATACATAACCCCACACATAACCCCAGACACAACCACACACACAACCACACACACACACACACACACACAACCACACACACAACCACACCCACAGCCATACACACACACAACCACAACCACAACCACACACAATCACACCCACAACCACACACACACAATCACACACACAACCACGCACACAACCACACACACAACCACACACACAACCACACACCCAACCATAATCAGACACAAAGACACAATCACACATACACAACCACACACACACAATCACTCAATCCCCCCCACACACACATTTACAACCACACACAACCACACACAACCACACAAACAATCCCACACACAACCAAACACACACAACCACAACCACACACACACAACCACACCCAAAACCACACACACAACCACACCCACACACAACCACATACACACACACAACACACACACAACCACACACAACCACACAAACAACTACAACCACACACAACCACACACACAACTACACACACAGCCACAACCACACACACACACACAACCACAATCACACACACAACCACACACACAACCACACAATCAACCACAACCACACACAACCACACCCACACCCACAACCATACCCCCACAACCACACACACAACCACAACCACACACACAGCCACAACCACACACACACAACACAAGCAACCACACACACACACAACCACACACACAACCACACCAAACCACACATCCACACACACCCACAACCACACCCACAAACACACCCACACACAACCACACACATAACCACAACCACACACACAAGCACATACACAAGCACACACACAAGCACACACACAACCACACACACACACACACAACCACACACAACCACACACAACCGCACACACAACCACACACACAACACACACAACCACACCCATGCACACAACCGCACACACAACCATAACCACACACACAACCACGCACACAACCACACACAACCCCCACACCCACACAACCACACCCACAACCACACCCACATACACAACCACACCTAACCCCACACCAAGATCCACACACACAACCACACACACACACAACCACACACACAACCACACACACACACAACCACACACACACATCCATAACCACACACACAACCACACACACACACATAACCACACACAACCACACCTACACCATACACACACACAATCACACACAACCACACCCACAACCACACACACAACCACACACAACCATGCACACACACAACCGCACACACACAACCATACACACAACCACACACACACATACAGCCACATACAACCACACCTAACCCCACACACACAACCACACACACAATACACACACAACACACACAACCACAACCACACACACAACTGCACACACAACCACACACCCAACCACACACACAACCATTCACACAACCACACACAACCCCCACACCCACACAACCACACCCACAACCACACCTAACCACACAACCACACCCACAACCACACACACACAACCACAACCACACACACACACAACCACACACACACAACCACACACACACAACCACACACACACATCCACAACCACACACAACCACACACCCACACATAACCACACACAACCACACACACAACCACACACAACCACACACACAACCACACCCACACCATACACACACACACAACCACAACCACACACACAACCACACAACCACAACCAAACACACTCACACACACAACCACACACAACAACCACACACAACAACCACACACACAACCACACACACACAACCACACACAACTACATGCATAACCCCACACATAACCCCAGACACAACCACACACAAACAACCACACACACAGACAACCACACACACAACCACACCCACAGCCATACACACACACAACCACAACCACACACAATCACACCCACAACCACACACACACAATCACACACACAACCATGCACACAACCACACACACAACCACACACCCAACCATAATCAGACACAAAGACACAATCACACATACACAACCACACACACACAATCACTCAATCCCCCCCCACACACACACATACAACCACACACAACCACACACAACCACACAAACACAATCCCACACACAACCAAACACACACAACCATAATCACACACACACAACCACACACAAAACCACACACAACCACACCCACACAACCCACACACAACCACACACACACACACAACACACACACAACCACACACAACCACACAAACAACTACAACCACACACAACCACACACACAACTACACACACAACTACAACCACACACACACACAACCACAATCACACACACAACCACACACACAACCACACAATCAACCACAACCCCACACAACCACACCCACACCCACAACCATACACCCACAACCACACACACAACCACAACCACACACACAGCCACAACCACACACAAACACAAGCAACCACACACACACACAACCACACACACAACCACACCAAACCACACATCCACACACACCCACAACCACACCCACAAACACACCCACACACAACCACACACATAACCACAACCACACACACAAGCACATACACAAGCACACACACAAGCACACACACACACACACAACCACACACAACCACACCCAACCACACACACAACCACACACACAACCACACACACAACACACACAACCACACACATAACCGCACACACAACCACAACCACACACACAACCATGCACACAACCACACACAACCCCCACACCCACACAACCACACCCACAACCACACCCACATACACAACCACACCTAACCCCACACCCACATCCACACACACAACCACACACACACACACAACCACACACACAACCACACACACAACCACACACACACACAACCACACACACACATCCATAACCACACACACAACCACACACACACACATAACCCCACACAACCACACCTACACCATACACACACACAATCACATACAACCACACACACAACCACACACACAACCACACACACAACCATGCACACACACAACCGCACACACACAACCATACACACAACCACACACACACATACAACCACACACAACCACACCTAACCCCACACACACAACCACACACACAACACACACACAACACACACAACCACAACCACACACACACAATCACACACACAACCATGCACACAACCACACACAACCCCCACACCCACACAACCACACCCACAACAACACACACAACCATACCTAACCACACAACCACACCCACAACCACACACACACAACCACAACCACACACACACACAACCACACACACACAACCACACACACACAACCGCACACACACATCCACAACCACACACACAACCACACACCCACACATAACCACACACAACCACACACACAACCACATACAACCACACACACAACCACACCCACACCATACACACACACAACCACAACCACACACACAACCACACAACCAAACACACTCACACACACAACCACACACAACAACCACACACAACAACCACACACACAACCACACACACACAACCACACACAACTACATACATAACCCCACACATAACCCCAGACACAACCACACACACACAACCACACACACACACACAACCACACATACAACCACACCCACAGCCATACACACACACAACCACAACCACACACAATCACACCCACAACCACACACACACAATCACACACACAACCACGCACACAACCACACACACAACCACACACACAACCACACACCCAACCACACCCACAACCACACACACAACCATAATCAGACACAAAGACACAATCACACATACACAACCACACACACACAACCACTCATTTCCACACACACACAACCACACACACACACAACCACACCCAACAACACAACCACAATCCCACACACAACCAAACATACAACACCACACACACAACCACAACCACTGACACACAACCACACCCAAAACCACACACACAACCATACCCACACACAACCACACACAACCACACACTCACACCACACACACAACCACACACAACCACACAAAAAACCACAACTACACACAATCACACACACAACTACATCCACACCCACACACAACCACACACACAACCACAATCACACACACAACCACACACACAACCACACAATCAACCACACCCACAACCACACACAAACACACCCACACACCCACAACCACACACACAAACACAACCACATGCACAACCACACACACAACCACAACCACACACACACAACAAAAGCAACCACATACACACAACCACACACAACCACACCCAACCACACATCCACACACACCCACAACCATACCCGCACCCACAAACGCACCCACACACAACCACACACATAACCACAACCACACACAACAACCACACTGTGAGACCGGCCTCACGGCGTTGCCCTCCCAATCATCCAGCCAACCTGCAACCACCCTCAAGACACGACATCTCTGACTCCGGCCGCCCCAGCCACCCAGATCCGAGGGCCGGCCAGAGCCCTGACAGACTCGACACCCTACCACGCATGTCCGACCGGGGGAGCGGGAACCCTCGAGCCAGACCCAAAGGCGCCAGCCCAGTCACACCTCGGGTCGCCTTCCCCGGGAAGACTCGATCGGCCACCAGGCCCCTGGGGAGCAGGCGCCTCCCCTGCCGAGTGTCTGGGGTCCCTCCCAGACCCACCTGAAAAGACCAAAGAAGTGAGCGGCAGGAAATCCCACCGAACCCCCTCCGTCACCCCAGTCCCCCCTCTGCGAGGACCCCGGACTTCAAAGAGCAAGCGGAGTATAACAAGGGGTGCCGGAGAAACGAAGGCAGAGAAGACCTGGAACCATCCGAGCCTGCTGACGCTGTCGCGTCTCCTGAACGCTGAAGTCACCTGGGCCTGCTGAGTGACTCGCTGCCTCTTGCTATTGAACCATCTGAGCCCTGCTGACGAGGTCACGGCTCCCGAGCACGGAACCACCTGGGCCTGCTGAGTGACTCGCGGCCTCTTGCTATCGAACCATCTGAGCCCTGCTGACGAGGTCGCGGCTCCCGAGCACTGAACCACCTGGGCCTGCTAAGTGACTCGCGGCCCCCAGCTATTGAACCATCTGAGCCTTGCTGACAGAATCGCGGCTCCCGAACTCCGACCACCTGTGCCTGCTGAGAGATTCGCGGCGCTCCCCTTGAGGACGACTCGGTAAGAGATCGCCCAGAGAATCGACACCCTCCAGCTCGAGGATTGTGAGCCATCCGCAGGGTATTTCGCAGAGACACTATCTTGAAAGACTGTCCCGCTACCCCCATTCCCCACGACCGACTTGTGGTACTTCGTGCCACTGCTGTACTACTTGCATCTTGGATCATAAAGATCCCTTGAAAATCATCGATAAAAAAGACCTATCGTCCTACAAAGAATACGTGTGGTGTCACTCTGTTCGTAGTGTATATCAGGGTGTGCGCGCCTAGTTCAGCCTACGTGGGAGAGGTGGGTCAAAGGGGTGGGCAAGACGGGCATCGAACCCCCCTCCGGCGAACGCCTTTCCAACATTTGGTGGCAGACGACGGGATCCGAGCCGACACCGAAAGAGAGCGTGCAGTAAACGACTGACACACTACCAAACATAGATGGAAGGAGAAACCTCCCTGGGTGCCGCAGGTACCGAAATAAGCTCACCGTTCCGAGAGGATCTATTGGACTATTACACACATAGAGAATTAAAACAGTTTTGCAAAGACCTTGGCATCGCTACCACCGGATTAAGCACAAAGGAAGACTTCCAGAAAGTATTGAAAACCTGGGTCGAGACGGGGGCGCCCCCGACCCAAACGGAAGGAGACTCTGCCCATGAACCACAAAGCATCCCGGCGAGAAACAACGGGCCAGAGGGGAACCTGTCCCCCGAGGAGCTAGCGGACCGAGAGAGAAGCCACAACCACGAACTTGAACTGGCAAAACTAAAAATCGAGGGAGAACTAAAACTAGCAGAGAAGAAGTTGGCCGTCGAGCAGTTACGGCTACAAGGGGAACTCGAAGAGAAGAGACGCCAAAGAGAGCACGACGAAAAGAAGCTCCAGCTAGAACATGAACGCAGCCTGAAGGAGATCGAGTGGCGGGCTAAAAACGAAAAGTCACAGCCACCCGGGAATCCACCGCCCGCTCCCACCGGGGAAACCAAAGTCCACATCCCCAAGGATGTGGTAAAAGAGTATTACAAGAACGACGATATCCAGCAGTGGTTTAAGGCCTACAAAGTCGCCATGACCTCTCACCGAGTCCCGCAGAAGGATTGGGGGGCTGGCCTATGGGGCCGGTTCTTAAGCGAAGGAAGAGACACCCTGCTAGATCTGCCCTCCACGGTCATGAACTCCTACAGCCACATGAAGGAAGCCCTCGTGGGCCGGTATGGACTCACCCCCGAAATGTACCGACAACGGTTCCGAGATTGTAAGAAGATACCGGGCACCACGTGGGTAGAATACGTGAACTTTTACAGCCGAGCCTTGGACGGGTGGATCAAGGGCAGCAAGGTCTCCACCTTCGAAGAACTGTTTGATCTGATTGCCTGGGAACATTTAGCGGCCAACTGCTTTGTAGAACTGCGCCAGCATCTCCTGGACAGCAAACTCAACGACCCTGGGAAGCTGGCCGCTGAGGCTGATCGTTGGGTGAATACCCGAGCCACCCGAGGCCCCGTGGGGGACTACGGCCGCCACAATCAAGGCCCCCCCGCCAGAGGGGTGGAGGGAACCACGGCCGACCAAGAGACTTCCCCGGGGGGTCCTCAACCAGCCCCCCCAGCAGCCCACCAGCGGCGGGTTCAGCCCCGTCTCCAGCAAGCACCGGAGTCGCAGGACGGCTAGGTCCACGAGCTAGGATCACCTGCTTCCACTGCCAACGGCCCGGACACTACGCCAATGACCCCCAGTGTCCCCAGTATCAGCGAACCACAACGACCAACCCCCCGGCCCGGCAGATGGCCTCCGTAGCTCTGGGGGAAGAGATGGAGGACTCCGAAGAATGGGAACCGGCGGCCATGGCCCTGGTCTCCCTTGGTGATCGAGAAATGGTCCCCGGGACACCCTTGCCCGCCAACACAAAGAAATACCGACAGCAAGTGACCATCAACGGCCACCGAGTCGAGGGCCTCCGCGACACCGGGGCGAGTGTCACCGCGGTCCACCGCAGCCTAATTTCCGAAGACCAGATCCTAACCGGTGCCCTCTGTCCGGTCGTATCCTCCGACAATTCTGAGAGCCTCTGCCAGATGGCGCTGGTGCCCTTCGAGTGGGGAGGGGTCTCCGGAGAACTGAAGGTAGCGGTCCGGACATCACAGCCCGTAGACTGCCTCCTGGGCAACGACCTGGAGAGTTCCCCGTGGGGGCAAGTAGAACGAAGAGCCCATCTGGAGATGATGGGCCTACCAGAATGGGTCTGCGCCACCACGCGCTCCATGACCGCGCGATTGCCTCTCTCCGAGGGCAGTGAGGCCCTCCTACTGAACACTATCCCCGAGAGCCGGGACACTCTACCAGAAGCGGACAACCCTCCTTCGGAGGGAGAAGAGGACACTAACCCGGGAGAAGGGCCAGAACCTTCTGCCCCGGAGGCCCTGACTGAGCTCAGAGAACTGCCCGAGATGGGCCAGTGGCGCTGTGAGGGGGGGCCCTCCCGGGAAGAATTCTGACAGGAACAGGCCATTTGCCCCTCCCTTGTGGGACTCAGACAACAAGCCGAAGCCCAGGCCGCCGGTGACCGAACCGGAACCCATTGGATCTATTGGGACAATGGCCTCCTATACAGCGAGCAAAAGTCCGCCGAGCTAGGCGCAGCCCGGGTACTGGTGGTACCCCTGCGTTTCCGGAGCTTCCTCCTGGGCCTGGCCCACGATGTAACCTTGGCAGGACACTTAGGCCAAGACAAGACATATCAGCGATTGGTTACCCACTTCTATTGGCCCAAGATGCGAGCGAATGTAGAAGTACACTGCAAATCCTGCCTCACGTGCCAGGGCAGTGGGAAGAGTGGCAGAAAATGCAAAGCTCCCTTACAACCATTCCCCGTTGTGAGTACCCCGTTCGAGCGGGTCGGCATCGACATCGTGGGACCCCTGGATCCGAAGACCGCCCAGGGCCACAGGTTCATCCTTGTCCTGGTGGACCATGCCACCCGCTACCCCGAGGCCATCCCCCTCCGCACCGTGACGGCTCCCGTGGTGGGCCGAGCTCTCGTGGGGATCTTCTCCCGTGTCGGATTTCCCCGCGAGGTTGTGATTGATCGCGGCACTAACTTTATATCCCGCTACATGAAGTCCCTGTGGCAGCAGTGCGGAGTCACGTATAAGTTCACGACCCCCTACCACCCCCAGGGCAACGGCCTAGTGGAACGCTTCAACCGTACCCTAAAGGGAATGATCCTGGGCCTCGAAGAACCCCTGCGCCAGAAATGGGACGTCCTCCTCCCTTGCCTCCTGTTCGCATACCGAGAAGTTCCCCAAAAGTCTCTGGGGTTCAGCCCTTTCGAACTGCTATACGGACATCCCGTCTGAGGGCCCCTGAGCCTGGTCAAAGAGGGCTGGGAGACAAGCCCCCGGGGGACACCCCCTGATGTGTTCCGCTACATCCTGGCGCTCCGCAACCAGACGAGGAAGTTCAGAGAACTCGCAGAGGCTAACCTCGAGGCCAGCCAAGAAGAAATGAAGCGCTGGTATGACCAGAACGCAACCCTGGTCGAGTTCCAGCCGGGCCAGCAGGTTTGGGTCATGGCCCCGGTGAAGCCCTGCGCCCTACAAGACAAATGGACTGGTCCCTTCAAGGTGATCGAGCGGAAGAGCCAGGTCACGTACCTGGTCGATGTACAGTCCCCCCGGAACCCCCTCCGGGTCCTCCACGTGAACCGTCTCAAGCCCCACTTTGTGAGAACGGAATTAAGTTTGCTACTGGCCACCGATGATGGGGCGGAAGAAGACACCGAACCCATGCCTGACCCCCTGTGCGCTAAAGACCTGGATGGCTCCGTGGAGGGAGTAAGACTTTCAACCACCCTCACTCCCAAACAGTCCGACGACTGCCACCAGCTGCTCAGACAATTCGCAGACCTCTTCTCCCTCATTCCAAGGGTCACCGACTGGTGTGTCCACGACGTGGACACCGGCGACAGCCCGCCTGTGAGACACCGAGCCTACCGGGTGCCTGACCGGGTCCGCACCTGCATCAAGACCGAGGTACAGAAGATGCTCACCCTTGGAGTAATCGAACCCTCCGACAGCCCCTGGGCCAACCCGGTGGTCCTGGTCCCGAAGGCGGCTTCCCCGGGGGTCGCCCCCGAACTAAGATTCTGTGTGGACTACCGGGGGCTCAATGCGGTCACCCGAGCCGACGCTCACCCTATCCCCCGCGCCGACAAGCTCATCGACCGCCTGGGGGCCGCCCGGTTCCTCAGCACTTTCGACCTGACCTGCGGATACTGGCAGATTGCTCTCACGGAGGGAGCGAAAGAACACTCTGCCTTCTCCACACCAGATGGCCACTACCGCTTCAGGGTCATGCCGTTCGGGATGAAGAACGCCCCGGCCACATTCCAGCGGTTGGTGAACAAGGTCCTGGCCGGACTCGAGGAGTTCAGCGCAGCATACCTTGACGACATCGCCGTATTCAGCTCTCAATGGCACGAGCATCTCCAGCACCTCCGACAAGTACTCATGGCCCTGCGCCAAGCCGGCCTAACAGTGAAAGCCAGCAAATGCCAGCTCGGGCAAGGCTCCGTGGTCTACCTGGGGCATCAGGTGGGCAGCGGCCAGGTCGCCCCCCTCCAACCGAAGATCGACGCCATCAAGTCCTGGGAGCCCCCCACCACGCAGATGGAGGTCCGGGCCTTCCTGGGCCTTACAGGGTACTACCGGAGGTTCATTAAAAACTATGGTAGTATCGCGGGGCCCCTCACGGAGTTGACCTCCAAAAAGCTCCCGAAGAAGGTGCAGTGGACCACCCTGTGCCAGCAGGCGTTCGACGCCTTGAAAACCGCCATGTGCACCGCCCCCGTACTCAAGGCCCCCGACTACTCCCAAGAGTTTGTGGTCCAGACCGACGCCTCCGAACACGGCATCGTGGCCGTCCTCTCGCAGTTCGACGACAAGGGCATCGATCAGCCCATAGCCTTCATCAGCAGAAGGCTGCTGCCGCGAGAGCAGCGTTGGAGTACTATAGAACGAGAGACCTTTGCCGTAGTCTGGGCCCTCAAGAAACTACGGCCCTACTTGTTCGGAACCCATTTCCGAGTACAGACGGACCACCGGCCCTAGCGGTGGCTAATGCAGATGAGGGGGGAGAACCCCAAGCTACTACGATGGTCCATCTCTCTCCAAGGGATGGATTTCACTGTCGAACATCGCCCCGGGGCGGATCATGCCAACGCCGACGGCCTGTCCCGGTTCTTCCGCTTCGGCGAGGAGAATCCCCCAGTGGATGGGTAGTTCTCCACGCCTTTCAGCTGGGGGGGACGCGTGTGAGACCGGCCTCACGGCGTTGCCCTCCCAATCATCCAGCCAACCTGCAACCACCCTCAAGACACGACATCTCCGACTCCGGCCGCCCCAGCCACCCAGATCCGAGGGCTGGCCAGAGCCCTGACAGACTCGACACCCTACCACGCATGTCCGACCGGGGGAGCGGGAACCCTCGAGCCAGACCCAAAGGCGCCAGCCCAGTCACACCTCGGGTCGCCTTCCCCGGGAAGACTCGATTGGCCACCAGGCCCCTGGGGAGCAGGCGCCTCCCCTGCCGAGCGTCTGGGGTCCCTCCCAGACCCACCTGAAAAGACCAAAGAAGTGAGCGGCAGGAAATCCCGCCGAACCCCCTCCGTCACCCCAGTCCCCCCTCTGCGAGGACCCCGGACTTCAAAGAGCAAGCGGAGTATAACAAGGGGTGCCGGAGAAACGAAGGCAGAGAAGACCTGGAACCATCCGAGCCTGCTGACGCTGTCGCGGCTCCTGAACGCTGAAGTCACCTGGGCCTGCTGAGTGACTCGCGGCCTCTTGCTATTGAACCATCTGAGCCCTGCTGACGAGGTCACGGCTCCCGAGCACGGAACCAGCTGGGCCTGCTGAGTGACTCGCGGCCTCTTGCTATCGAACCATCTGAGCCCTGCTGACGAGGTCGCGGCTCCGGAGCACTGAACCACCTGGGCCTGCTGAGTGACTCGCGGCCCCCAGCTATTGAACCATCTGAGCCTTGCTGACGGAATCGCGGCTCCCGAACTCCGACCACCTGTGCCTTCTGAGAGACTCGCGACGACTCGGTAAGAGATCGCCCAGAGAATCGACACCCTCCAGCTCGAGGATTGTGAGCCATCCGCAGGGTATTTCGCAGAGACACTATCTTGAAAGACTGTCCCGCTACCCCCATTCCCCACGACCGACTTGTGGTACTTCGTGCCACTGCTGTACTACTTGCATCTTGGATCATAAAGATCCCTTGAAAATCATCGATAAAAAAGACCTATCGTCCTACAAAGAATACGTGTGGTGTCACTCTGTTCGTAGTGTATATCAGGGTGTGCGCGCCTTGTTCGGCCTACGTGGGAGAGGTGGGTCAAAGGGGTGGGCAAGACGGGCATCGAACCCCCCTCCGGCGAACGCCTTTCCAACACACACACACAACCACACACACAACCACACACACACACACAACTATACACACAACCACACACACAACCACACACACTCAACCACACCCAACCACACACACAATCACACACCCACACAACCACACCCAACCACACCCACAATCACACACACACACAACCACACACCCACTCAACCACAACCACACCCAACCACACACACAACCACACACACAACCACAACCACACACAACACACAACCACACACACAACCACGCACACATACAACCACACACACACAACCATACACATAACCACACACACACACCACACCCAACCACACCCAACTGCACACACACAACCACAAACACAACCACACACACAACACACACAACCACAACCACACACACAACTGCACACACAACCACACACCCAACCACACACGTAACCACAACCACAACCACACACAACACACAACCACACACACAACCACGCACAGACAACAACAACCACACACACACACACAACCACACATACAACCACACACACAACCACACACACATCCACAGCCACACACACAAACACCCACCCACACATAACTACACACAACCACACACACAACCACACACAACCACACACACAACCACACCCACACCATACACACACACAGTCACAACCACACACAACCACACCCACAAGCACACGCACACAACCAAAACCAAACACACTCACACACAACCACACACACACAACCACACACAACAACCACACACACAACCACACACACACAACCACACACAACTACACACATAACCCCACACACAACCCCAGACACAACCACACACACACATCCACACACACACACAATCACACCCACAACTATACACACACACAACCACAACCACACACAATCACACCCACAACCACACACACAATTACACACACAACCACACACACAACCATGCACACAACCACACACAACCACACACATAACCACAACCACACACACAACAACCACAACCACACACACAACCACACACACAACCACACACACACACACAACTATACACAAAACCACACACACACAACCACACACACAACCACACACACTCAACCACACCCAACCACACACACAATCACACACCCACACACCCAACCACACCCACAACTACACACACACAACCACACACCCACTCAACTACAATCACACCCAACCACACACACAACCACACACACAACCACAACCACACACACAACACACAACCACACACACAACCACGCAGACATACAACCACACACACACACCACACCCAACCACACCCAACCACACCCAACTGCACACACACAACCACATACACACCCACACACACAACACACACAACCACACACACAACCGCACACACAACCACACACACAACCACACATACAACCACACACACAACCACACACAACCCACACAACCACACCCACAACCACACACACATACACAACCACACCTAACCACACAACCACACCCACAACCACACACAGACAACAACAACCACACACACACAACCACACATACAACCACATACACACACAACCACACACACACATCCACAACGACACACACACACACACCCACACATAACTACACACAACCACACACACAACCACACACAACCACACACACAACCACACCCACACCATACACACACACAGCCACAACCACACACAACCACACCCACAACCACACACACACAACCACAAACAAACACACTCACACACAACCACACACACACAACCACACACAACAACCACACACACACAACCACACACAACTACACACATAACCCTACACACAACCCCAGACACAACCACACACACACATCCACACACACACAATCACACCCTCAACTATACACACACACAACCACAACCACACACAATCACACCCACAACCACACACACAATCACATGCACAACCACACACACAACCATGCACACAACCACACACACAACCACACACACAACCACACACACACACACAACCACACACACAACCACACACACAATCACAAAAATAACCACACCCAACCACACACCCAACCACACACCCAACCACACCCACAACCACACACAACCATAATCAGACACAAAGACACAATCACACATACACAACCACACACACAACCACTCAATCCCACACACACACACACACACACAACCACACACACACAACCACACACAACCACACAACGACAATCCCACACACAACCAAACACACACAACCACAACCACACACACACAACCACACCCAAAACCACACACACAACCACACCCACACACAACCACACACACACACACCACATACACACAACCACACACAACCACAACCACACACAACCACACACACAACTACACACACAACCACACACAACCACACACACACCCACAATCACACACAACCACACCCACACCCACAACCACACACCCACAACCACACACACAACCACACACACAACCACAACCACACACACAACACAAGCAACCACACACATATACACAACCACACCTAACCACACAACCACACCCACAACCACACACAGACAACAACAACCACACACACACACACACAACCACATATACAACCACACACACACACAACCACACACACACATCCACAACCACAACCACACACACAAACACACACACACACATAACTATACACAACCATACACACAACCACACACAACCACATACACAACCACACCCACACCATACACACACACAGCCACAACCACACACAACCACACCCACAACCACACACACACAACCACAACCAAACACACTCACACACAACCACACACACACAACCACACACAACAACCACACACACAACCACACACACACAACCACACACAACTACACACATAACCCCACACACAACCCCAGACACAAACACACACACACATCAACACACACACACAATCACACCCACAACTATACACACACACAACCACAACCACACAGAGTCAGAGTCAGAGTCAGAAACAGCTTTATTCGATTTTAAAAACAAAACCATAAAAGCACACATATATAACATTTCATTCATGGCAAAAGACAACAAACTTTAAAAGACAAAATGTTACCATTTAAAAATAATCTAATTCATGGAGATCCTGAATCTTATAATAGTTTTAAGAAACATTGACACAGAAGAGATAAGAAATTCATCATCTAACATTTGCAATCTGACCAACGCCACTCTACATTGCCTCAACCCTAACTTTTTTAAGACGGGTCGAAGAATACTTTTCCTTGGTTCTGAGTAGTATTTGCAGAAAAGAATAAAATGAAGGGAAGATTGAACAGAGACCTGATCACAGGGACAAGGAATAAGTTCCTTTAGCCAGCAATTCTTCTCAGGGAAGGTGACTAATCTAAAAAAGATATCTGCCCTCAAGCGAGACAATAACATTCGGGTATAACAACTAGGGACTAATTTCAAATATGGCTGAATACCTTGATTTTGAATAAGTAAATGGTTGGCCATAACAGAACTCTTGCATTTCTCTGTCTGCCAGCGTTGCTCTGTTCGGAAATGCAGGCAGGTTTGCTTGAGCTTCTTTCTTGATAAGCCCACCATACTGTCTGGAGAGTCGAAAAATTCCGGGTGACCCATCTCCACAAAGAAATTTTTTAGGTATTTAAACCATGAAATTTTCGAGACCCCATCAAGACCTAGACAGTCCTTGATTATATCCCTATTCAGGCCTGTCTCAATTCCAGACCAAACTTTATGCCACAACAAAATGGGCTCCAGTTTAATAAGGTCCGAAATGTATGGTACGCCCAGCTCTTGATGACAGACATAAGAAGAAGTGGACCCAGGCACTGCCAGTAGATAACGAAGGAAGGCATTCTGACAAGTCTGAATGCTTGGGGTGTTCACTATCCCCCAAATTCCTGCACCGTATAGTGCTATGGATACACATTTAGATCTATAAATGTCTAACAAGACTGGTACTGGCCGGCCTCCTACCTTATTAGAAAAATGTTTAACAGCCCCTATTGCTCGCGAGAATGCTAGTTTTCGTGATTCGCCTGCTACTGTCCAAGTTCCCTTTTTGTCAAAATTAATACCTAGATAAGAAAAAGTATTTACAGTCTCGATTTTTGTGTTAGATAAAAATGAATTACAATTAAGATTCTTCTTTTTTGTGCAGCACATGTTAAAAGTTTTGCTTATATTGATCTTTAGGTCCCTGCTACCCATATACTCTGAAAAGTTACTAATCGATCTCTGAAGACCGATTTGGGTCCGGGCCATGATTACAGCATTGTCTGCATATAAAAGAATGGGGATGTAGGAGTTGCCAATTTTAGGATAATCCTGCTTGTCTTCCAGGAGGTGAGACGCAACCGAATTAATATATAAATTAAACAAAAAAGGAGCTAAAATGCAGCCTTGTCTCACGCCCTTTCCTATAGGGAATTTGGAAGTGCAATCCCCCTTGTCCCCAAAACGTACCCTAGCACCTGCCTCCCGGTATAATTCTCTGATAAATATTAGGAGGTTTGGGTCCACTCCCATGTCCTGCATAGTTAGCCAAAGTTTATTGTGATTAATGCAGTCGAAGGCCGAACTTAAATCCACAAATGTAAGAAATAAATTCTCATTTTTTGCCTCGACGTATTTGGCTACTAGGAGTGCTAGGTTCAATCCTTGCTCTATTGTTCCCAAGCCTTCCCTAAAACCATATTGAAACTGAGAGAGAATACCTCTATCGTCGACCCATGTTTGCAATTTGTTAAGTATAACTCTCCCCGCGATCTTCATGAGTGAGTCAAGTAAGGAGATCGGTCTATAACATTTCGGTATATTGCGATCACCTTTCTTGAAAATGGGCACCACGATGGCTTCCTGCCAAGTCAGTGGGAAACCCACTTTAGTAAAGCTGTTAAGGACGTTAGTTAAAAGCGGAGCCCATAGCTTATTGTTAGCCTTAAAAATGTCCACGGGTATTCCATCCGGGCCCGGGGCCTTTCCCGCTGGGCTCTTGTCAATAGCTGTCAGGACTTCCTCCATAGAAAAATCAACATTAATTGGATAAGGTACTACATCCTGATTTCTTAAATTTAGCCCCCTTTCTGTCACTACCTGAAAGTCTTCTTGGTAACGCTCCCGGAAGTAGGTCACCCATGTCTCTTCCGTAATAGCTATTTCAATGGAATCTGTTGCATTATCAGTAAAAAAAGGAGCATTCACCGCTTTCCAGAAAGCAGTATTATTTTTTGAATGGCAAGCTTCCTGAAGGGTATGCCAGGCTTCCTGTTTAATTTGTTTTTTCCTTTTTTTAACTGCCTGTTGATAGGCAAGTCTAGCAGATCTAACTTCAACCATTACCCTAGGGTCTCGTTTTAGTTGGGCCATTAAATGAGCATGGGTCTTACTACACTCTCTATCAAACCATCTCTTAATTCTGTTAGCCCCAGAATGCAAAGGTTTCGTAAGTAACTTTCTAATTTCCTCAGTAATACTAAGGAATGCATCATTGACTTTAGAGGGTTCAACGTTCTCTGTGAGGCAGGTATTAAATTCCACTTCTTTAGAGCAAATTAAATTTCCAAAGAAGGCCACTGGTTCCACTTTGTCCCATTTTAGGGTATAACCATTCTTCCTTGCGAGTTCCAGTCTAAAATCATATAGATTCTGGACCGTAGAAGCAGTGTTGCTTTTTCCCCTCAGTATGGCAAGGGACATATTAAGTGGTAAGTGATCACTCATTGCTACCTCGCATGTTTCAAACGCACGGATATGGTGAAGATATCGTTTAGATATTAACATGAAGTCAATGACTGATTTACAGCCCCGTCCTATAAATGTGGGGTTAAACGGAACTGGTGGAGAACATAGTTCGTTTACGAAGCCCAGGTCCAGGGAGAAAAGTATATCGTTTAAGTGGTTTCCCAGAGGTGTATGGGAAAAATGTGCAGAGGGAACACCATCCATCTCTCCCAGACCACATGTATTTTGGTCGCTAAATGGGCATAGGAAGTAGTTGAAATCACCAATCCAAATCACACAGAAATCAGAGGGTTCTTTTTCATCTATATTTTTAAGGGTCTCGTGTAGTTCTTTAAAAGTCGGGGCCCATCATTCTTTCGGGATGTTGTTATAGATGTTTATCAAATTTATATGTTGCTTGCCCCCAAACGTTATATGCAAAATGTGATAAAAGACAGAAACAGGAAAAAAAGAAATCTTAGTTTCCTTTAAACAGTTTGAGACATAAGTGCATAGACCCCCTTTATTTCTCCCTCTTAAGGTATGTATTGCTGGCGTATGATAGGTGCGGTAACCATTCATATGAATGGGATCAACCGACCAGCATTCCTGGAGGAAAATAATCGAAAACTGTTTTACGAAGGAGATGCAGTTTATATCACCTAGCCTAGAAGACAGCCCTGCAACGTTCCAGGACAGAAGTGTAATGGCAGGACCTATGTCAGCCTCTGGCGATAAAGTCACAGTAGCAGTTACACGGGAAACCACACTTTCAGAGATTCCACTATTAAACAATGTAAGATGGTCTGTTCTCTCTTCACCCACGCTATTAATACGGATGGTTTCAGATTTGTCCACTAAGGAAGTTGGCAATTGTACGGGCCATGGGTCGGACAGTAAGATTGACACATCATCGACTATGACCTCCCCTACAAATTCAGAGGCATAAGGATTTAGGGGTAGTCAGTCGACCATGTCTAGGCAGCTGTACCTGTTTGTTCTTGGAAAGGTCTCCAGCCAACCCTGTTCGACTAGAGCCGGCCTGCCTCTTTCGAAGTTGGTATTTATTTTGCCCCTCCCTACCTGTTCCCACATGCTATTATTTGCTTGATAAGTGTAGGAGAGTAGGGTCTGCTATCCTATGGTCACCCCAAATTTTTGCTTTTTGCTTCACTGGTTTTTGACATACTGAGGCTGTGGGCCTGCCAATCAGACCCCCAGCCTGCTGTTCTCTCTACTAAATTAAAACTATGCACCCTAGGTGCATAACCAATTGGAAGTGGATCACCCTGTCAGCCCCTGTACCAGTGTACACTAGGTACCCAGGGCATTGGTGTACCCAAGGCCTGCCAAGGGCTGCAGCATGTATTATGCCACCCCAGGCTTGGCCTAACAATCTGACACAACTGGCTGATCACTCAGCTGGGGTAAGTTGGTGTAATCACCTCTTACTTAGGTGTAGTATACCTATACCTAACCTTAAATGGGACACCTGGTAACCTATAAGTCACTCCTATGGCAGGCCTTAACAATCCTGAAGGCAGAGTGCTTGGTTCCATGTGAGATGGTGCTCTGGCATGAGCTGAGCCTGTCTGCAGTGGTCGGAACAACTTCCTTCTACTGTTTCCAGATATCGTCATACCATATACTCTTAAGTGCATTATGAACCTCGCGGTTAAATGCTATCTTTGGTTTGGCTTTATCAAAACATGTCGAGTAAGGTGTCATACGAATTGGAATACTAATCCCTCGCCAATTCTGGCGACGGGGTTAGCATTCCACCCTTCTAGAGGGACACGACATGTACAGTACCTGAAACCCGGGTAAAATCAGACATAGCCTCAGCTCCACAAAATGGATGCTGCCACCACAGACACAAGTCTGCCCTCCTGCTGCTGGGAGTCCTTCCAGCTTGGGAGGTGTGGACAAAGGGTTTCCTGCCAGGGGAGGTGCGTGCACCACCCCAGACAGGATTTTGTGTATTGGTCAGGTAGGGCTTGAAAGAAACCAGACATGCCTGTGGCTCACAAGGAGCCTCGGTGCATATGCCAGTTCAAACCGGTCCTGGGGCACACCAGT
Organism: Triturus cristatus; assembly: GCF_964204655.1. Classification (NCBI taxonomy): domain Eukaryota; kingdom Metazoa; phylum Chordata; class Amphibia; order Caudata; family Salamandridae; genus Triturus; species Triturus cristatus. The sequence goes on along the minus strand of NW_028187954.1, from coordinate 80,361 downwards.
CCCGGGCCTGGGGCGAGCTGGACAAAGGATTGGGGGTGTAACCACCCCCCTTCCTGGTCCCACCCATAGGGAGGGACCTAGCAGGTAGTCCGGCCCCTAGAATCCGCTTAAAGGTAGGAGCTGTGTCCTAAGACTTCAGACATCCTGGAATCAACTTAAAACTAAGAAGAAGACGGGAACTTCGACGCTCTGCTGCACAGAGGACTGAAGCCAATCTCCCCTGTGGTCAGGGAGTGACCACCTTGCTAACGCAAGCACCATCCAGCGAATCACCGTCTGCTTTGCCGCCGCCTCCCGCCGGAGCCCGAGCCCAGAGACTGACAAGACCTGGACCTCCAGACCTCTCACCGCCCGATCCACAGTCCCTGAAAAGAGGAGACCCGTGGAGGCACCGAGACACGTGGAGCCAGCCATCTTGGAACGACTACGACAAGCTGACAAGTGCAACAACAGAGGCTCCCTCCAAGTTGTGCTTTGGGTCCTGAGAAGCCCAACCCTCGAGCAGCATCTGCACCAAAGGTGAGCCCTCCAGCATCTCCACAATCTGCGTGGGGCCCTTCTGCATTTTGCCACTTGATGCGCCTAACCGGTTGCTGGCCCGCTGGCTAGTGGCCATCTTGGCGACGAAATCTACGACAAACACCGCTGGTCTGGTTGCTCCAGACTGGCCCTTGCTCCCCTCCAAAGGAGCAATCCCTCTGACCTTGCTGGTCAGAACCAACAGCTGATTTCCGAATCCTCCTGCAATTGCTTTTGCCAAGGCTTGTTTGCTTCGATCAAGTCGCCGACACCGCCGACAGCGAGAGCCTGCGTGGGACAGCTCGTGAGCCGACTCCTGGACGTCGTCGACCTTCAGGGACCACGTGGCTGCGGAGACAAGCTACCCCTCATCACCTGTTTGCACCCGACATCGCCTGGTACCCACCTGGTGCCACGCTGGTCACTGGCTAGTGACTGTGAACACTGTCCCCTCTGCTTACAGGTCTTCAACATCTCCGATCCACTCTTGGATCCACTGCATCTCTCCCGGACCGACCGCCTGCAGCATCTTTGTCTTCAAACTCCACGGAACAGATAGAAGAAACCCGACGCACTTTGAGGCCTATGCACCCGCTTCCTGTGGGTGAGGTAAAGCTGGTACTCCGGTGCCCATGTGTAGTAATACATCTCTAGTGCCTGTGTTCCAAATCTTAAGTTCCTAGTCAACCCGGAAGATCTCCTTTGCAGTAACTTTGTACTTTTTACGCACCCATTGAAACCTATGGGAGCACGCGTGTGACTATTTGCTCTGCACACGCCACCCGTGGACCTCCTGGTCACTAACTGACGTTAGCTCCTTGTAGGCCCAGCGATTCTAGAGGCCCTAGGCCTTTTCCCTTTTCTGTTCGTGGTACTTATACCACTATTTTAGTATATGGTTTGAGTGGCCACCAGGGCCTATCCATATAACGTGCAACTTCTGTGTATTCTGTGATAATCTTGTTTGACGATTTGTGCTCCTGTGCTCATAAAGAGACTAGGGGTTACTTTGAGAAATAAATACATATATATTTTGAATATATATCTGTGTGGTGTCCTTTCATTGGTATAAAAGGGGGTTACATTTGGTAAAACAGCTGGCTTAACACGCTTCACGAGTTTAGCCTCAAAGACTCTTAGCCTACGCTACCACTAGGGCAGCTAGTCCGAAAAGGTTGACTTACAACCACACCATAAGGGTTGCTTGGCATGGTACAAGGTGATCACTTTAACTAGTGAGCATCATATACCAGGCCAACTTCTCACATTGGTGAGCAGCGGTTGGATTTGAGCTTGCTGTGTTTTACCATTGTAATCTCTTGGTTACCAATTGAAAGATCACATAGGTACCTGTAGGTACATATAAAACAAGATTAGATATACATAAGTTCTACTGAACTTAGTTGTTGTAGAGCAAAGGGAGTAGCACACCCTGACTACAACTACTAGATAGGTTTAGTAGGTAAACACAAGTGTAGGTAGATTGCAACACATCCACCCACACTTAAGAGCAATGGCCGGGGCAGAGGGGTCCACTGTACCCATCTCTGTTGAGAGTGACCCCCAGAGGGCACCATCCAGCTTTGCTACCCTTAATCAGAATGAGCTCAGGCATTTGGCAACTCTTAGAGGCCTTAAACAGCCCAAGAACCCAAACTCTGCTGAGCTCAGAGAGCTCTTACAGAATGATGAGAATCAGAGAGCACTCAAGAAAGCTTCCCAGTTAGCCCCCTTAGGGTCAGGAACAGGAGGCCCCCCTTCTGAAGATACTACAGAGGTACCCAGTTCCAATAGCCATCCCTTAGATGAGAACCATACTACAGGGGAGGAAAGTGGTGAGGATACAGAAAGTAGTGATGATGAAGGGAGAACTAGCCCAGTGCCAAGTATTATACTTGGCCCAGCTAAACTAAGGCTATTGGGGACTGACAATGGGTTCACCCCATTGGATCTCCCCAGTGGACTTAACACAGGGCTTGGGAGGCAAAGGAATCACTCAGGTGACTCCAATGCTTCTCATGGCTCTAGAGGCTCTCAAGGTCACTCCAGGAAAAGGATGACCACCCCTCAGAGGAGGGAACATGAGGCCAGAATGCAGGAAGCCCAGCTGAGGATCAGGAAGCAGGAGCTAGAAGTGGCCCTGATGGAAGAAAAACTGAACAAGGCTAGGCAACCTAGAGAGAGTGGGTCTATACCCACTGGTGGCAGCATTGTCCCTAAGGACAAAGATAGGGTCTTTGACAATAGGAACCTGTCTAAGGTTGTGCCCCCCTACAAAAGTGGGGATGACATCCACAAATGGATAACTGCTCTTGAGAGAGCCTGCAAAGTACAGCAGGTTCCTGAAGACCAGTGGGCAGCAATCCTCTGGCTCTCCTTTGAAGGAAGAGGCAGAGACAGACTCCTCACTGTTAGAGAAGAGGATGTCAGAAACTACAGAGTCCTGAAGAGTGTTCTGGTAGATGGGTTAGGCTTAACCACTGAACAGTACAGGTTAATGTTCAGAGACACCCAAAAGACACAGACTCAGGACTGGTCTGAATATGTTGAATGTGCCACTAAGGCTTTGGAGGGTTGGTTGCTGGGAAGTAAGGTATCTGATTTTACAGGATTGTATAATTTGATGATGAGAGAACAGATTTTAAATAACTGTCAAAACCAGCAACTGCATCAACACTTGGTTGACTCTGATCTGACCTCTCCCCAAGAATTGGGAAAGAAGGCAGACAAATGGGTCAGAACCAGGGTTAAGCAAAAGAACCAGAACCAGGGCCAAGGGGGTGATCAGAAGAAAACAGACCAAAAGGGTGGAGATCAGAAACCTAAAGACCAGAAGTCTTCAACAGGGCCCCAAACTACTGCTAAGGAGGGTGGGTCCCAACAGTCCAAGAAGAAGAAAGAAGGTCAGAAGAAACCCTGGTGCAATCATTGTAAAAATACAACTCACTGGACTAGTGATTGCAAAAAGGGTGGAGCCCCCAACACTGTTGCCCCTAAGGCACCTGCTCCCAGTACTACTGTTAGCAGTGTTGGTCCCCAGACAAAGGGTGTAGTGGGAATCACTATGGGAACTGAAGGAGATTCTGACTTAGACAGAACCCTTACACAGGCAGTCTTGATCTGTGATGGGGACATTGATTTGTCCCTGACTGTGAGCCCCAGTAACCTGGGCAAGTACAGACAGACTCCTTTAATTAATGACAAAGTGGCTCAAGCCTACAGGGACACATGTGCCAGTGTCACTATGGTGACACCAGGCTTTGTGGACCCTGGACAGTGCATACCAGGTGAGAACTACCTGGTGACCAATGCCAGCAATGCCACTACTTCACATAGTGTGGCAGTTGTTAACTTCTCATGGGGAGGGGTAACTGGCCTCAAAAGGGTTGTGGTTAGTGCAGACCTCCCAGTAGAATGTTTGTTGGGCAATGACCTAGAGAGTTCTCTATGGTCAGAAGTGGAGTACAGGACTCATGCAGAGATGTTAGGTATATCATCACATGTCCTTGCTGTGACCAGGTCACAGGCCAAAAAGTGCCTCACTGAACCTCAGGTCTTGGATCCTGGAACAATGGACCAAGCACCTACCAAGAAGAAGAACAGGAGGGTCAAGGCTGTGCCTTCCCCCCTGCCTCAGAGTGATGATCAGCCTTCCCAGGAAGCTGATCTAGAGGACCCTGAAGGAACTGTCCCTGAAGAGCTTGAACCTGATCAGGTTGAGTTTCTGGGGACAGGGGGACCTTCAAGGGCTGACTTGAGGCAGGCTCAGTTATCCTGTCCCTCTCTTGAACCCCTCAGACAGCTGGCTGCTGCTGAGGCTGCTGGGAATGCTCAAGGTACCCATAAAGTGTATTGGGATGAAGGGCTCCTTTATTCAGAGGCTAGAGACCCCAAGCCTGGTGCTACCAGGAGGTTGGTCATACCTCTGCAATTTAGGGGCTTCCTACTTACCTTGGCCCATGACATTCCTTTAGCAGGACACTTAGGCCAGAACAAGACCTGGGACAGGCGTGTCCCTCACTTTCACTGGCCTCATATGAATGAAGATACAAAGGAGTTTTGTCGCTCCTGTGTCACCTGCCAAGCCAGTGGCAAATCAGGTGGCACAACAAAGGCCCCACTAATACCACTACCTGTGGTGGGGGTCCCCTTTGAAAGAGTGGGAATAGACATAGTGGGTCCCATGGATCCTCCCACTGCATCTGGGCACAGATTTATACTGGTGGTAGTGGATCATGCCACCAGGTATCCAGAGGCAATTCCCCTTAGGACCACTACAGCTCCTGTTGTGGCCAGGGCCCTGCTGGGAGTATTCTCCAGAGTGGGGTTTCCTAAGGAGGTAGTATCTGACAGAGGTACCAACTTTATGTCAGGATACTTAACAGCTATGTGGAAGGAATGTGGTGTCAACTACAAGTTCACCACCCCTTATCACCCACAATGCAATGGGCTTGTTGAGAGATTCAACAAGACCCTAAAGGGTATGATCAAAGGATTACCTGAAAAGCTCAGGCGAAGATGGGACATCCTTCTACCCTGCCTTCTGTTTGCTTACAGAGAGGTCCCACAAAAAGGAGTTGGCTACAGCCCCTTTGAATTGTTGTTTGGGCACCCTGTGAGAGGCCCACTGTGTTTGGTGAAGGAAGGATGGGAGTTACCTCTCAAAAAGCCTAAGCTAGACATAGTGGACTATGTACTTGGTCTCCGCTCCAGGATGGCTGAGTATATGGAGAAGGCATCTAAAAACCTTGAGGCAAGCCAGGCCTTACAGAAAGCTTGGCATGACCAAAAGGCTGTCTTGGTTGAGTTTCAGCCAGGACAGAAGGTATGGGTGTTGGAGCCAGTGGCCCCAGCAGCACTCCAAGACAAATGGTCTGGACCCCATACAATCCTGGAAAAAAAGGGAGAGGTCACCTACTTGGTGGACCTAGGAACTCCCAGGAGTCCCCACCGGGTACTCCATGTTAACAGGCTTAAAGCATATGTTGACAGGGCAGACATGGGCTTGCTCATGGCTACAGATGAGGGACAGGAGGAAGAGAGTGACCCTCTCCCAGACCTGTTGTCTCAGAACCCTGAAGATGGCTCAGTTGAAGGAGTGACCCTTGGAGGCAACCTCACTGCCCATCAGCAGACTGAATGTAGACAGGTTCTACAATCATTTTCACATATGTTTTCCTTGATACCTAGTCAAACTGACTGGTGTACCCATGTTGTGGACACTGGTGACAGTCTGCCTGTAAAGAACAAGCTTTACAGACAACCTGACCACGTCAGGGACTGTATAAAGGCTGAGGTACATAAAATGCTGGAATTAGGTGTCATTGAACCCTCAGAGAGCCCCTGGGCTAGCCCAGTGGTTCTGGTCCCCAAACCTCACACCAAAGATGGCAAGAGAGAGATGAGGTTCTGTGTGGATTACAGAGGACTCAATGCTGTCACCAGGACAGATGCACACCCTATTCCAAGGGCAGATGAGCTCATAGACAAACTAGCTTCTGCAAAGTTTTTGAGCACATTTGACTTGACAGCTGGCTATTGGCAAATCAGATTAGCTGAGGAGTCTAAGGCCAAAACAGCATTCTCAACCCCAGGTGGGCATTATCAGTTTGTGGTGATGCCCTTTGGTCTGAAGAATGCACCTGCCACCTTCCAAAGGTTGGTGAACCAAGTCCTTACTGGGTTGGATGACTTTTGTGCAGCATATCTTGATGACATTGCTGTCTTTAGCTCCACCTGGGAGGATCACCTGATCCACCTGAAGAAGGCTCTTGAGGCCCTGCAGAGGGCAGGCCTCACTATCAAGGCTACTAAGTGCCAGATAGGGCAGAGTAAGGTTGTGTATTTGGGCCACCTTGTAGGTGGAGGCCAAGTTCAACCACTGGAGAGTAAGATACAATCCATCAAGGATTGGTCCCCTCCAACCACCCAGACTCAAGTTCGAGCTTTCTTGGGCTTGACTGGGTATTACAGGAAGTTTGTTAAGAACTATGGGTCCATTGTGACTCCTCTTAATGATCTGAAATCCAAGAAGATGCCCAAAAAGGTTCAGTGGACAGTAAGCTGTCAAAAGGCATTTGATGACCTGAAGGAGGCCATGTGCTCTGCACCTATCCTGAAAAGTCCTGACTACTCCAAAGAGTTTATTGTCCAAACAGATGCTTCTGAGTTGGGTGTGGGAGCTGTGCTGTCACAACTTAATGTAGATGGTCAAGACCAACCCATTGCTTTTATTAGCAGAAGGTTGACCCCCAGAGAGAAGAATTGGTCAGCTATTGAGAGGGAGGCCTTTGCTGTGGTGTGGGCCCTGAAGAAGCTGAGGCCATACTTGTTTGGCACTCACTTCAAGATTCAGACCGACCATAAGCCCCTCTTGTGGCTAAATCAGATGAAGGGTGAAAATCCCAAACTGCTTAGGTGGTCCATTTCCCTACAGGGGATGGACTTTACAGTGGAGCACCGGCCAGGTACTGACCATGGGAATGCAGATGGTCTCTCCAGGTACTTCCACTTAGGACATGAAGACGAGACTGGTCAAGGCTAGTTTAATGTTCCAGCGTTTGGGGGGGGGTTGTGTAGGAGAGTAGGGTCTGCTATCCTATGGTCACCCCAAATTTTTGCTTTTTGCTTCACTGGTTTTTGACATACTGAGGCTGTGGGCCTGCCAATCAGACCCCCAGCCTGCTGTTCTCTCTACTAAATTAAAACTATGCACCCTAGGTGCATAACCAATTGGAAGTGGATCACCCTGTCAGCCCCTGTACCAGTGTACACTAGGTACCCAGGGCATTGGTGTACCCAAGGCCTGCCAAGGGCTGCAGCATGTATTATGCCACCCCAGGCTTGGCCTAACAATCTGACACAACTGGCTGATCACTCAGCTGGGGTAAGTTGGTGTAATCACCTCTTACTTAGGTGTAGTATACCTATACCTAACCTTAAATGGGACACCTGGTAACCTATAAGTCACTCCTATGGCAGGCCTTAACAATCCTGAAGGCAGAGTGCTTGGTTCCATGTGAGATGGTGCTCTGGCATGAGCTGAGCCTGTCTGCAGTGGTCGGAACAACTTCCTTCTACTGTTTCCAGATATCGTCATACCATATACTCTTAAGTGCATTATGAACCTCGCGGTTAAATGCTATCTTTGGTTTGGCTTTATCAAAACATGTCGAGTAAGGTGTCATACGAATTGGAATACTAACCCCTCGCCAATTCTGGCGACGGGGTTAGCATTCCACCCTTCTAGAGGGACACGACATGTACAGTACCTGAAACCCGGGTAAAATCAGACATAGCCTCAGCTCCACAAAATGGATGCTGCCACCACAGACACAAGTCTGCCCTCCTGCTGCTGGGAGTCCTTCCAGCTTGGGAGGTGTGGACAAAGGGTTTCCTGCCAGGGGAGGTGCGTGCACCACCCCAGACAGGATTTTGTGTATTGGTCAGGTAGGGCTTGAAAGAAACCAGACATGCCTGTGGCTCACAAGGAGCCTCGGTGCATATGCCAGTTCAAACCGGTCCTGGGGCACACCAGTCCCGGGCCTGGGGCGAGCTGGACAAAGGATTGGGGGTGTAACCACCCCCCTTCCTGGTCCCACCCATAGGGAGGGACCTAGCAGGTAGTCCGGCCCCTAGAATCCGCTTAAAGGTAGGAGCTGTGTCCTAAGACTTCAGACATCCTGGAATCAACTTAAAACTAAGAAGAAGACGGGAACTTCGACGCTCTGCTGCACAGAGGACTGAAGCCAATCTCCCCTGTGGTCAGGGAGTGACCACCTTGCTAACGCAAGCACCATCCAGCGAATCACCGTCTGCTTTGCCGCCGCCTCCCGCCGGAGCCCGAGCCCAGAGACTGACAAGACCTGGACCTCCAGACCTCTCACCGCCCGATCCACAGTCCCTGAAAAGAGGAGACCCGTGGAGGCACCGAGACACGTTGTGAGAAGTTGGCCTGGTATATGCTGTTCACTAGTTCTAGTGACCACCTTGTACCATGCCAAGCAACCCTTATGGTGTGGTTGTAAGTCAACCTTTTCGGACCAGCTGCCCTAGTGGTAGCGTAGGCTAAGCAGTCTTTGAGGCTAAACTCGTGATGCGTGTTAAGCCAGCTGTTTTACCAAATATAACCCCCTTTTATACCAATGAAAGGACACCACACAGATATATATTCAAAATATATATGTATTTATTTCTCAAAGTAACCCCTAGTCTCTTTATGAGCACAGGAGCACAAATCGTCAAACAAGATTATCACAGAATACACAGAAGTTGCACTTTATATGGATAGGCCCTGGTGGCCACTCGAACCATATACTAAAATAGTGGTATAAGTACCACGAACAGAAAAGGGAAAAGGCCTAGGGCCTCTAGAATCGCTGGGCCTACAAGGAGCTAACGTCAGTTAGTGACCAGGAGGTCCACGGGTGGCGTGTGCAGAGCAAATAGTCACACGCGTGCTCCCATAGGTTTCAATGGGTGCGTAAAAAGTACAAAGTTACTGCAAAAGGAATCTTCCGGATGACCTAGGAACTTAAGATTTGGAACACAGGCACTAGAGATGTATTACTACACATGGGCACCGGAGTACCAGCTTTACCTCACCCACAGGAAGCGGGTGCATAGGCCTCAAAGTGCGTCGGGTTTCTTCTATCTGTTCCGTTGAGCCTGGGACAAAGATGCTGCAGGCGGTCGGTCGGGAAGAGATGCAGTGGATCCAAGAGTGGATCGGAGATGTTGAAGACCTGTAAGCAGAGGGGACAGTGTTCACAGTCACTAGCCAGTGACCAGCGTGGCACCAGATGGGTACCAGGCGATGTCGGGTGCAAACAGGTGATGAGGGGTAGCTTGTCTCCGCAGCCACGTGGTCCCTGAAGGTCGACGACGTCCAGGAGTCGGCTCACGAGCTGTCCCACGCAGGCTCTCGCTGTCGGCGGTGTCGGCGACTTGATCGAAGCAAACAAGCCTTGGCAAAAGCAATTGTAGGAGGATTCGGAAATCAGCTGTTGGTTCTGACCAGCAAGGTCAGAGGGATTGCTCCTTTGGAGGGGAGCAAGGGCCAGTCTGGAGCAACCAGACCAGCGGTGTTTGTCGTAGATTTCGTCGCCAAGATGGCCACTAGCCAGCGGGCCAGCAACCGGTTAGGCGCGTCGAGTGGCAAAATGCAGAAGGGCCCCACGCAGATCGTGGAGATGCTGGAGGGCTCACCTTTGGTGCAGATGCTGCTCGAGGGTTGGGCTTCTCAGGACCCAAAGCACAACTTGGAGGGAGCCTCGGTTGTTGCACTGGTCAGCTTGTCGTAGTCGTTCCAAGATGGCTGGCTCCACGTGTCTCGGTGCCTCCACGGGTCTCCTCTTTTCAGGGACTGTGGATCGGGCGGTGAGAGGTCTGGAGGTCCAGGTCTTGTCAGTCTCTGGGCTCGGGCTCCGGCGGGAGGCGGCGGCAAAGCAGACGTTGATTCGCTGGATGGTGCTTGCGTTAGCAAGGTGGTCACTCCCTGACCACAGGGGAGATTTTCTTCAGTCTTCTGTGCAGCAGAATGTCGAAGTTCCCGTCTTCTTCTTAGTTTCAAGTTGATTCCAGGATGTCTGAAGTCTTAGGACACAGCTCCTACCTTTATTCGGATTCTAGGGGCCGGACTACCTGCTAGGTCCCTCCCTATGGGTGGGACCAGGAAGGGGGGTGGTTACACCCCCAATCCTTTGTCCAGCTCGCCCCAGGCCCGGGACTGGTGTGCCCCAGGACCGGTTTGAACTGGCATATGCACCGAGGCTCCTTGTGAGCCACAGGCATGTCTGGTTTCTTTCAAGCCCTACCTGACCAATACACAAAATCCTGTCTGGGGTGGTGCACGCACCTCCCCTGGCAGGAAACCCTTTGTCCACACCTCCCAAGCTGGAAGGACTCCCAGCAGCAGGAGGGCAGACTTGTGTCTGTGGTGGCAGCATCCATTTTGTGGAGCTGAGGCTATGTCTGATTTTACCCGGGTTTCAGGCACTGTACATGTCGTGTCCCTCTAGAAGGGTGGAATGCTAACCCCGTCGCCAGAATTGGCGAGGGGTTAGTATTCCAATTCGTATGACACCTTACTCGACATGTTTTGATAAAGCCAAACCAAAGATAGCATTTAACCGCGAGGTTCATAATGCACTTAAGAGTATATGGTATGACGATATCTGGAAACAGTAGAAGGAAGTTGTTCCGACCACTGCAGACAGGCTCAGCTCATGCCAGAGCACCATCTCACATGGAACCAAGCACTCTGCCTTCAGGATTGTTAAGGCCTGCCATAGGAGTGACTTATAGGTTACCAGGTGTCCCATTTAAGTTTAGGTATAGGTATACTACACCTAAGTAAGAGGTGATTACACCAACTTACCCCAGCTGAGTGATCAGCCAGTTGTGTCAGATTGTTAGGCCAAGCCTGGGGTGGCATAATACATGCTTCAGCCCCTGGCAGGCCTTGGATATACCAATGCCCTGGGTACCTAGTGTACACTGGTACAGGGGCTGACAGGGTGATCCAACCAATTGGGTATGTACCTAGGGTACATGGAGTCCATTTTACAGAGAGAGCAGATAGCCTGAGAGCCTGAATGGCAGGATCTCAGGCCAACTAAGTCGAAAAACCAGCTAGACACTAGGCAAAAATTTGGGGGTAACCATAGTCAGATATCCACCTTCCTACACAACCCCCCCCCAAACGAAGGGAGATAAGGCTGACCTTGACCAGGTAAGCCTATATTGCCCAAGTGGCCATATAAGGAGGAACCAGCACTGGCATGGTTACCCCCTGTCTCATGGTCCACTAAGCAATCCCTCACACTAAGGGTATCAGAGGGTCTCCACCATAGGGAATCTCTACCTGTGGTGTGTCTTGGCAAAGTAAAAGGCTGGTGTTGAGATGGAGTACTGAAGTGAGTGTCCTCAAAGTGAGGCCTCAGCCTCCTCCAATCATCCTCCACCATGGATGCCTTTCTTTCTTTAACTGAGTTGCACTGTGCTCTCAGGGTCAGCCTCTGGCTACCTAAAGCTGGAGGCTGGGTCCCTTTTGTGGGCTTACTGGAGGGACAGGTCAGGTTTGGGGCCCTAAGGTCCCATGTTTGCCTGTGCCCAACAGAATCCCCCTGGGGGAGGTCCCTAACTACCTGTAAAGGAGATCCCTCAGGAATGTTTTTACCCATCACCTGACTAGGGCTACTAGCCAGGCAATCCTCATTCTTTTGATGGGGGGGTTCTTGTGGACAGGGGCCCTCTGGGGGTCCACTGGCCTCCCTGACCTCTGCAGCCCTGGGCTGACTGAGGCAGGGTAGAGAGAGGCAGGCTACCTGCACCAGACTGGATCCCACCTTGGAAGGGGCCACTGACATCAGAGGCTCTGCCAGGCCAGGCCTGGCTACCTCTGGGGCAGTTCCTTCACAAGGGGTGAGGTCAGATCCCTGAGGAGGCTGACCTTTTCCTAATGTCTGGGGAGAGGGAGACTTTTCTTCCTCCCCACTACTCTCAGTTTGTGTGGAGTGATCCATTGTTTCAGGCTTCACTACACCTATGTCAGTCTGAGTATAGGCTGAGACCATTACAGCCTTGCCAACCTTTTCAGGGGGGCACTCAGTTTGTGTTTGAGCTGTGACTGTCACAGCTCTGCCAGTCCCTACAGGGAAGTCTGTCTGTGCCTGGGCTGTGGCTACCACTGCCCTTCCAACCTTTTCAGGGAGGAAATCTATTTGGACAGGGGTTGTGAATGGCACAACCCCCCTACCCTTTTGTGAAAGGCCTACCATTTTAGAATGGGTGTCTTGTTCAACTCCAGCCCAAGCTGAGAGTTCTAAGTCATTCCCCAGTAAGCAGTCTACAGGCAAGGTTGGGGACACTGCTACCCTTTTAGGGCCAGTGACCCCTCCCCAGCTGAGACATACCTCTGCCATGGGATGACTGTTCTGTTTGCCATCAATGTTAGTCACCTGGTAGGAGAAACCGGGCAAAAGCTGCTCAGAGGGAACTAGCCAATGGGCCACCATTGTGATGCTAGCCCCAGTGTCTCTGTAGGCCTCAGCTTTTGTACCATTGATGTAGGGCTCCTGTCTGTACCTACCCAAAGTGTTGGGACAGGCAGTGAAGTTGGCAAACCCCATGCCACCATCACAGACAAGAGTGGTTGCTGTAGGGGAATTGGCTAAGCCAGGGTCCCCCTGTGTTCCCCAAGTAAACCCACCCAGATTTCTGGGGGCACTCCCACCACCTGGGGGATTACTGCTGACAGTAATAGGTGGTGTGACAGGAGTAATTGGAGGAACAGTTTTGTTTTTAGCCCTTGGGCAACCGCTGTCAGTTTTCCAATGCCCAGGAGTTTTACACTCATGGCAGTAGGGCTTTTTAGCTGTGGTAGAGGAGGGAGCTTGGGACCCACCACCCTGTGTGGAGTTTTGGGGCCCTGAGGAAGGTTTCTCTTTTTCTTTATCCCCACCCTTCTCTTGAGGCTTGGTGGTATCTTTCTTTTGGTCACCACCCTGGTTTTTAGGCCTGATCCTGGTCCTGACCCATTTATCTGCCCTCTTTCCCAATTCTTGGGGAGAGGTCAAATCTGAGTCTACCAGGTGTTGATGGAGAAGCTGGTTTTGACAATTACTTAAAATCTGCTCTCTCATCATCAAATTGTACAATCCTGTATAATCCGACACCTTACTTCCCAGCAACCAACCCTCCAAAGCCTTAGTGGCACATTCCACATATTCAGACCAGTCCTGAGTCTGTGTCTTCTGGGTGTCTCTGAACATTAACCTGTACTGTTCAGTGGTTAAGCCTAACCCATCAACTAGGACACTCTTCAGGACTCTGTAATTTCTGACATCCTCTTCTCTAACAGTGAGGAGTCTATCTCTGCCTCTCCCCTCAAAGGAGAGCCATAAGATTGCTGCCCACTGGTCTTCAGGAACCTGCTGCACTTTGCAGGCTCTCTCAAGAGCAGTCATCCATTTGTGGATGTCATCCCCACTTTTGTAGGGGGGCACAATCTTGGACAGGTTCCTATTGTCAAAGACCCTATCTTTGTCCCTAGGGACATTGCTGCCACCAGTGGGTATAGACCCACTCTCTCTATGCTGCCTAGCCTTGCTCAGTTTTTCTTCCATCAGGGCTACTTCTAGCTCCTGCTTCCTGATCCTCAGCTGGGCTTCCTGCATTCTGGCCTCATGTTCCCTCCTCTGAGGGGTGGTCAGTCTCCTTCTGGAGTGACCTTGAGAGCCTCTAGAGCCATGGGAAGCATTGGAGTCACCTGAGCGATTCCTTTGCCTTCCAAGCCCTGTGTTAAGTCCACTGGGGAGATCCAATGGGGTGAACCCACTGTCAGTCCCCAATAGCCTTAGTTTAGCTGGGCCAAGTATAACACTTGGCACTGGGCTAGTTCTCCCTTCATCCCCACTCACATCTGTATCCCCATCACTTTCTTCCTCTGTGGTAGGCATCCCATCTAAGGGGTGACTATTGAAAGGGGGTACCTCTGTGGCATCTTCAGAAGGGGGGCCTCCTGTTCCTGACCCTAAGGGGGCTAACTGGGAAGCTTTCCTGAGTTCTCTCTGATTCTCATCATTTTGTAAGAGTTCTCTGAGCTCAGCAGAGGTAGGGTTCTTGGGCTGTTTAAGGCCTCTAAGAGTTGCCAAATGCCTGAGCTCATTCTGATTAAGGGTAGCAAAGCTGGATGTTGCCCTCTGGGGGTCACTCTCAACAGAGATGGGTACAGTGGACCCCTCTGCCCCGGCCATTGCTCTTAAGTGTGGGTGGATGTGTTGCAATCTACCTACACTTGTGTTTACCTACTAAACCTATCTAGTAGTTGTAGTCAGGGTGTGCTACTCCCTTTGCTCTACAACAACTAAGTTCAGTAGAACTTATGTATATCTAATCTTGTTTTATATGTACCTACAGGTACCTATGTGATCTTTCAATTGGTAACCAAGAGATTACAATGGTAAAACACAGCAAGCTCAAATCCAACCGCTGCTCACCAATGTGAGAAGTTGGCCTGGTATATGCTGTTCACTAGTTCTAGTGACCACCTTGTACCATGCCAAGCAACCCTTATGGTGTGGTTGTAAGTCAACCTTTTCGGACCAGCTGCCCTAGTGGTAGCGTAGGCTAAGCAGTCTTTGAGGCTAAACTCGTGATGCGTGTTAAGCCAGCTGTTTTACCAAATATAACCCCCTTTTATACCAATGAAAGGACACCACACAGATATATATTCAAAATATATATGTATTTATTTCTCAAAGTAACCCCTAGTCTCTTTATGAGCACAGGAGCACAAATCGTCAAACAAGATTATCACAGAATACACAGAAGTTGCACTTTATATGGATAGGCCCTGGTGGCCACTCGAACCATATACTAAAATAGTGGTATAAGTACCACGAACAGAAAAGGGAAAAGGCCTAGGGCCTCTAGAATCGCTGGGCCTACAAGGAGCTAACGTCAGTTAGTGACCAGGAGGTCCACGGGTGGCGTGTGCAGAGCAAATAGTCACACGCGTGCTCCCATAGGTTTCAATGGGTGCGTAAAAAGTACAAAGTTACTGCAAAAGGAATCTTCCGGATGACCTAGGAACTTAAGATTTGGAACACAGGCACTAGAGATGTATTACTACACATGGGCACCGGAGTACCAGCTTTACCTCACCCACAGGAAGCGGGTGCATAGGCCTCAAAGTGCGTCGGGTTTCTTCTATCTGTTCCGTTGAGCCTGGGACAAAGATGCTGCAGGCGGTCGGTCGGGAAGAGATGCAGTGGATCCAAGAGTGGATCGGAGATGTTGAAGACCTGTAAGCAGAGGGGACAGTGTTCACAGTCACTAGCCAGTGACCAGCGTGGCACCAGATGGGTACCAGGCGATGTCGGGTGCAAACAGGTGATGAGGGGTAGCTTGTCTCCGCAGCCACGTGGTCCCTGAAGGTCGACGACGTCCAGGAGTCGGCTCACGAGCTGTCCCACGCAGGCTCTCGCTGTCGGCGGTGTCGGCGACTTGATCGAAGCAAACAAGCCTTGGCAAAAGCAATTGTAGGAGGATTCGGAAATCAGCTGTTGGTTCTGACCAGCAAGGTCAGAGGGATTGCTCCTTTGGAGGGGAGCAAGGGCCAGTCTGGAGCAACCAGACCAGCGGTGTTTGTCGTAGATTTCGTCGCCAAGATGGCCACTAGCCAGCGGGCCAGCAACCGGTTAGGCGCGTCGAGTGGCAAAATGCAGAAGGGCCCCACGCAGATCGTGGAGATGCTGGAGGGCTCACCTTTGGTGCAGATGCTGCTCGAGGGTTGGGCTTCTCAGGACCCAAAGCACAACTTGGAGGGAGCCTCGGTTGTTGCACTGGTCAGCTTGTCGTAGTCGTTCCAAGATGGCTGGCTCCACGTGTCTCGGTGCCTCCACGGGTCTCCTCTTTTCAGGGACTGTGGATCGGGCGGTGAGAGGTCTGGAGGTCCAGGTCTTGTCAGTCTCTGGGCTCGGGCTCCGGCGGGAGGCGGCGGCAAAGCAGACGTTGATTCGCTGGATGGTGCTTGCGTTAGCAAGGTGGTCACTCCCTGACCACAGGGGAGATTTTCTTCAGTCTTCTGTGCAGCAGAATGTCGAAGTTCCCGTCTTCTTCTTAGTTTCAAGTTGATTCCAGGATGTCTGAAGTCTTAGGACACAGCTCCTACCTTTATTCGGATTCTAGGGGCCGGACTACCTGCTAGGTCCCTCCCTATGGGTGGGACCAGGAAGGGGGGTGGTTACACCCCCAATCCTTTGTCCAGCTCGCCCCAGGCCCGGGACTGGTGTGCCCCAGGACCGGTTTGAACTGGCATATGCACCGAGGCTCCTTGTGAGCCACAGGCATGTCTGGTTTCTTTCAAGCCCTACCTGACCAATACACAAAATCCTGTCTGGGGTGGTGCACGCACCTCCCCTGGCAGGAAACCCTTTGTCCACACCTCCCAAGCTGGAAGGACTCCCAGCAGCAGGAGGGCAGACTTGTGTCTGTGGTGGCAGCATCCATTTTGTGGAGCTGAGGCTATGTCTGATTTTACCCGGGTTTCAGGCACTGTACATGTCGTGTCCCTCTAGAAGGGTGGAATGCTAACCCCGTCGCCAGAATTGGCGAGGGGTTAGTATTCCAATTCGTATGACACCTTACTCGACATGTTTTGATAAAGCCAAACCAAAGATAGCATTTAACCGCGAGGTTCATAATGCACTTAAGAGTATATGGTATGACGATATCTGGAAACAGTAGAAGGAAGTTGTTCCGACCACTGCAGACAGGCTCAGCTCATGCCAGAGCACCATCTCACATGGAACCAAGCACTCTGCCTTCAGGATTGTTAAGGCCTGCCATAGGAGTGACTTATAGGTTACCAGGTGTCCCATTTAAGTTTAGGTATAGGTATACTACACCTAAGTAAGAGGTGATTACACCAACTTACCCCAGCTGAGTGATCAGCCAGTTGTGTCAGATTGTTAGGCCAAGCCTGGGGTGGCATAATACATGCTTCAGCCCCTGGCAGGCCTTGGATATACCAATGCCCTGGGTACCTAGTGTACACTGGTACAGGGGCTGACAGGGTGATCCAACCAATTGGGTATGTACCTAGGGTACATGGAGTCCATTTTACAGAGAGAGCAGATAGCCTGAGAGCCTGAATGGCAGGATCTCAGGCCAACTAAGTCGAAAAACCAGCTAGACACTAGGCAAAAATTTGGGGGTAACCATAGTCAGATATCCACCTTCCTACACACGTGGAGCCAGCCGTCTTGGAACGACTACGACAAGCTGACAAGTGCAACAACAGAGGCTCCCTCCAAGTTGTGCTTTGGGTCCTGAGAAGCCCAACCCTCGAGCAGCATCTGCACCAAAGGTGAGCCCTCCAGCATCTCCACGATCTGCGTGGGGCCCTTCTGCATTTTGCCACTCGACGCGCCTAACCAGTTGCTGGCCCGCTGGCTAGTGGCCATCTTGGCGACGAAATCTACGACAAACACCGCTGGTCTGGTTGCTCCAGACTGGCCCTTGCTCCCCTCCAAAGGAGCAATCCCTCTGACCTTGCTGGTCAGAACCAACAGCTGATTTCCGAATCCTCCTGCAATTGCTTTTGCCAAGGCTTGTTTGCTTCGATCAAGTCGCCGACACCGCCGACAGCGAGAGCGTGCGTGGGACAGCTCGTGAGCCGACTCCTGGACGTCGTCGACCTTCAGGGACCACGTGGCTGCAGAGACAAGCTACCCCTCATCACCTGTTTGCACCCGACATCGCCTGGTACCCACCTGGTGCCACGCTGGTCACTGGCTAGTGACTGTGAACACTGTCCCCTCTGCTTACAGGTCTTCAACATCTCCGATCCACTCTTGGATCCACTGCATCTCTCCCGGACCGACCGCCTGCAGCATCTTTGTCTTCAAGCTCCACGGAACAGATAGAAGAAACCCGACGCACTTTGAGGCCTATGCACCCGCTTCCTGTGGGTGAGGTAAAGCTGGTACTCCGGTGCCCATGTGTAGTAATACATCTCTAGTGCCTGTGTTCCAAATCTTAAGTTCCTAGTCAACCCGGAAGATCTCCTTTGCAGTAACTTTGTACTTTTTACGCACCCATTGAAACCTATGGGAGCACGCGTGTGACTATTTGCTCTGCACACGCCACCCGTGGACCTCCTGGTCACTAACTGACGTTAGCTCCTTGTAGGCCCAGCGATTCTAGAGGCCCTAGGCCTTTTCCCTTTTCTGTTCGTGGTACTTATACCACTATTTTAGTATATGGTTTGAGTGGCCACCAGGGCCTATCCATATAACGTGCAACTTCTGTGTATTCTGTGATAATCTTGTTTGACGATTTGTGCTCCTGTGCTCATAAAGAGACTAGGGGTTACTTTGAGAAATAAATACATATATATTTTGAATATATATCTGTGTGGTGTCCTTTCATTGGTATAAAAGGGGGTTACATTTGGTAAAACAGCTGGCTTAACACGCTTCACGAGTTTAGCCTCAAAGACTGCTTAGCCTACGCTACCACTAGGGCAGCTAGTCCGAAAAGGTTGACTTACAACCACACCATAAGGGTTGCTCGGCATGGTACAAGGTGATCACTTTAACTAGTGAGCATCATATACCAGGCCAACTTCTCACAATAAGGATAAAAATAAGCAAGGGGTAGTGGAGTGATGTTTGTGTTGGGCAAAAAAGGTTGTACCTGCTGGATGTATTTTGCAGCCTGTGTGTCCTTAAAGTTAACAATCCCCCGATATGTCTTTATTCCTTCTGCCCACCCAGCTGACTCTCCGAACAAACAGAATTTTGGTATGGGTATAAGGAGGGAGTGGTCGATTAGTATTGAGCCAGTGCATTGTTTTGTTCTTCAACTCAAGGTATGACTCAGTGGTTTTTCCTTCCAAGCCAGGTACCCCCGTCAGTATAATAACATATGGTGAAGATTCTGGTGGAAGGTCTAAAGTGGGTAGCTTGAGGATATCACCTTGGATGGGATCAGATCTATTTTCTATTACATTTATATTCTGTACCATGACATTATTTGCTTTTGCATTGACGTCAGAAGATTTCTGCGGGGGCTTTACTCCTGTATGTGAATTTTTAGGACCACTAACACTTGTAGTATTTTCAATACAAACAATATCTTCGCATTTGTCCCGGGATAATCCCGGGTGCCGATCCAGAGAGGGCATAGACAAGGAGGAAAAGGTTTTCTCTTTTGAGTTGCTTACAAGGTTAGCAGGGGGAGGATGTTCACAGAGCTCTCTAAGTAAATCTGTCTTCAAAGATTGATTGAATTCAAGATTAGTTAAGGCGATCTGTTCTAATTTCTTGAGACGCTCCTCTATATTAATAAGTCTATCCAGGATCGGGCAGGTTGAGTATTCAAAAACTTCCCTTATTTTGAAATATAAACCATCATCTAGTTGCCTGGTTAGATCTGAAGTTGCTTCAGTCAAAGGTTGGTCAACAGCACCCAGAATATTATTAGGTGCAGGTTTAGTACTTTTAGATTTTGTCGATCTGAATTGACTCCCCTTTTTCCCTCGTGGAGCAGCCTTCTGTTTTGGTTTAGCTCCTGAGATTAAGGCAGAGGAGGGGGAGGAGGAGATAACCTCAGAATTTGCGTGTATTTGTGCTCGGGTAGATACGCCTTCTGATTGGTTGGTCACAACATCAGCCAAAGTAGTTACAGGCCTAGTTGTGCTTCTAGCATCTTTACCCCTCTTTCCAAGGTTAAATCCGTACTGATATCAATGCTTTCGCCCTCACTAATCGTGCAATCAGGTAAAATAGGATTTGTGATATTTACCCCAGGTGTAACAGATAGAGCGATTTTCCCTAAGGATGAACGCTTGGTGGTAAGAGGATCCAACGAGAGACGACGCTCTGTGAGATCTATTTCTCGTTCTAATAAATTAGCAGCTCTTACAATAAAATTGTCCAAAGTTCCTGCCATAGTGGTGCCAACTACGGTACTTTTGACCCTAGACATTCCTCCCACCGTTTTCATTATGGTTGCTTCTATCAATTACACTAACAAAATGCACAGGGGGTAGCCCAGCCCAGCGTCTCCAGTCTCGAACGGCCTCAAACGGCCCGCTCTTTGCCCGGTCTTCGCCCCGTGCTGCGTCCCGTGCGCGTCCCGCTAGCGCGTGCAGTCAGGGGACTTAAATTAGTGGAAGATCCGAAAGGAGGCGTGGCCAGGAAGAGCAACCAGGTGTGCTGGATGAAATCGGCAGAAAGCACCCTGGTCCTCGCAGTCCCGGAAATCAAAGCCCCCACAGCGTCCCTTCAAAATGCAGCACAAGCGTCCCCTTAGGTCTGGTTACACGAGCAAGGTGAAAATCCGTCTCCAATATGTAGAGTTAACGCCCACGAGTGGCTCCCGCGAAGCGGGGGCCACGAGGCGTGGAGTAGCAGAGGGAGGCGGGGCCAGGAAGAGCAACCAGGTGTGCTGGATGAAATCAGCAGAAAGCACCCTGGTCCTCGCAGTCCCGGAAATCAAAGCCCCCACAGCGTCCCTTCAAAATGCAGCACAAGCGTCCCCACAGGTCTGGTTACACGAGCAAGGTGAAAATCCGGCTCCAATATGTAGAGTTAACGCCCACGAGCGGCTCCCGCGAAGCGGGGGCCGCGAGGCGTGGAGTAGCAGAGGGAGGCGGGGCCAGGAAGAGCAACCAGGTGTGCTGGATGAAATCGGCAGAAAGCACCCTGGTCCTCGCAGTCCCGGAAATCAAAGCCCCCACAGCGTCCCTTCAAAATGCAGCACAACCGTCCCCACAGGTCTGGTTACACGAGCAAGGTGAAAATCCGGCTCCAATATGTAGAGTTAACGCCCACGAGCGGCTCCCGCGAAGCGGGGGCCGCGAGGCGTGGAGTAGCAGAGGGAGGCGGGGCCAGGAAGAGCAACCAGGTGAGCTGGATGAAATCGGCAGAAAGCACCCTGGTCCTCGCAGTCCCGGAAATCAAAGCCCCCACAGCGTCCCTTCAAAATGCAGCACAAGCGTCCCCACAGGTCTGGTTACACGAGCAAGGTGAAAATCCGGCTCCAATATGTAGAGTTAACGCCCACGAGCGGCTCCCGCGATGCGGGGGCCGCAAGGCGTGGAGTAGCAGAGGGAGGCGGGGCCAGGAAGAGCAACCAGGTGTGCTGGATGAAATCGGCAGAAAGCACCCTGGTCCTCGCAGTCCCGGAAATCAAAGCCCCCACAGCGTCCCTTCAAAATGCAGCACAAGCGTCCCCACAGGTCTGGTTACACGAGCAAGGTGAAAATCCGTCTCCAATATGTAGAGTTAACGCCCACGAGCGGCTCCCGCAAAGCGGGGGCCACGAGGCGTGGAGTAGCAGAGGGAGGCGGGGCCAGGAAGAGCAACCAGGTGTGCTGGATGAAATCAGCAGAAAGCACCCTGGTCCTCGCAGTCCTGGAAATCAAAGCCCCCACAGCGTCCCTTCAAAATGCAGCACAAGCGTCCCCACAGGTCTGGTTACACGAGCAAGGTGAAAATCCGGCTCCAATATGTAGAGTTACCGCCCACGAGCGGCTCCCGCGAAGCGGGGGCCGCGAGGCGTGGAGTAGCAGAGGGAGGCGGGGCCAGGAAGAGCAACCAGGTGTGCTGGATGAAATCGGCAGAAAGCACCCTGGTCCTCGCAGTCCCGGAAATCAAAGCCCCCACAGCGTCCCTTCAAAATGCAGCACAAGCGTCCCCACAGGTCTGGTTACACGAGCAAGGTGAAAATCCGGCTCCAATATGTAGAGTTAACGCCCACGAGCGGCTCCCGCGATGCGGGGGCCGCGAGGCGTGGAGTAGCAGAGGGAGGCGGGGCCAGGAAGAGCAACCAGGTGTGCTGGATGAAATCGGCAGAAAGCACCCTGGTCCTCGCAGTCCTGGAAATCAAAGCCCCCACAGCGTCCCTTCAAAATGCAGCACAAGCGTCCCCACAGGTCTGGTTACACACACAATCACACCCACAGCCACACACACAATCACACACAACCACACACACAACCACGCACACAACCACACACACAACCACACACACAACCACACACACACACAACCACACACACACAACCACACACACAACCACACATACAACCACACACATAACCACACCCACATAACCACATCCACAACCACGCACACACACAACCACACACAACCACACAACCATGCACACAACCACAACCAAACACACATACACACACAACACACACAACCACACACAACACACACAACCCCACACACAACCCCACACACAACCACACACACACAACCACACACATAACCACACACACAACCACACACACAACCACAACTATACACACAACTTCTTCTTGTTTGTTTTGGTCATTTTGACCCTTTTTTAAATTGCCCCTTACCTGCACCATAAATCGTGCCCCTTCACCGCCGTTTTGGCGGGTCTGGTCTTGGGGTGGGTGCCTGGTTCGTTTTTGGCGGACATCTTGGAGTGGGGTGAGTGGATTGAGGCTTTTCCAGCTGACAGCGCTTGAATGCACATGTGACGCCTGGGAACACCTATTTAAGGCTCCTCCCCTAGCGCAGCGGGATCGCGCAGCGGGCGCGTCCTCGCGTGGCCGGAGTCGTGCCAGAGTCCTGCCCGTCTGCGTCCGTCCGCGCCCGGTTGCGCTGGCTTCGTGGCGATATTTACATCAGGTGCATCTCTAACCATGCTTATGTATACCAGGGAGAGTCTCCTGGCATTTAATACCTGTCTGCCTCCCTGCGCCGAAGTCCGCGGTGACCCTTTGTGTGGCCCCCATCGCTGTGCTTGTGGCGGCTGGCTACTCGAAGCCCCTTCCTGTTTGGGGTCTTGTATAGTGCAGCCTGCCATAAGCAGTAAGGTCTCTTCGCGACATCTCACCATCTGGAATTTAAACGTCAGATCGGCGGTCAAGCATTATCAGGATATTGCTGATCTTGTGGACAATGACCCCCCTGACATCTTTTGTCTGACAGAGACATGGCTGCAAGACACCGATTCTACGGTATTGAATCTGGCGTTCCCCGTTGAGTATTCCATCTACACGCTCAACCGCTCTTCGAGAGGGGGTGGCGTCGCTCTTGCTGTTAAATCGTGCTATTCTTGCGCCTGGAGTGTGCAGAACATCACGGGCTGCGAAAGCGCCCTGTTCAAGGTTGCGGTTACTCCGCATTTTACCTTGTCAGGATTGCTGATTTACCGTCCACCTGGTAGCTCAGTGGCATTTCGAGAGGCTCTCCCTGAGGCGGTTAGTTCACTAGCAGTAGGGTCTGCCAATTTTTCTATCATTGGTGATTTGAATCTCCATTTTGACACTTTGTGTCTTTCTTCTGTGGGAGGGATGGTGGCGGACCTTGAGGCCCTTCAATTGTTCCAGCTGGTCTCGGACCCCACTCATAGTGGTGGCCACACTCTGGACCCCTTTTTTTCTAACTTAGAAGGGGTTACAGTGGCCCCCCCCCTCCCCCTGACCTGGTCAGACCACTCACTCGTGACCATTCACTGTAGTCTTGATGAAGCCCCACTTAAGGTGCCACTGCGAGCCATGCCCAGACGGCGCTGGAGCAAATTAAAGGCGGAAGATCTCCACCGCCTTCTTACTGACGACCCGCTGGGTGCAGTGGAGAACGTGGAGTCTGGTTATGACCATTTCTGCGGATGGGTAACCAGGGCCCTCGACTCCCTTATCCCGATGGTTTCCAGTAAGTGTGGCTCCCGCGCCCCCAGTCCCTGGTATGATGGCAATCTGAGGGCTCTGAAAAGTGTCTGCAGACGTACAGAGAGAGACTGGAGGAAGAGGTATGACAGCAGCAAAAAAACCCTGTATATGGCTGCGGTCAAGTCTTATCACCGCGCGGTTTGTAGAACCCGGGCTGAATACTACGCTCTGGAGTTTCGCAATAGTGGGAATCCTGTTAAAACCATCTTTAAGGCCCTTAAAGACCTTGTGGCAAGGAAGCCGGCCGGTAACTCCATCAGCTCCAATACTCATTGTGAAGCGCTGGCGGCTTTCTTCCTGGAGAAGGTCCAGACCATATATAGGGCCTTCCCCTCCTCCACTGCACAAACCAGTATGGGGCCTCCCATCCGGTTGGATCAGGTGGTGCTAGACTCTCTCCCCTCTCTCTCTTTGGAGTCTTACACGGCCTTGGCTCTCCGAGTTAAGTCGGGGTCGCCGGACGACCCGCTCAAGCCACCTATGTTCAGAGACCAGGTTTTTGCTCGCCCGGTTTGCGACTTAATCAACACGTCGCTATCATCAGGCCAAGTGCCTTTGAAATGGAAGCATGCGGTAGTAATGCCCATTTTGAAAAAACCATCTCTCGACCCTACAAAATCGGAGAACTACCGCCCGATTTCACTTCTCCCGTGGCCAGCCAAACTCGCGGAGGCGCATGTCAACACCGCCCTCTCTGGTCATCTGTTGCGTGCCAACATTCTGGACGACACCCAGAATGGTTTTCGGGCTGGCCACAGTACGGAGACAGCACTGTTATCTATGGTCGAGCACCTTCGGGTAGTTCTGGATGCAGGTCAAACGGCGGCGCTTGTTTTGTTAGACCTAAGCGCCGCCTTTGACACGGTCTCCCATGACATTCTCCTGCAACGTCTTGAGGAGATAGGGGTGATCGGCACTGCACACCAGTGGTTCCGTTCGTTTCTCAGGGATCGTTCCTTCTGTGTGGCGTCCCCGCCCTACCAGTCCAAATGTCATCGTCTGTCTCTTGGGGTCCCACAGGGTTCCTCACTGAGCCCCACGTTGTTTAACATCTACGTGAGGCCGCTGGCTGAGGTTGTGAAGCTCTGTGGTATGACCATGGTGTCGTACGCAGATGACACCCAGCTAGCGGTCACGATCAGCGGGGACTCGGGGGTGGATGCCCCAAGATTCAGAGAAGGACTCAGGGCGGTGGCTGGTTGGATGACGTCCAACTGTCTCCAACTAAACGCCAAAAAAACGGAGGTGATGATCTTTGGGAAGCGGACGGACCTATGGGGAGATACTTGGTGGCCCTCTGAGTTGGGGCCGACCCCCACTCCGGTTGCGGAGATCAAAAACCTTGGTGTTTGGCTGGACCCTTCCCTCAACTTCGTTGGCCACACCAAAAGGACGGCGGCTTGCTGCTTCGGCATCCTGCGCAATCTGCGCCCTGCCCTTAAATACTTCGATGCCGCAACTCGTCAATTGGTGGTGCAAGCAACGGTTTTGGCACGGCTGGACTATGCCAGCTCCCTTTTTATAGGATTAAACCAGGCTGAGTTAACCCGACTTCAAAGAGTGCAGAACGCTGCGGCCAGAGCGATCATAGGTCTTCCTAGGTTTTGCTCGGCCGGTCAATCTTTGCGAGCCTTGCATTGGTTACCCGTTAGGCAGCGGATCCACTTTAAAGTTTTGTGCCTTTCCTTCAAAATTCTGAAGGGCCTATCACCTCCCTTACTGCACCAACTCTTGCGCCCTTACATCCCGGGCCGCACTCTGCGCTCGCTAGACCAAGAATTAGCGGTAGCCCCTCGGTTCAAACTCAGTCGGGTGGGGGGTCGCTCTTTTAAGGTGCGGGCAGCCGCACTCTGGAACGCTCTCCCTTTGAAACTCCGGACCTTTGGTGACCTGCTCTCCTTCCGCAAGGCCGCTAAAACTCATTTATTTTCTGAGCTTTGTTAAATCCTGCACTCCCCAATTTCTTAATAATTATTTCTGTTCCCCAGTTGTGTTGTGTTCGCCACCTTGTCGGTGCGCCGGGACGCTCCTTCGCTGGAGCAGCCGTGCGCAATACAAATAGCACTAACATAACATAACATAACATAACATAACAACCACACACAACCACACACACAACCACACACACACACAACCACACACACAACCACACACACACACACAACCATACACAACCAAACACAACCACACACCCAACCACAGACACACAACCACACACACAACCACACACATAGACAACCACACAAATAACCACACACATAACCATACCCACAACCACACACACAACCACACACACACACACAACCACACCCACAAACACACACACACACACAACCACACACACACAACCACACACATCCACACACACAACCAAACACACAACCACACACACAACCACAACCACACACACAACAACCACACATGTACAACCACACACACACACACAACTATACACACAACCACACACACACAACCAAACACACTCAACCACACCCAACCACACACATAACCACATACCCACACAACCACACCCAACCATACCCACAACCACACACACACAACCACACACCCACACAACCACAACAACACACAACCACACATACAACCACACACACAACCACAACCACACACACACAACCACAACCACACAAACAACCATACACACACACAACCACAACCACACACAATCACACCCACAACCACACACAACAACCACACACAACAACCACACACACAACCACACAAACACACAAACACAACCACACACAACTACACACATAACCCCACACATAACCCCAGACACAACCACAAACACACAACCACACACACACACACAACCACACCCACAACCATACACACACACAACCACAACCACACACAATCACACCCACAACCAAGGTGGAAATCCGGCTCCAATATGTAGAGTTAACGCCCACGAGCGGCTCCCACGATGCGGGGGCCGCAAGGCGTGGAGTAGCAGAGGGAGGCGGGGCCAGGAAGAGCAACCAGGTGTGCTGGATGAAATCGGCAGAAAGCACCCTGGTCCTCGCAGTCCCGGAAATCAAAGCCCCCACAGCGTCCCTTCAAAATGCAGCACAAGCGTCCCCACAGGTCTGGTTACACGAGCAAGGTGAAAATCCGGCTCCAATATGTAGAGTTAACGCCCACGAGCGGCACCCACGAAGCGGGGGCCGCGAGGCGTGGAGTAGCAGAGGGAGGCGGGGCCAGGAAGAGCAACCAGGTGTGCTGGATGAAATCGGCAGAAAGCACCCTGGTCCTCGCAGTCCCGGAAATCAAAGCCCCCACAGCGTCCCTTCAAAATGCAGCACAAGCGTCCCCACAGGTCTGGTTACACACACAATCACACCCACAGCCACACACACAATCACACACAACCACACACACAACCACGCACACAACCACACACACAACCACACACACAACCACACACACACACAACCACACACACACAACCACACACACAACCACACATACAACCACACACATAACCACACCCACACAACCACATCCACAACCACGCACACACACAACCACACACAACCACACAACCATACACACAACCACAACCAAACACACACACACACACACAACACACACAACCACACACAATACACACAACCCCACACACAACCCCACACACAACCACACACACACAACCACACACATAACCACAACCACACACACAACCACACACACAACCACAACCATACACACAACTACACACAACCACACACACACAACCACACACACACACACAACCACACACACAACCACACACACACACAACCATACACAACCAAACACAACCACACACCCAACCACAGACACACAACCACACACACAACCACACACATAGACAACCACACAAGTAACCACACACATAACCATACCCACAACCACACACACAACCACACACACACACAACCACACCCACAAACACACACACACACACAACCACACACACACAACCACACACATCCACACACACAACCAAACACACAACCACACACACAACCACAAACACACACACAACAACCACACATGTACAACCACACACACACACACAACTATACACACAACCACACACATACAACCAAACACACTCAACCACACCCAACCACACACATAACCACATACCCACACAACCACACCCAACCATACCCACAACCACACACACACAACCACACACCCACACAACCACAACAACACACAACCACACATACAACCACACACACAACCACAACCACACACACACAACCACAACCACACAAACAACCATACACACACACAACCACAACCACACACAATCACACCCACAACCACACACAACAACCACACACAACAACCACACACACAACCACACAAACACACAAACACAACCACACACAACTACACACATAACCCCACACATAACCCCAGACACAACCACAAACACACAACCACACACACACACACACAACCACACCCACAACCATACACACACACAACCACAACCACACACAATCACACCCACAACCACACACACACAATCACACACACAACCACGCACACAACTACACACACAACCACACACACAACCACACACACAACCACACACACACAACCACACACACAACCACACGCACAACCACACAACCACACCCAACCACACACACAAACACACACAACCACACACCCAACCATACCCACAACCACACACACAACCATAAACAGACACAAAGACACAATCACACGTACGCAACCACACACACACAACCACACACACACACAACCACACACACAACACACAACCACACACACAACCACGCACACATATCCGCACACACACAACCATACACACAACCATACACACACACCACACCCAACCACACCCAACTGCACACACACAACCACACATACAACCACAACCACACACACAACCGCACACACAACCACACACATAACCACACACACAACCACACACAACCCACACAACCACGCACACAACCACACACATACACAACCACACCTAACCACACAACCACACCCACAACCACACACAGACAACAACAACCACACATACAACCACACACACAACCACACACACACACAACCACACACACACATCCACAACCACACACACAAACACACACCCACACATGACTACACACAACCAATCACACAAACACAAACAACCACACCCACACCATACACACACACAGCCACAACCACACACAACCACACCCACAACCACACACACAACCACAACCAAACACACTCACACACAACCACACACACACAACCACACACAACAACCACACACACACAACCATACACACAACCACACACAACTACACACATAACCCCACACACAACCCCAGACACAACCACACACACACATCCACACACACACACAATCACACCCACAACCACACACACACAACCACACACCCAACCACAGACACACAACCACACACATAACCACACACATAGACAACCACACAAATAACCACACACATATAACCATACCCACAACCACACACACAACCACACACACACACAACCACACCCACAACCACACACACACACACACACAACCACACACACAACCACACACATCCACACACACAACCAAACACACAACCACACACACAACCACAACCACACACACAACAACCACACATGTACAACCACACACACACACAACTATACACACAACCACACACACACAACCAAACACACTCAACCACACCCAACCACACACACAACCACATACCCACACAACCACACCCAACCACAACCACACACACACAACCACACACCCACACAACCACAACCACACCCAACCACACACACAACCACACACAACCACAACCACACACACAACCACACCCACAACCACACACACAACCATACACACACACAACCACAACCACACACAATCACACCCACAACCACACACAACAACCACACACAACAACCACACACACAACCACACAAACACAACCACACACAACTACACACATAACCCCACACATAGCCCCAGACACAACCACAAACACACAACCACACACACACACACAACCACACACACAACCACACACACAACCATACACACACACAACCACAACCACACACAATCACACCCACAACCACACACACACACACAATCACACATACAACCACGCACACAACTACACACACAACCACACACACAACCACACACACACAACCACACACACACAACCACACACACAACCACACACAACCACACAACCACACCCAACCATACACACAAACACACACAACCACACACCCAACCACACCCACAACCACACACACAACCATAAACAGACACAAAGACACAATCACACGTACGCAACCACACACACAACCACACACACACACAACCACACACACAACCACAACCACACACACAACACACAACCACACACACAACCATGCACTTATACAACCGCACACACACAACCATACACACAACCACACACACACACCACACCCAACCACACCCAACTGCACACACACAACCATACACACAACCACAACCACACACACAACCGCACACACAACCACACACACAACCACACACACAACCACACACAACCCACACAACCAGACCCACAACCACACACACATACACAATCACGCCTAACCACACAACCACACCCACGACCACACACAGACAACAACCACACACACACACAACCATACACACAACCACACACACACACAACCACACACACACATCCACAACCACACACACAAACACACACCCACACATGACTACACACAACCACACACACAAACACACACAACCACACCCACACCATACACACACACAGCCACAACCACACACAACCACACCCACAACCACACACACAACCATAACCAAACACACTCACACACAACCACACACACACAACCACACACAACAACCACACACACAACCACACACACAACCACACACAACTACACACATAACCCCACACACAACCACAGACACAACCACACACACACATCCACACACACACACAATCACACCCACAACTATACACATACACAACCACAACCACACACAATCAACCACAACCACACACACAATCATACACAACCACACACACAACCACGCACACAACCACACACACAACCACACACACAACCACACACACATACAACCACACACACACAACCACACACACAACCACAAAAATAACCACACCCAACCACACACACAACCACACACAACCACACCGACAACCACAAACAACCACACACACAACCATAATCAGACACAAAGACACAATCACACATACACAACCACACACACACAACCACTCAATCACACACACACACACACACAACCACACACACACAACCACACACACACAACCACACACAACCACACAACCACAATCCCACACACAACCAAACACACACAACCACAACCACACACACAACCACACCCAAAACCACACACACAACCACACCCATACACAACCACATACAACCACACACACACCACACACACAACCACACACAACCACACAAACAACCACAACCACACACTAAACTACACACACAACCACAACCACACACAACCACACACACAACCACAAACACACACAACCACACCCACACCCACAGCCATACACCCACAACCACACACACAACCACAACCACACAAACAACCACACACACAACCACAACCACACACACACAACACAAGCAACCACACACACACACAACCACACACACAACCACACCAAACCACACACCCACACATCCCCACAACCACACCCGCACCCACAAACGCACCCACACACAACCACACACATAACCACAACCACACACACAACCATACACACAACCACACACGCACAAAACCACACCCAACCACACCCAACCACACACACAACCACACACACAACCACACACACAACACACACAACCACAACCACACACACAACCACACACACAACCACAACCACACACCCAACCACACACACAACCATGCACACAACCACACACAACCCCCACACCCACACAACCACACCCACAACCACACCCACATACTCAACCACACCTAACCACACAACCACACCCACATCCACACGCAACCACATACACACACACAACCACACACACACAACCACACACACAACCACACACACACAAAACCACACACACATATCCACAACCACACACACAACCACACACACACACATAACTACACACAACCACACACACAACCACACACAACCATACACACAACCACACCCACACCATACACACACACAATCACACACAACCACACCGACAACCACACCCAACCCCCACACCCAGACAACCACACACACACATCCACACCCACACACACAACAACACACACACATAACCACACACAACCACACACACAACCACACACAACCACACACACAACCATACATAACCCCCACACAACCACAACCACACACACAACCACACCTAACCACACAACCACACCCACAACCACACACATACAACCACAACCACACACACACATAACCACACACACACACAACCACACACACATCCACAACCACACACACAACCACACACCCATACATAACCACACACAACCACACACACAACCACACCTACACCATACACACACACAACCACAACCACACACAACCACACCCACAACCACACACACACAACCACAACCAAACACACTCACACACACAACCACACACAACAACCACACACAACAACCACACACACAACCACACACAACTACACACATAACTCCACACATAACCCCAGACACAACCACACACACACACACACAACCACACACACAACCACAACCACAACCATACACACACACAACCACAACCATACACAATCACACCCACAACCACACACACACAATCACACACACAACCACGCACACAACTACACACACAACCACACACACAAACACACACACAACCACACACACAACCACACACACAACCACACAAACAACCACACAAACAACCACATCCAACCACACACACAAACACACACAAACACACACCCAACCACACCCACAACCACACCCACAACCATAATCAGACACAAAGATACAATCACACATACACAACCACACACACACAACCACTCAATCCCACACACACACAACCACACAAACACAACCACACCCAACCACACAAACACAATCCCACACACAACCAAACACACAATGCCACACACACAACCACACACACACAACCACACCCAAAACCACACACACAACCATACCCACACACAACCACGCAAAACCACACACACACCACACACACAACCACACAAACAACCACAAACACACACAACCACACACACAACTATACCCACAACCACACACAACCACACACACAACCACAATCACACACAACCACACACACAACCACACATACAACCACACAATCAACCACACCCACAACCACACACAACCACACCCATACCCACAACCACACACCCAAAACCACACACACAACCACAACCACACACAACCACACCCACAACCACACCCACAACCACACACATACAACCACAACCAAACACACTCACACACACAACCACACACAACAACCACACACAACAACCACACACACAACCACACACACAACCACACACAACTACACACATAACCCCACACATAACACCAGACACAACCACACACACACAACCACACACACACACACAACCACATACACAACCACACCCACACCCATACACACACACAACCACAACCACACACAATCACACCCACAACCACACACACAAAATCACACACACAACCACGCACACAACTACACACATAACCACACACACAACCACACACACAACCACACACACAACCACACACACAACCACACAAACAACCACACACAACCACACCCACAAACACACACACAACCACACCCACAACCACACACGCAACCATAATCAGATACAAAGACACAATCACACATACACAACCACACACACACAACCACTCAATCCCACACACACACAACCACACACACACACAACCACACCCAATCACACAACCACAATCCCACACATAACCAAACACACAACACCACACACACAACCACAACCACACACACAACCACACCCAAAACCACACACACAACCATACCCACAACCACACACAACCACACACACAACCACAATCACACACACAACCACACACACAACCACACAATCAACCACACCCACAACCACACACAACCACACCCATACCCACAACCACACACCCACAACCACACACACAACCACAACCACACACACAACCACACACACAACCACAACCACACACACACAACATAAGTAACTACACACACACAACCACACACACAACCACACACAACCACACATCCACACACACCCACAACCACACACACAACTACACCCACAACCACACACAACCACACACACAACCACAATCACACACACAACCACACACACAACCACACAATCAACCACACCCACAACCACACACAACCACACCCATACCCACAACCACATACCCACAACCACACACACAACCACAACCACACACACAACCACACACACAAGCACAACCACACACACACAACATAAGTAACCACACACACACAACCACACACACAACCACACACAACCACACATCCACACACACCCACAACCACACCCACACCCACACCCACAAACGCACCCACACACAACCACACACATAACCACAACCACACACAAGCACACACACAAGCATACACACAACCACACATACACAACCATACACACAACCACACACACACACACAACCACACACAACCACACACACACAACCACACACACAACCACACACACAACACACACAACCACAACCACACACACAACCGCACACACAACCACAACCATGCACCCAACCACATACACAACCATGCACACAACCACGCATAACCCCCACACCCAGACAACCACACACACATAACCACACACACAACCACACACAACCACACATCCACACACACCCACAACCACACCCATACCCACAAACACACCCACACACAACCACACACATAACCACAACCATACACAAGCACACACACTAGCACACATACAACCACACACACACAACCATACACACAACCACACACACACAAGCACACACAACCACTCTCACACAACCACACAAACAACCACACACACACAACCACAACCACACACACAACCACACACATAACCACAACCACACACAAGCACACACACAAGCACACACAAGCACACCCAGACAACCACACACACAACCACACACACACACACATAACCACACACACACATCCACAACCACACACACAACCCGATACAACCACACACACAACCACACACACACAATACACACACAACCACAACCACAAACAACCACACCCACAACCACACACACACAACCACAACCAAACACACTCACACACACAACCACACACACACACACAACCACACACAACAACCACACACACAACCACACAACAACACACATAACCCCACACACAACCCCAGACACAACCACACACACACAACCACACACAAACACAACTACACACACAACCACACCCACAACCATACACACACACAACCACAACCACACACACAACCACACAAACAACCACACAAACAACCACACACAACCACACACACAAACACACACAACCACACACACAACCACAGGCACAACCACACACACAACCACAACCACACACACAACCACACAAACAACCACACACACACAACCACACACACAACCACACACACACAACCACAACCACACCCAACCATACCCACAACCACACACACACAACCACAACCACACACACAACCACACACACACAACCACACACAGCCCCACACACAACCCCAGACACAACAACACACACACAACCACACACAACAACCACACACACAACCACACACACACAACCACACACACAAGCACACACATACAACCACACACAACTCCATACCCACAACCACACACACACAACCACAACCACATACAAACCACACATACAACCACACACACAACAACACCCACACAACCACATCCACAACCACACACTCACAACCACAACCACACACAACGAAACACACACACACACACAACACACACAAGAACCACACACACAACCACACATACAACCACACACACAACCACACCCACACATCCACATCCACAACCACACACAAACACAACCACACACAACAACACAACCACACACACACAACCACAACCAAACACACACACACACACAACCACACACAACACACATAACCACACACACAACCCCACACATAACCCCACACACAACCACACACAACCACACACATAACCACAACCACACACACAACCACACACACAACCAGAACCATACACACACACACACACAACCACACACAACACACATAACCACACACACAACCCCACACATAACCCCACACACAACCATACACAACCACACACATAACCACAACCACACACACAACCACACACACAACCAGAACCATACACACAACCACACACAACCACACACACAAAACCACACACAACCACACACCCAACCACAGACACACAACCACACACACAACCACACACATAGACAACCACACAAACAACCACACACACATAACCATACCCACAACCACACCCACAAAAACACACACACACACAATCACAACCACAACCACACACACACACACACACAACCACACACACACAACCACACACATCCACACACACAACCAAACACACAACCACACACACAACCACAACCACACACACAACAACCACAACCACACACAACCACACACACACACACACACAACTATACACACAATCACACACACACAACCACACACACTAACCCACAACCAACCACACACATAACCACATATCCACACAACCACACCCAACCACACCCACAACCACACACACACAATCATACACACAACCACACACACAACCAAACACACAACCACACACACAACCACACACACAACCACACACACACAACCACACACACAACCACACACACAACCACACAAACAACCACACCCAACCACACACAAACACACACAACCACAGACACAACCACACACACAACCACAACCACACACACACAACCACACAAACAACCACACACACAACCACACCCACAACCACACACACACAACCACAACCACACACAACCATACCCACAACCACACACAACCACACACACACAACCACAACCACACACATAACCACACACACAACCCCAGACACAACAACACACACACAACCACACACAACAACCACACACACAACCACACACACAAGCACACACATACAACCACACACACAACCTCATACACACAACCACACACACACACAACCACAACCACATACAAACCACACATACAACCACACACACAACCACACCCACACAACCACATCCACAACCACACTCACACACAACCACAACCACACACAACCAAACACACACACACACACAACAACACACACAAGAACCACACACACAAACACACACACAACCACACACACACAACCACATCCACAACCACACACACACACACAACCACATACACAACCACAACCAAACACACACACACACACACACACACAACACACACAACCACACACAACACACACAACCACACACACAACCCCACACACAACCACACACACACAACAACACACATAACCACAACCACACACACAACCATAACCATACACTCAACCACACACAACCACACACACACACAACCACACACACACAACCACACACACAACCACACACACAACCACACACAACCACATACAACCACACACCCAACCACAGACACACAACCACACACACAACCACACACATAGAAAACCACACAAACATCCACACACACATAACCACACCCACAACCACACCCACAACCAAACACACACATACAACCACAACCACACCCACAACCACACACACACACACACACACAACCACACACACACACAACCACACACATCCACACACACAACCAAACACACAACCATACACCCAACCACAACCACACACACAACAACCACAACCACACACAACCACACACACACAACCACACATACAACTATACACACAACCACACACACACAACCACACACACTCAACCACACCCAACCACACACACAACCACATACCCACACAACCACACCCAACCACACCCACAACCACACACACACAACCACACACCCACACAACCACAACCACACCCAACCACACATACAACCACACACACAACCACAACCACACAACCACATCCACAACCACACACTCACAACCACAACCACACACAACCAAACACACACACACACACAACACACACAAGAACCACACACACAACCATACATACAACCACACACACAACCACACCCACACATCCACATCCACAACCACATACAAACACAACCACACACAACAACACAACCACACACACACAACTACAACCAAACACACACACACACAACCACACACAACATACATAACCACACACACAACCCCACACATAACCCCACACACAACCACACACAACCACACACATAACCACAACCACACACACAACCACACACACAACCAGAACCATACACACACACACACACAACCACACACACCACACATAACCACACACACAACCCCACACATAACCCCACACACAACCACACACAACCACACACATAACCACAACCACACACACAACCACACACACAACCAGAACCATACACACAACCACACACAACCACACACACAAAACCACACACAACCACACACCCAACCACAGACACACAACCACACACACAACCACACACATAGACAACCACACAAACAACCACACACACATAACCATACCCACAACCACACCCACAAAAACACACACACACACAATCACAACCACAACCACACACACACACACACACACAACCACACACACACAGCCACACACATCCACACACACAAACAAACACACAACCACACACACAACCACAACCACACACACAACAACCACAACCACACACAACCACACACACACACACACACACAACTATACACACAACCACACACACACAACCACACACACTAACCCACACCCAACCACACACATAACCACATATCCACACAACCACACCCAACCACACCCACAACCACACACACACACAATCATACACACAACCATACACACAACCAAACACACAACCACACACACAACCACACACACACAACCACACACACAACCACACACACAACCACACAAACAACCACACCCAACCACACACAACCATAGACACAACCACACACACAACCACAACCACACACACACAACCACACAAACAACCACACACACAACCACACCCACAACCACACACACACACAACCACAACCACACACAACCATACCCACAACCACACACAACCACACACACACAACCACAACCACACACATAACCACACACACAACCCCAGACACAACAACACACACACAACCACACACAACAACCACACACACAACCACACACACAAGCACACACATACAACCACACACACAACCTCATACACACAACCACACACACACACACAACCACAACCACATACAAACCACACATACAACCACACACACAACCACACCCACACAACCACATCCACAACCACACTCACACACAACCACAACCACACACAACCAAACACACACACACACACACAACAACACACACAAGAACCACACACACAAACACACACACAACCACACACACACAACCACATCCACAACCACACACACACAACCACACAACCACATACACAACCACAACCAAACACACACACACACACACACACAACACACACAACCACACACAACACACACAACCACACACACAACCCCACACACAACCACACACACACAACAACACACATAACCACAACCACACACACAACCACACTGTAGGAAGGTGGATATCTGACTATGGTTACCCCCAAATTTTTGCCTAGTGTCTAGCTGGTTTTTCGACTTAGTTGGCCTGAGATCCTGCCATTCAGGCTCTCAGGCTATCTGCTCTCTCTGTAAAATGGACTCCATGTACCCTAGGTACATACCCAATTGGTTGGATCACCCTGTCAGCCCCTGTACCAGTGTACACTAGGTACCCAGGGCATTGGTGTATCCA
This sequence comes from Triturus cristatus, assembly GCF_964204655.1. Taxonomy (NCBI): domain Eukaryota; kingdom Metazoa; phylum Chordata; class Amphibia; order Caudata; family Salamandridae; genus Triturus; species Triturus cristatus. The sequence goes on along the minus strand of NW_028187954.1, from coordinate 40,334 downwards.
AGGCCTGCCAGGGGCTGAAGCATGTATTATGCCACCCCAGGCTTGGCCTAACAATCTGACACAACTGGCTGATCACTCAGCTGGGGTAAGTTGGTGTAATCACCTCTTACTTAGGTGTAGTATACCTATACCTAAACTTAAATGGGACACCTGGTAACCTATAAGTCACTCCTATGGCAGGCCTTAACAATCCTGAAGGCAGAGTGCTTGGTTCCATGTGAGATGGTGCTCTGGCATGAGCTGAGCCTGTCTGCAGTGGTCGGAACAACTTCCTTCTACTGTTTCCAGATATCGTCATACCATATACTCTTAAGTGCATTATGAACCTCGCGGTTAAATGCTATCTTTGGTTTGGCTTTATCAAAACATGTCGAGTAAGGTGTCATACGAATTGGAATACTAACCCCTCGCCAATTCTGGCGACGGGGTTAGCATTCCACCCTTCTAGAGGGACACGACATGTACAGTACCTGAAACCCGGGTAAAATCAGACATAGCCTCAGCTCCACAAAATGGATGCTGCCACCACAGACACAAGTCTGCCCTCCTGCTGCTGGGAGTCCTTCCAGCTTGGGAGGTGTGGACAAAGGGTTTCCTGCCAGGGGAGGTGCGTGCACCACCCCAGACAGGATTTTGTGTATTGGTCAGGTAGGGCTTGAAAGAAACCAGACATGCCTGTGGCTCACAAGGAGCCTCGGTGCATATGCCAGTTCAAACCGGTCCTGGGGCACACCAGTCCCGGGCCTGGGGCGAGCTGGACAAAGGATTGGGGGTGTAACCACCCCCCTTCCTGGTCCCACCCATAGGGAGGGACCTAGCAGGTAGTCCGGCCCCTAGAATCCGAATAAAGGTAGGAGCTGTGTCCTAAGACTTCAGACATCCTGGAATCAACTTGAAACTAAGAAGAAGACGGGAACTTCGACATTCTGCTGCACAGAAGACTGAAGAAAATCTCCCCTGTGGTCAGGGAGTGACCACCTTGCTAACGCAAGCACCATCCAGCGAATCAACGTCTGCTTTGCCGCCGCCTCCCGCCGGAGCCCGAGCCCAGAGACTGACAAGACCTGGACCTCCAGACCTCTCACCGCCCGATCCACAGTCCCTGAAAAGAGGAGACCCGTGGAGGCACCGAGACACGTGGAGCCAGCCATCTTGGAACGACTACGACAAGCTGACCAGTGCAACAACCGAGGCTCCCTCCAAGTTGTGCTTTGGGTCCTGAGAAGCCCAACCCTCGAGCAGCATCTGCACCAAAGGTGAGCCCTCCAGCATCTCCACGATCTGCGTGGGGCCCTTCTGCATTTTGCCACTCGACGCGCCTAACCGGTTGCTGGCCCGCTGGCTAGTGGCCATCTTGGCGACGAAATCTACGACAAACACCGCTGGTCTGGTTGCTCCAGACTGGCCCTTGCTCCCCTCCAAAGGAGCAATCCCTCTGACCTTGCTGGTCAGAACCAACAGCTGATGTCCGAATCCTCCTGCAATTGCTTTTGCCAAGGCTTGTTTGCTTCGATCAAGTCGCCGACACCGCCGACAGCGAGAGCCTGCGTGGGACAGCTCGTGAGCCGACTCCTGGACGTCGTCGACCTTCAGGGACCACGTGGCTGCGGAGACAAGCTACCCCTCATCACCTGTTTGCACCCGACATCGCCTGGTACCCACCTGGTGCCACGCTGGTCACTGGCTAGTGACTGTGAACACTGTCCCCTCTGCTTACAGGTCTTCAACATCTCCGATCCACTCTTGGATCCACTGCATCTCTCCCGGACCGACCGCCTGCAGCATCTTTGTCTTCAAGCTCCACGGAACAGATAGAAGAAACCCGACGCACTTCGAGGCCTATGCACCCGCTTCCTGTGGGTGAGGTAAAGCTGGCACACCTGTGCCCAAGTGTAGTAATACATCTCTAGTGCCTGTGTTCCAAATCTTAAGTTCCTAGGTCATCCGGAAGATTCCTTTTGCAGTAACTTTGTACTTTTTACGCACCCATTGAAACCTATGGGAGCACGCGTGTGACTATTTGCTCTGCACACGCCACCCGTGGACCTCCTGGTCACTAACTGACGTTAGCTCCTTGTAGGCCCAGCGATTCTAGAGGCCCTAGGCCTTTTCCCTTTTCTGTTCGTGGTACTTATACCACTATTTTAGTATATGGTTCGAGTGGCCACCAGGGCCTATCCATATAAAGTGCAACTTCTGTGTATTCTGTGATAATCTTGTTTGACGATTTGTGCTCCTGTGCTCATAAAGAGACTAGGGGTTACTTTGAGAAATAAATACATATATATTTTGAATATATATCTGTGTGGTGTCCTTTCATTGGTATAAAAGGGGGTTGCATTTGGTAAAACAGCTGGCTTAACACGCATCACGAGTTTAGCCTCAAAGACTGCTTAGCCTACGCTACCACTAGGGCAGCTAGTCCGAAAAGGTTGACTTACAACCACACCATAAGGGTTGCTTGGCATGGTACAAGGTGATCACTTTAACTAGTGAGCATCATATACCAGGCCAACTTCTCACATTGGTGAGCAGCGGTTGGATTTGAGCTTGCTGTGTTTTACCATTGTAATCTCTTGGTTACCAATTGAAAGATCACATAGGTACCTGTAGGTACATATAAAACAAGATTAGATATACTTAAGTTCTACTGAACTTAGTTGTTGTAGAGCAAAGGGAGTAGCACACCCTGATTACAACTACTAGATAGGTTTAGTAGGTAAACCCAAGTGTAGGTAGATTGCAACACATCCACCCACACTTAAGAGCAATGGCCGGGGCAGAGGGGTCCACTGTACCCATCTCTGTTGAGAGTGACCCCCAGAGGGCACCATCCAGCTTTGCTACCCTTAATCAGAATGAGCTCAGGCATTTGGCAACTCTTAGAGGCCTTAAACAGCCCAAGAACCCAAACTCTGCTGAGCTCAGAGAGCTCTTACAGAATGATGAGAATCAGAGAGCACTCAAGAAAGCTTCCCAGTTAGCCCCCTTAGGGACAGGAACAGGAGGCCCCCCTTCTGAAGGTGCCACTGAAGTACCCCTTCCCAATAGTCACCCCTTAGATGGGATGCCTACCACAGAGGATGAGAGTGAAAAGGATACTGACAGTAGTGAGGATGAAGGGAGAACTAGCCCAGTGCCAAGTATTATACTTGGCCCAGCTAAACCAAGGCTATTGGGGACTGACAGTGGGTTCAACCCACTGGATCTCCCCAGTGGACTTAACACAGGGCTTGGAAGGCAAAGGAATCGCTCAGGTGACTCCAATGCTTCCCATGGCTCTAGAGGCTCTCAAGGTCACTCCAGGAGAAGGATGACCACCCCTCAGAGGAGGGAACATGAGGCCAAGATGCAAGAGGCTCAGCTGAGGATCAGGAAGCAGGAGCTAGAAGTAGCCCTGATGGAAGAGAAACTTAGCAAGGCTAGACAGCATAAAGAGAGTGGGTCTATACCCACTGGTGGCAGCATTGTCCCTAAGGACAAAGATAGGGTCTTTGATAATAGGAACCTGTCTAAGGTTGTGCCCCCCTACAAAAGTGGGGATGATATCCACAAATGGATAACTGCTCTTGAGAGAGCCTGCAAAGTACAGCAGGTTCCTGAAGACCAGTGGGCAGCAATCCTCTGGCTCTCCTTTGAAGGAAGAGGCAGAGACAGACTCCTCACTGTTAGGGAGGAGGATGTCAGAAACTACAGAGTCCTGAAGAGTGTCCTAGTTGATGGGTTAGGCTTAACCACTGAACAGTACAGGTTAATGTTCAGAGACACCCAGAAGACACAGACTCAGGACTGGTCTGAATATGTTGAATGTGCCACTAAGGCTTTGGAGGGTTGGTTGCTGGGAAGTAAGGTATCTGATTATACAGGATTGTACAATTTGATGATGAGAGAACAGATTTTAAGTAACTGTCAAAACCAGCTCCTCCATCAACACCTGGTAGACTCAGATTTGACCTCTCCCCAAGAATTGGGAAAGAGGGCAGATAAATGGGTCAGGACCAGGATCAGGCCTAAGAATCAGGGTGGTGACCAAAAGAAAGATACCACCAAACCTCAAGAGAAGGGTGGGGATAAAGCAAAAGAGAAATCTTCCTCAGGGCCCCAAAACTCCACACAGGGTGGTGGGTCCCAAGCTCCCTCCTCTACCACAGCTAAAAAGCCCTACTGCCATGAGTGTAAAACTCCTGGGCATTGGAAAACTGACAGCGGTTGCCCAAGGGCTAAAAACAAAACTGTTCCTCCAATTACTCCTGTCACACCACCTATTACTGTCAGCAGTAATCCCCCAGGTGGTGGGAGTGCCCCCAGAAATCTGGGTGGGTTTACTTGGGGAACACAGGGGGACCCTGGCTTAGCCAATTCCCCTACAGCAACCACTCTTGTCTGTGATGGTGGCATGGGGTTTGCCAACTTCACTGCCTGTCCCAACACTTTGGGTAGGTACAGACAGGAGCCCTACATCAATGGTACAAAAGCTGAGGCCTACAGAGACACTGGGGCTAGCATCACAATGGTGGCCCATTGGCTAGTTCCCTCTGAGCAGCTTTTGCCCGGTTTCTCCTACCAGGTGACTAACATTGATGGCAAACAGAACAGTCATCCCATGGCAGAGGTATGTCTCAGCTGGGGAGGGGTCACTGGCCCTAAAAGGGTAGCAGTGTCCCCAACCTTGCCTGTAGACTGCTTACTGGGGAATGACTTAGAACTCTCAGCTTGGGCTGGAGTTGAACAAGACACCCATTCTAAAATGGTAGGCCTTTCACAAAAGGGTAGGGGGGTTGTGCCATTCACAACCCCTGTCCAAATAGATTTCCTCCCTGAAAAGGTTGGAAGGGCAGTGGTAGCCACAGCCCAGGCACAGACAGACTTCCCTGTAGGGACTGGCAGAGCTGTGACAGTCACAGCTCAAACACAAACTGAGTGCCCCCCTGAAAAGGTTGGCAAGGCTGTAATGGTCTCAGCCTATACTCAGACTGACATAGGTGTAGTGAAGCCTGAAACAATGGATCACTCCACACAAACTGAGAGTAGTGGGGAGGAAGAAAAGTCTCCCTCTCCCCAGACATTAGGAAAAGGTCAGCCTCCTCAGGGATCTGACCTCACCCCTTGTGAAGGAACTGCCCCAGAGGTAGCCAGGCCTGGCCTGGCAGAGCCTCTGATGTCAGTGGCCCCTTCCAAGGTGGGATCCAGTCTGGTGCAGGTAGCCTGCCTCTCTCTACCCTGCCTCAGTCAGCCCAGGGCTGCAGAGGTCAGGGAGGCCAGTGGACCCCCAGAGGGCCCCTGTCCACAAGAACCCCCCCATCAAAAGAATGAGGATTGCCTGGCTAGTAGCCCTAGTCAGGTGATGGGTAAAAACATTCCTGAGGGATCTCCTTTACAGGTAGTTAGGGACCTCCCCCAGGGGGATTCTGTTGGGCACAGGCAAACATGGGACCTTAGGGCCCCAAACCTGACCTGTCCCTCCAGTAAGCCCACAAAAGGGACCCAGCCTCCAGCTTTAGGTAGCCAGAGGCTGACCCTGAGAGCACAGTGCAACTCAGTTAAAGAAAGAAGGGCATCCATGGTGGAGGATGATTGGAGGAAGCTGAGGCCTCACTTTGAGGACACTCACTTCAGTACTCCATCTCAACACCAGCCTTTTACTTTGCCAAGACACACCACAGGTAGAGATTCCCTATGGTGGAGACCCTCTGATACCCTTAGGGTGAGGGATTGCTTAGTGGACCATGAGACAGGGGGTAACCATGCCAGTGCTGGTTCCTCCTTATATGGCCACTTGGGCAATATAGGCTTACCTGGTCAAGGTCAGCCTTATCTCCCTTCGTTTGGGGGGGGGTTGTGTAGGAAGGTGGATATCTGACTATGGTTACCCCCAAATTTTTGCCTAGTGTCTAGCTGGTTTTTCGACTTAGTTGGCCTGAGATCCTGCCATTCAGGCTCTCAGGCTATCTGCTCTCTCTGTAAAATGGACTCCATGTACCCTAGGTACATACCCAATTGGTTGGATCACCCTGTCAGCCCCTGTACCAGTGTACACTAGGTACCCAGGGCATTGGTGTATCCAAGGCCTGCCAGGGGCTGAAGCATGTATTATGCCACCCCAGGCTTGGCCTAACAATCTGACACAACTGGCTGATCACTCAGCTGGGGTAAGTTGGTGTAATCACCTCTTACTTAGGTGTAGTATACCTATACCTAAACTTAAATGGGACACCTGGTAACCTATAAGTCACTCCTATGGCAGGCCTTAACAATCCTGAAGGCAGAGTGCTTGGTTCCATGTGAGATGGTGCTCTGGCATGAGCTGAGCCTGTCTGCAGTGGTCGGAACAACTTCCTTCTACTGTTTCCAGATATCGTCATACCATATACTCTTAAGTGCATTATGAACCTCGCGGTTAAATGCTATCTTTGGTTTGGCTTTATCAAAACATGTCGAGTAAGGTGTCATACGAATTGGAATACTAACCCCTCGCCAATTCTGGCGACGGGGTTAGCATTCCACCCTTCTAGAGGGACACGACATGTACAGTACCTGAAACCCGGGTAAAATCAGACATAGCCTCAGCTCCACAAAATGGATGCTGCCACCACAGACACAAGTCTGCCCTCCTGCTGCTGGGAGTCCTTCCAGCTTGGGAGGTGTGGACAAAGGGTTTCCTGCCAGGGGAGGTGCGTGCACCACCCCAGACAGGATTTTGTGTATTGGTCAGGTAGGGCTTGAAAGAAACCAGACATGCCTGTGGCTCACAAGGAGCCTCGGTGCATATGCCAGTTCAAACCGGTCCTGGGGCACACCAGTCCCGGGCCTGGGGCGAGCTGGACAAAGGATTGGGGGTGTAACCACCCCCCTTCCTGGTCCCACCCATAGGGAGGGACCTAGCAGGTAGTCCGGCCCCTAGAATCCGAATAAAGGTAGGAGCTGTGTCCTAAGACTTCAGACATCCTGGAATCAACTTGAAACTAAGAAGAAGACGGGAACTTCGACATTCTGCTGCACAGAAGACTGAAGAAAATCTCCCCTGTGGTCAGGGAGTGACCACCTTGCTAACGCAAGCACCATCCAGCGAATCAACGTCTGCTTTGCCGCCGCCTCCCGCCGGAGCCCGAGCCCAGAGACTGACAAGACCTGGACCTCCAGACCTCTCACCGCCCGATCCACAGTCCCTGAAAAGAGGAGACCCGTGGAGGCACCGAGACACGTGGAGCCAGCCATCTTGGAACGACTACGACAAGCTGACCAGTGCAACAACCGAGGCTCCCTCCAAGTTGTGCTTTGGGTCCTGAGAAGCCCAACCCTCGAGCAGCATCTGCACCAAAGGTGAGCCCTCCAGCATCTCCACGATCTGCGTGGGGCCCTTCTGCATTTTGCCACTCGACGCGCCTAACCGGTTGCTGGCCCGCTGGCTAGTGGCCATCTTGGCGACGAAATCTACGACAAACACCGCTGGTCTGGTTGCTCCAGACTGGCCCTTGCTCCCCTCCAAAGGAGCAATCCCTCTGACCTTGCTGGTCAGAACCAACAGCTGATGTCCGAATCCTCCCGAATCCTCCTGCAATTGCTTTTGCCAAGGCTTGTTTGCTTCGATCAAGTCGCCGACACCGCCGACAGCGAGAGCCTGCGTGGGACAGCTCGTGAGCCGACTCCTGGACGTCGTCGACCTTCAGGGACCACGTGGCTGCGGAGACAAGCTACCCCTCATCACCTGTTTGCACCCGACATCGCCTGGTACCCACCTGGTGCCACGCTGGTCACTGGCTAGTGACTGTGAACACTGTCCCCTCTGCTTACAGGTCTTCAACATCTCCGATCCACTCTTGGATCCACTGCATCTCTCCCGGACCGACCGCCTGCAGCATCTTTGTCTTCAAGCTCCACGGAACAGATAGAAGAAACCCGACGCACTTCGAGGCCTATGCACCCGCTTCCTGTGGGTGAGGTAAAGCTGGCACACCTGTGCCCAAGTGTAGTAATACATCTCTAGTGCCTGTGTTCCAAATCTTAAGTTCCTAGGTCATCCGGAAGATTCCTTTTGCAGTAACTTTGTACTTTTTACGCACCCATTGAAACCTATGGGAGCACGCGTGTGACTATTTGCTCTGCACACGCCACCCGTGGACCTCCTGGTCACTAACTGACGTTAGCTCCTTGTAGGCCCAGCGATTCTAGAGGCCCTAGGCCTTTTCCCTTTTCTGTTCGTGGTACTTATACCACTATTTTAGTATATGGTTCGAGTGGCCACCAGGGCCTATCCATATAAAGTGCAACTTCTGTGTATTCTGTGATAATCTTGTTTGACGATTTGTGCTCCTGTGCTCATAAAGAGACTAGGGGTTACTTTGAGAAATAAATACATATATATTTTGAATATATATCTGTGTGGTGTCCTTTCATTGGTATAAAAGGGGGTTGCATTTGGTAAAACAGCTGGCTTAACACGCATCACGAGTTTAGCCTCAAAGACTGCTTAGCCTACGCTACCACTAGGGCAGCTAGTCCGAAAAGGTTGACTTACAACCACACCATAAGGGTTGCTTGGCATGGTACAAGGTGATCACTTTAACTAGTGAGCATCATATACCAGGCCAACTTCTCACACACACACACAACCATAACCATACACTCAACCACACACAACCACACACACACAACCACACACACAAACCACACACACAACCACACACACAACCACACACAACCACATACAACCACACACCCAACCACAGACACACAACCACACACACAACCACACACATAGAAAACCACACAAACATCCACACACACATAACCACACCCACAACCACACCCACAACCAAACACACACATACAACCACAACCACACCCACAACCACACACACACACACAACCACACACACACAACCACACACATCCACACACACAACCAAACACACAACCATACACCCAACCACAACCACACACACAACAACCACAACCACACACAACCACACACACACAACCACACATACAACTATACACACAACCACACACACACAACCACACACACTCAACCACACCCAACCACACACACAACCACATACCCACACAACCACACCCAACCACACCCACAACCACACACACACAACCACACACCCACACAACCACAACCACACCCAACCACACATACAACCACACACACAACCACAACCACACAACCACATCCACAACCACACACTCACAACCACAACCACACACAAAACACACACACACACACAACACACACAAGAACCACACACACAACCATACATACAACCACACACACAACCACACCCACACATCCACATCCACAACCACACACAAACACAACCACACACAACAACACACCACACACACACAACTACAACCAAACACACACACACACACACACACAACATACATAACCACACACACAACCCCACACATAACCCCACACACAACCACACACAACCATACACATAACCACAACCACACACACAACCACACACACAACCAGAACCATACACACACACACACACAACCACACACACCACACATAACCACACACACAACCCCACACATAACCCCACACACAACCACACACAACCACACACATAACCACAACCACATACACAACCACACACACAACCAGAACCATACACACAACCACACACAACCACACACACAAAACCACACACAACCACACACCCAACCACAGACACACAACCACACACACAACCACACACATAGACAACCACACAAACAACCACACACACATAACCATACCCACAACCACACCCACAAAAACACACACACACACAATCACAACCACAACCACACACACACACACACACAACCACACACACACAGCCACACACATCCACACACACAACCAAACACACAACCACACACACAACCACAACCACACACACAACAACCACAACCACACACAACCACACACACACACACACACACAACTATACACACAACCACACACACACAACCACACACACTAACCCACACCCAACCACACACATAACCACATATCCACACAACCACACCCAACCACACCCACAACCACACACACACACAATCATACACACAACCATACACACAACCAAACACACAACCACACACACAACCACACACACAACCACACACACACAACCACACACACAACCACACACACAACCACACAAACAACCACACCCAACCACACACAAACACACACAACCATAGACACAACCACACACACAACCACAACCACACACACACAACCACACAAACAACCACACACACAACCACACCCACAACCACACACACACACAACCACAACCACACACAACCATACCCACAACCACACACAACCACACACACACAACCACAACCACACACATAACCACACACACACAACCCCAGACACAACAACACACACACAACCACACACAACAACCACACACACAACCACACACACAAGCACACACATACAACCACACACACAACCCCATACACACAACCACACACACACACAACCACAACCACATACAAACCACACCTAACCATATAAACAAACTCACACAACCACACACCCAACCACACCCACAACCACACACACAACCATAAACAGACACAAAGACACAATCACACGTACTCAACCACATACACACAACCACACACACACACAACCACACACACAACCACAACCACAACCACACACACAATACACAACCACACACACAACCACGCACACAACCCCAGACACAACAACACACACACAACCACACACAACAACCACACACACAACCACACACACAACCACACACATACAACCACACACACAACCCCATACACACAACCACACACACACACAACCACAACCACATACAAACCACACATACAACCACACACACAACCACACCCACACAACCACATCCACAACCACACTCACACACAACCACAACCACACACAACCAAACACACACACACACACAGAACAACACACACAAGAACCACACACACAACCACACACACAACCACACCCACACAACCACATCCACAACCACACTCACACACAACCACAACCACACACAACCAAACACACACACACACACAGAACAACACACACAAGAACCACACACACAACCACACACACAACCACACACACACAACCACATCCACAAACACAAACACACAACCACACAACCACATACACAACCACAACCAAACACACACACACACACACACAACACACACAACCACACACAACACACACAACCACACACACAACCCCACACACAACCACACACACACAACAACACACATAACCACAACCACACACACAACCACACACACAACCACAACCATACACTCAACCACACACAACCACACACACACAACCACACACACATACAACCACACACACAACCACACACAACCACACACAACCACATACAACCACACACCCAACCACAGACACACAACCACACACACAACCACACACATAGAAAACCACACAAACATCCACACACACATAACCACACCCACAACCACACACACAACCACAACCACACCCACAACCACACACAACCACACACACACAACCACACACACACAACCACACACATCCACACACACAACCAAACACACAACCACACACCCAACCACAACCACACACACAACAACCACAACCACACACAACCACACACACACAACCACACATACAACTATACACACAACCACACACACAACCACACACACTCAACCATACCCAACCACACACACAACCACATACCCACACAACCACACCCAACCACACAACCACAACCACACCCAACCACACATACAACCACACACACAACCACAACCACACACACACAACCACACACACAACCACACCCACAATCATACACACATACAACCACAACCACACACAATCACACCCACAACCACACACAACAACCACACACAACAACCACACACACAACCACACACAACTACACACATAACCCCACAAATAACCCCAGACACAACCACACACACACAACCACACACACACACAACCACACACACAACCACACCCACAACCATACAAACACACAACCAAACACAATCACACCCACAACCACACACACACAATCACACACACAACCACACACACAACTACACACACAACCACACACAACCACATACACAACCACACACACAACCACACACACACAACCACACACACAACCACACACACAACCACACAACCACACCCAACCAGACACACAAACACACACAACCACACACCCAACCACACCCACAACCACAGACACAACCATAATCAGACACAAAGACACAATCACATGTACACAACCACACACACACAACCACACACACACCCAACCACACCCAACCACACACACAACCACAACCACACACACAACACACAACCACACACACAACCACGTACACATACAACCGCACACACACAACCATACACACAACCACACACACACACCACACCCAACCACACCTAACTGCACACACACAACCACACACACAACCACACACACAACCACAACCAAACACACAACCGCACACACAACCACACACCCAACCACACACACAACGACACACACAACCACACACAACCCACACAACCACACCCACAACCACACACACACATCAACAACCACACACACAAACACACACCCACACATAACTACACACAACCACACACACAACCACACACAACCACACACACAACCACACACACACCATATACACACACAGCCACAACCACACACAACCACACACACACAACCACAACCAAACACACTCACACACAACCACACACACACAACCACACACAACAACCACACACACAACCACACACACACAACCACACACAACTACACACATAACCCCACACACAACCCCAGACACAACCACACACACATCGACACACACACACAATCACACCCACAACTATACACACACACAACCACAACCACACACAATCACACCCACAACCACACCCACAAAACCACATCCACAACCACACACACACACAACCACACACAACCACACAACCACACACACAACCACAACCAAACACACACTCACAACAGACACAACCACACACAACACACACAACCACACACACAACCCCACACACAACCACATACACACAACCACATATGTGAGAAGTTGGCCTGGTATATGATGCTCACTAGTTAAAGTGATCACCTTGTACCATGCCAAGCAACCCTTATGGTGTGGTTGTAAGTCAACCTTTTCGGACTAGCTGCCCTAGTGGTAGCGTAGGCTAAGCAGTCTTTGAGGCTAAACTCGTGATGCGTGTTAAGCAAGCTGTTTTACCAATAGTAACCCCCTTTTATACCAATGAAAGGACACCACACAGATATATATTCAAAATATATATGTATTTATTTCTCAAAGTAACCCCTAGTCTCTTTATGAGCACAGGAGCACAAATCGTCAAACAAGATTATCACAGAATACACAGAAGTTGCACTTTATATGGATAGGCCCTGGTGGCCACTCGAACCATATACTAAAATAGTGGTATAAGTACCACGAACAGGAAAGGGAAAAGGCCTAGGGCCTCTAGAATCGCTGGGCCTACAAGGAGCTAACGTCAGTTAGTGACCAGGAGGTCCACGGGTGGCGTGTGCAGAGCAAATAGTCACACGCGTGCTCCCATAGGTTTCAATGGGTGCGTAAAAAGTACAAAGTTACTGCAAAGGAGATCTTCCGGGTTGACTAGGAACTTAAGATTTGGAACACAGGCACTAGAGATGTAATACCACACTTGGGCACCGGAGTGCCAGCTTTACCTCACCCACAGGAAGCGGGTGCATAGGCCTCGAAGTGCGTCGGGTTTCTTCTATCTGTTCCGTGGGGCCTGTAGACAAAAGTGCTGCAGGCGGTCGGTCGGGAAGAGATGCAGTGGATCCAAGAGTGGATCGGAGATGTTGAAGACCTGTAAGCAGAGGGGACAGTGTTCACAGTCACTAGCCAGTGACCAGCGTGGCACCAGGTGGGTACCAGGCGATGTCGGGTGCAAACAGGAAGGAAGGTGTAGCTTGACTCTGCAGCCACGTGGTCCCTGAAGGTCGACGACGTCCAGGAGTCGAGTCACGAGCTGTCCCACGCAGGCTCTCGCTGTCGGCGGTGTCGGCGACTTGATCGAAGCAAACAAGCCTTGGCAAAAGCAGTTGTTGTAGGCAAGGAGTTTAAGCTGATGGTTCTGACCAGCAAGGTCAGAGGAACTGCTCCTTTGGAGGGGAGCAAGGGCCAGTCTGGAGCAACCAGACCAGCGGTGTTTGTCGTAGATTTCGTCGCCAAGATGGCCACTAGCCAGCGGGCCAGCAACCGGTTAGGCGCGTCGAGTGGCAAAATGCAGAAGGGCCCCACGCAGATCGTGGAGATGCTGGAGGGCTCACCTTTGGTGCAGATGCTGCTCGAGGGTTGGGCTTCTCAGGACCCGAAGCACAACTTGGAGGGAGCCTCGGTTGTTGCACTTGTCAGCTTGTCGTAGTCGTTCCAAGATGGCTGGCTCCACGTGTCTCGGTGCCTCCACGGGTCTCCTCTTTGCAGGGACTGTGGATCGGGCGGTGAGAGGTCTGGAGGTCCAGGTCTTGTCAGTCTCTGGGCTCGGGCTCCGGCGGGAGGCGGCGGCAAAGCAGACGTTGATTCGCTGGATGGTGCTTGCGTTAGCAAGGTGGTCACTCCCTGACCACAGGGGAGATTGGCTTCAGTCCTCTGTGCGGCAGAGCGTCGAAGTTCCCGTCTTCTTCTTAGTTTCAAGTTGATTCCAGGATGTCTGAAGTCTTAGGACACAGCTCCTACCTTTATTCGGATTCTAGGGGCCGGACTACCTGCTAGGTCCCTCCCTATGGGTGGGACCAGGAAGGGGGGTGGTTACACCCCCAATCCTTTGTCCAGCTCGCCCCAGGCCCGGGACTGGTGTGCCCCAGGACCGGTTTGAACTGGCATATGCCCCGAGGCTCCTTGTGAGCCACAGGCATGTCTGGTTTCTTTCAAGCCCTACCTGACCAATACACAAAATCCTGTCTGGGGTGGTGCACGCACCTCCCCTGGCAGGAAACCCTTTGTCCACACCTCCCAAGCTGGAAGGACTCCCAGCAGCAGGAGGGCAGACTTGTGTCTGTGGTGGCAGCATCCATTTTGTGGAGCTGAGGCTATGTCTGATTTTACCCGGGTTTCAGGCACTGTACATGTCGTGTCCCTCTAGAAGGGTGGAATGCTAACCCCGTCGCCAGAATTGGCGAGGGGTTAGTATTCCAATTCGTATGACACCTTACTCGACATGTTTTGATAAAGCCAAACCAAAGATAGCATTTAACCGCGAGGTTCATAATGCACTTAAGAGTATATGGTATGACGATATCTGGAAACAGTAGAAGGAAGTTGTTCCGACCACTGCAGACAGGCTCAGCTCATGCCAGAGCACCATCTCACATGGAACCAAGCACTCTGCCCTCAGGATTGTTAAGGCCTGCTATAGGAGTGACTTATAGGTTACCAGGTGTCCCATTTAAGGTTAGGTATAGGTATACTACACCTAAGTAAGAGGTGATTACACCAACTTACCCCAGCTGAGTGATCAGCCAGTTGTGTCAAATCGTTAGGCCAAGCCTGGGGTGGCATAATACATGCTGCAGCCCTTGGCAGGCCTTGGGTACACCAATGCCCTGGGTACCTAGTGTACACTGGTACAGGGGCTGACAGGGTGATCCACTTCCAATTGGTTATGCACCTAGGGTGCATAGTTTTAATTTAGTAGAGAGAACAGCAGGCTGGGGGTCTGATTGGCAGGCCCACAGCCTCAATATGTCAAAAACCAGTGAAGCAAAAAGCAAAAATTTGGGGTGACCATAGGATAGCAGACCCTACTCTCCTACACAACCCCCCCCCAAACGCTGGGACATTAAACTAGCCTTGACCAGTCTCGTCTTCATGTCCTAAGTGGAAGTACCTGGAGAGACCATCTGCATTCCCATGGTCAGTACCTGGCCGGTGCTCCACTGTAAAGTCCATCCCCTGTAGGGAAATGGACCACCTAAGCAGTTTGGGGTTTTCACCCTTCATCTGATTTAGCCACAAGAGGGGCTTATGGTCGGTCTGAATCTTGAAGTGAGTGCCAAACAAGTATGGCCTCAGCTTCTTCAGGGCCCACACCACAGCAAAGGCCTCCCTCTCAATAGCTGACCAATTCTTCTCTCTGGGGGTCAACCTTCTGCTAATAAAAGCAATGGGTTGGTGTGAGAAGTTGGCCTGGTATATGATGCTCACTAGTTAAAGTGATCACCTTGTACCATGCCAAGCAACCCTTATGGTGTGGTTGTAAGTCAACCTTTTCGGACTAGCTGCCCTAGTGGTAGCGTAGGCTAAGCAGTCTTTGAGGCTAAACTCGTGAAGCGTGTTAAGCCAGCTGTTTTACCAAATGCAACCCCCTTTTATACCAATGAAAGGACACCACACAGATATATATTCAAAATATATATGTATTTATTTCTCAAAGTAACCCCTAGTCTCTTTATGAGCACAGGAGCACAAATCGTCAAACAAGATTATCACAGAATACACAGAAGTTGCACTTTATATGGATAGGCCCTGGTGGCCACTCGAACCATATACTAAAATAGTGGTATAAGTACCACGAACAGAAAAGGGAAAAGGCCTAGGGCCTCTAGAATCGCTGGGCCTACAAGGAGCTAACGTCAGTTAGTGACCAGGAGGTCCACGGGTGGCGTGTGCAGAGCAAATAGTCACACGCGTGCTCCCATAGGTTTCAATGGGTGCGTAAAAAGTACAAAGTTACTGCAAAGGAGATCTTCCGGGTTGACTAGGAACTTAAGATTTGGAACACAGGCACTAGAGATGTATTACTACACATGGGCACCGGAGTACCAGCTTTACCTCACCCACAGGAAGCGGGTGCATAGGCCTCAAAGTGCGTCGGGTTTCTTCTATCTGTTCCGTGGAGCTTGAAGACAAAGATGCTGCAGGCGGTCGGTCCGGGAGAGATGCAGTGGATCCAAGAGTGGATCGGAGATGTTGAAGACCTGTAAGCAGAGGGGACAGTGTTCACAGTCACTAGCCAGTGACCAGCGTGGCACCAGGTGGGTACCAGGCGATGTCGGGTGCAAACAGGTGATGAGGGGTAGCTTGTCTCCGCAGCCACGTGGTCCCTGAAGGTCGACGACGTCCAGGAGTCGGCTCACGAGCTGTCCCACGCAGGCTCTCGCTGTCGGCGGTGTCGGCGACTTGATCGAAGCAAACAAGCCTTGGCAAAAGCAATTGCAGGAGGATTCGGAAATCAGCTGTTGGTTCTGACCAGCAAGGTCAGATGGATTGCTCCTTTGGAGGGGAGCAAGGGCCAGTCTGGAGCAACCAGACCAGCGGTGTTTGTCGTAGATTTCGTCGCCAAGATGGCCACTAGCCAGCGGGCCAGCAACCGGTTAGGCGCGTCGAGTGGCAAAATGCAGAAGGGCCCCACGCAGATCGTGGAGATGCTGGAGGGCTCACCTTTGGTGCAGATGCTGCTCGAGGGTTGGGCTTCTCAGGACCCAAAGCACAACTTGGAGGGAGCCTCGGTTGTTGCACTTGTCAGCTTGTCGTAGTCGTTCCAAGATGGCTGGCTCCACGTGTCTCGGTGCCTCCACGGGTCTCCTCTTTTCAGGGACTGTGGATCGGGCGGTGAGAGGTCTGGAGGTCCAGGTCTTGTCAGTCTCTGGGCTCGGGCTCCGGCGGGAGGCGGCGGCAAAGCAGACGTTGATGCGCTGGATGGTGCTTGCGTTAGCAAGGTGGTCACTCCCTGACCACAGGGGAGATTTTCTTCAGTCTTCTGTGCAGCAGAATGTCGAAGTTCCCGTCTTCTTCTTAGTTTCAAGTTGATTCCAGGATGTCTGAAGTCTTAGGACACAGCTCCTACCTTTATTCGGATTCTAGGGGCCGGACTACCTGCTAGGTCCCTCCCTATGGGTGGGACCAGGAAGGGGGGTGGTTACACCCCCAATCCTTTGTCCAGCTCGCCCCAGGCCCGGGACTGGTGTGCCCCAGGACCGGTTTGAACTGGCATATGCACCGAGGCTCCTTGTGAGCCACAGGCATGTCTGGTTTCTTTCAAGCCCTACCTGACCAATACACAAAATCCTGTCTGGGGTGGTGCACGCACCTCCCCTGGCAGGAAACCCTTTGTCCACACCTCCCAAGCTGGAAGGACTCCCAGCAGCAGGAGGGCAGACTTGTGTCTGTGGTGGCAGCATCCATTTTGTGGAGCTGAGGCTATGTCTGATTTTACCCGGGTTTCAGGTACTGTACATGTCGTGTCCCTCTAGAAGGGTGGAATGCTAACCCCGTCGCCAGAATTGGCGAGGGGTTAGTATTCCAATTCGTATGACACCTTACTCGACATGTTTTGATAAAGCCAAACCAAAGATAGCATTTAACCGCGAGGTTCATAATGCACTTAAGAGTATATGGTATGACGATATCTGGAAACAGTAGAAGGAAGTTGTTCCGACCACTGCAGACAGGCTCAGCTCATGCCAGAGCACCATCTCACATGGAACCAAGCACTCTGCCTTCAGGATTGTTAAGGCCTGCCATAGGAGTGACTTATAGGTTACCAGGTGTCCCATTTAAGGTTAGGTATAGGTATACTACACCTAAGTAAGAGGTGATTACACCAACTTACCCCAGCTGAGTGATCAGCCAGTTGTGTCAAATTGTTAGGCCAAGCCTGGGGTGGCATAATACATGCTGCAGCCCTTGGCAGGCCTTGGGTACACCAATGCCCTGGGTACCTAGTGTACACTGGTACAGGGGCTGACAGGGTGATCCAACCAATTGGGTATGTACCTAGGGTACATGGAGTCCATTTTAAAGAGAGAACAGCCAGGCTGAGATCCTGAATAGCAGGATCTCAGGCCAACTAAGTCGAAAAACCAGCTAGACACTAGGCAAAAATTTGGGGGTAACCATAGTCAGATATCCACCTTCCTACACAACCCCCCCCCAAACGAAGGGAGATAAGGCTGACCTTGACCAGGTAAGCCTATATTGCCCAAGTGGCCATATAAGGAGGAACCAGCACTGGCATGGTTAACCCCTGTCTCATGGTCCACTAAGCAATCCCTCACCCTAAGGGTATCAGAGGGTCTCCACCATAGGGAATCTCTACCTTTGGTGTGTCTTGGCAAAGTAAAAGGCTGGTGTTGAGATGGAGTACTGAAGTGAGTGTCCTCAAAGTGAGGCCTCAGCTTCCTCCAATCCCCCTCCACCATGGATGCCTTTCTTTCCTTAACTGAGTTGCACTGTGCTCTCAGGGTCAGCCTCTGGCTACCTAAAGCTGGAGGCTGGGTCCCTTTTGTGGGCTTACTGGAGGGACAGGTCAGGTTTGGGGCCCTAAGGTCCCAGGTTTGCCTGTGCCCAACAGAATCCCTCTGGGGGAGGTCCCTAACTACCTGTAAAGGAGATCCCTCAGGAATGTTTTTACCCATCACCTGACTAGGGCTACTAGCCAGGCAATCCTCATTCTTTTGATGGGGGGGTTCTTGTGGACAGGGGCCCTCTGGGGGTCCACTGGCCTCCCTGACCTCTGCAGCCCTGGGCTGACTGAGGCAGGGTAGAGAGAGGCAGGCTACCTGCACCAGACTGGGTCCCACCTTGGAAGGGGCCACTGACATCAGAGGCTCTGCCAGGCCAGGCCTGGCTACCTCTGGGGCAGTTCCTTCACAAGGGGTGAGGTCAGATCCCTGAGGAGGCTGACCTTTTCCTAATGTCTGGGGAGAGGGAGACTTTTCTTCCTCCCCACTACTCTCAGTTTGTGTGGAGTGATCCATTGTTTCAGGCTTCACTACACCTATGTCAGTCTGAGTATAGGCTGAGACCATTACAGCCTTGCCAACCTTTTCAGGGGGGCACTCAGTTTGTGTTTGAGCTGTGACTGTCACAGCTCTGCCAGTCTCTACAGGGAAGTCTGTCTGTGCCTGGGCTGTGGCTACCACTGCCCTTCCAACCTTTTCAGGGAGGAAATCTATTTGGACAGGGGTTGTGAATGGCACAACCCCCCTACCCTTTTGTGACAGGCCTACCATTTTAGAATGGGTGTCTTGTTCAACTCCAGCCCAAGCTGAGAGTTCTAAGTCATTCCCCAGTAAGCAGTCTACAGGCAAGGTTGGGGACACTGCCACCCTTTTAGGGCCAGTGACACCTCCCCAGCTGAGACATACCTCTGCCATGGGATGACTGTTCTGTTTGCCATCAATGTTGGTCACCTGGTAGGAGAAACCAGGCAAAAGCTGCTCAGAGGGAACTAGCCAATGGGCCACCATTGTGATGCTAGCTCCAGTGTCTCTGTAGGCCTCAGCTTTTGTACCATTGATGTAGGGCTCCTGTCTGTACCTACCCAAAGTGTTGGGACAGGCAGTGAAGTTGGCAAACCCCATGCCACCATCACAGACAAGAGTATCTGCTGCAGGGGAATTGGCTAAGCCAGGGTCCCCCTGTGTTCCCCAAGTAAACCCACCCAGATTTCTGGGGGCACTCCCACCACCTGGGGGATTACTGCTGACAGCAATAGGTGGTGTGACAGGAGTAATTGGAGGAACAGTTTTGTTTTTAGCCCTTGGGCAACCGCTGTCAGTTTTCCAATGCCCAGGAGTTTTACACTCATGGCAGTAGGGCTTTTTAGCTGTGGTAGAGGAGGGAGCTTGGGACCCACCACTCTGTGTGGAGTTTTGGGGCCCTGAGGAAGGTTTCTCTTTTTCTTTATCCCCACCCTTCTCTTGAGGCTTGGTGGTATCTTTCTTTTGGTCACCACCCTGGTTTTTAGGCCTGATCCTGGTCCTGACCCATTTATCTGCCCTCTTTCCCAATTCTTGGGGAGAGGTCAAATCTGAGTCTACCAGGTGTTGATGGAGAAGCTGGTTTTGACAATTACTTAAAATCTGCTCTCTCATCATCAAATTGTACAATCCTGTATAATCAGACACCTTACTTCCCAGCAACCAACCCTCCAGAGCCTTAGTGGCACATTCCACATATTCAGAACCCATCAACTAGGACACTCTTCAGGACTCTGTAATTTCTGACATCCTCTTCTCTAACAGTGAGGAGTCTATCTCTGCCTCTCCCCTCAAAGGAGAGCCATAAGATTGCTGCCCACTGGTCTTCAGGAACCTGCTGCACTTTGCAGGCTCTCTCAAGAGCAGTCATCCATTTGTGGATGTCATCCCCACTTTTGTAGGGGGGCACAATCTTGGACAGGTTCCTATTGTCAAAGACCCTATCTTTGTCCCTAGGGACATTGCTGCCACCAGTGGGTATAGACCCACTCTCTCTATGCTGCCTAGCCTTGCTCAGTTTCTCTTCCATCAGGGCTACTTCTAGCTCCTGCTTCCTGATCCTCAGCTGGGCTTCTTGCATCTTGGCCTCATGTTCCCTCCTCTGAGGGGTGGTCATCCTTCTCCTGGAGTGACCTTGAGAGCCTCTAGAGCCATGGGAAGCATTGGAGTCACCTGAGCGATTCCTTTGCCTTCCAAGCCCTGTGTTAAGTCCACTGGGGAGATCCAGTGGGGTGAACCCACTGTCAGTCCCCAATAGCCTTGGTTTAGCTGGGCCAAGTATAACACTTGGCACTGGGCTAGTTCTCCCTTCATCCTCACCACTGTCTGTATCCCCCTCACTTTCCTCCTCTGTAGTATGGTTTTCATCTAAGGGATGGCTATTGAAAAGGGGTACCTCAGTGGCATCTTCAGAAGGGGGGCCTCCTGTTCCTGTCCCTAAGGGGGCTAACTGGGAAGCTCTCTTGAGCTCTCTTTGATTCTCATCATCTTGCAAGAGTGCTCTGAGCACAGCAGAGGTAGGGTTCTTGGGCTGTTTAAGGCCTCTAAGAGTTGCCAAATGCCTGAGCTCATTCTGATTAAGGGTAGCAAAGCTGGATGGTGCCCTCTGGGGGTCACTCTCAACAGAGATGGGTACAGTGGACCCCTCTGCCCCGGCCATTGCTCTTAAGTGTGGGTGGATGTGTTGCAATCTACCTACACTTGGGTTTACCTACTAAACCTATCTAGTAGTTGTAGTCAGGGTGTGCTACTCCCTTTGCTCTACAACAACTAAGTTCAGTAGAACTTAAGTATATCTAATCTTGTTTTATATGTACCTACAGGTACCTATGTGATCTTTCAATTGGTAACCAAGAGATTACAATGGTAAAACACAGCAAGCTCAAATCCAACCGCTGCTCACCAATGTGAGAAGTTGGCCTGGTATATGATGCTCACTAGTTAAAGTGATCACCTTGTACCATGCCAAGCAACCCTTATGGTGTGGTTGTAAGTCAACCTTTTCGGACTAGCTGCCCTAGTGGTAGCGTAGGCTAAGCAGTCTTTGAGGCTAAACTCGTGAAGCGTGTTAAGCCAGCTGTTTTACCAAATGCAACCCCCTTTTATACCAATGAAAGGACACCACACAGATATATATTCAAAATATATATGTATTTATTTCTCAAAGTAACCCCTAGTCTCTTTATGAGCACAGGAGCACAAATCGTCAAACAAGATTATCACAGAATACACAGAAGTTGCACTTTATATGGATAGGCCCTGGTGGCCACTCGAACCATATACTAAAATAGTGGTATAAGTACCACGAACAGAAAAGGGAAAAGGCCTAGGGCCTCTAGAATCGCTGGGCCTACAAGGAGCTAACGTCAGTTAGTGACCAGGAGGTCCACGGGTGGCGTGTGCAGAGCAAATAGTCACACGCGTGCTCCCATAGGTTTCAATGGGTGCGTAAAAAGTACAAAGTTACTGCAAAGGAGATCTTCCGGGTTGACTAGGAACTTAAGATTTGGAACACAGGCACTAGAGATGTATTACTACACATGGGCACCGGAGTACCAGCTTTACCTCACCCACAGGAAGCGGGTGCATAGGCCTCAAAGTGCGTCGGGTTTCTTCTATCTGTTCCGTGGAGCTTGAAGACAAAGATGCTGCAGGCGGTCGGTCCGGGAGAGATGCAGTGGATCCAAGAGTGGATCGGAGATGTTGAAGACCTGTAAGCAGAGGGGACAGTGTTCACAGTCACTAGCCAGTGACCAGCGTGGCACCAGGTGGGTACCAGGCGATGTCGGGTGCAAACAGGTGATGAGGGGTAGCTTGTCTCCGCAGCCACGTGGTCCCTGAAGGTCGACGACGTCCAGGAGTCGGCTCACGAGCTGTCCCACGCAGGCTCTCGCTGTCGGCGGTGTCGGCGACTTGATCGAAGCAAACAAGCCTTGGCAAAAGCAATTGCAGGAGGATTCGGAAATCAGCTGTTGGTTCTGACCAGCAAGGTCAGATGGATTGCTCCTTTGGAGGGGAGCAAGGGCCAGTCTGGAGCAACCAGACCAGCGGTGTTTGTCGTAGATTTCGTCGCCAAGATGGCCACTAGCCAGCGGGCCAGCAACCGGTTAGGCGCGTCGAGTGGCAAAATGCAGAAGGGCCCCACGCAGATCGTGGAGATGCTGGAGGGCTCACCTTTGGTGCAGATGCTGCTCGAGGGTTGGGCTTCTCAGGACCCAAAGCACAACTTGGAGGGAGCCTCGGTTGTTGCACTTGTCAGCTTGTCGTAGTCGTTCCAAGATGGCTGGCTCCACGTGTCTCGGTGCCTCCACGGGTCTCCTCTTTTCAGGGACTGTGGATCGGGCGGTGAGAGGTCTGGAGGTCCAGGTCTTGTCAGTCTCTGGGCTCGGGCTCCGGCGGGAGGCGGCGGCAAAGCAGACGTTGATGCGCTGGATGGTGCTTGCGTTAGCAAGGTGGTCACTCCCTGACCACAGGGGAGATTTTCTTCAGTCTTCTGTGCAGCAGAATGTCGAAGTTCCCGTCTTCTTCTTAGTTTCAAGTTGATTCCAGGATGTCTGAAGTCTTAGGACACAGCTCCTACCTTTATTCGGATTCTAGGGGCCGGACTACCTGCTAGGTCCCTCCCTATGGGTGGGACCAGGAAGGAGGGTGGTTACACCCCCAATCCTTTGTCCAGCTCGCCCCAGGCCCGGGACTGGTGTGCCCCAGGACCGGTTTGAACTGGCATATGCACCGAGGCTCCTTGTGAGCCACAGGCATGTCTGGTTTCTTTCAAGCCCTACCTGACCAATACACAAAATCCTGTCTGGGGTGGTGCACGCACCTCCCCTGGCAGGAAACCCTTTGTCCACACCTCCCAAGCTGGAAGGACTCCCAGCAGCAGGAGGGCAGACTTGTGTCTGTGGTGGCAGCATCCATTTTGTGGAGCTGAGGCTATGTCTGATTTTACCCGGGTTTCAGGTACTGTACATGTCGTGTCCCTCTAGAAGGGTGGAATGCTAACCCCGTCGCCAGAATTGGCGAGGGGTTAGTATTCCAATTCGTATGACACCTTACTCGACATGTTTTGATAAAGCCAAACCAAAGATAGCATTTAACCGCGAGGTTCATAATGCACTTAAGAGTATATGGTATGACGATATCTGGAAACAGTAGAAGGAAGTTGTTCCGACCACTGCAGACAGGCTCAGCTCATGCCAGAGCACCATCTCACATGGAACCAAGCACTCTGCCTTCAGGATTGTTAAGGCCTGCCATAGGAGTGACTTATAGGTTACCAGGTGTCCCATTTAAGGTTAGGTATAGGTATACTACACCTAAGTAAGAGGTGATTACACCAACTTACCCCAGCTGAGTGATCAGCCAGTTGTGTCAAATTGTTAGGCCAAGCCTGGGGTGGCATAATACATGCTGCAGCCCTTGGCAGGCCTTGGGTACACCAATGCCCTGGGTACCTAGTGTACACTGGTACAGGGGCTGACAGGGTGATCCAACCAATTGGGTATGTACCTAGGGTACATGGAGTCCATTTTAAAGAGAGAACAGCCAGGCTGAGATCCTGAATAGCAGGATCTCAGGCCAACTAAGTCGAAAAACCAGCTAGACACTAGGCAAAAATTTGGGGGTAACCATAGTCAGATATCCACCTTCCTACACTTGGTCTTGACCATCTACATTAAGTTGTGACAGCACAGCTCCCACACCCAACTCAGAAGCATCTGTTTGGACAATAAACTCTTTGGAGTAGTCAGGACTTTTCAGGATAGGTGCAGAGCACATGGCCTCCTTTAGGTCATCAAATGCCTTTTGACAGCT
This sequence comes from Triturus cristatus, assembly GCF_964204655.1. Classification (NCBI taxonomy): domain Eukaryota; kingdom Metazoa; phylum Chordata; class Amphibia; order Caudata; family Salamandridae; genus Triturus; species Triturus cristatus. Next base: position 15,162 of record NW_028187954.1, on the reverse strand, counting down.
TACTGTCCACTGAACCTTTTTGGGCATCTTCTTGGATGTCAGATCATTAAGAGGAGTCACAATGGACCCATAGTTCTTAACAAACTTCCTGTAGTACCCAGTCAAGCCCAAGAAAGCTCGAACTTGAGTCTGGGTGGTTGGAGGGGACCAGTCCTTGATGGATTGTATCTTACTCTCCAGTGGTTGAACTTGGCCTCCACCTACAAGGTGGCCCAAATATACAACCTTACTCTGCCCTATCTGGCACTTAGTAGCCTTGATAGTGAGGCCTGCCCTCTGCAGGGCCTCAAGAGCCTTCTTCAGGTGGATCAGGTGATCCTCCCAGGTGGAGCTAAAGACAGCAATGTCATCCAGATATGCTGCACAAAAGTCATCAAACCCAGTAAGGACTTGGTTCACCAGCCTTTGGAAGGTGGCAGGTGCATTCTTCAGACCAAAGGGCATCACCACAAACTGATAATGCCCACCTGGGGTTGAGAATGCTGTTTTGGCCTTAGACTCCTCAGCTAATCTGATTTGCCAATAGCCAGCTGTTAAGTCAAATGTGCTCAAAAACTTTGCAGAAGCTAGTTTGTCTATGAGCTCATCTGCCCTTGGAATAGGGTGTGCATCTGTCCTGGTGACAGCATTGAGTCCTCTGTAATCCACACAGAACCTCATCTCTCTCTTGCCATCTTTGGTGTGAGGTTTGGGGACCAGAACCACTGGGCTAGCCCAGGGGCTCTCTGAGGGTTCAATGACACCTAATTCCAGCATTTTATGTACCTCAGCCTTTATACAGTCCCTGACGTGGTCAGGTTGTCTGTAGAGTTTGTTCTTTACAGGCAGACTGTCACCAGTGTCCACAACATGGGTACACCAGTCAGTTTGACTAGGTATCAAGGAAAACATATGTGAAAATGATTGTAGAACCTGTCTACATTCAGTCTGCTGATGGGCAGTGAGGTTGCCTCCAAGGGTCACTCCTTCAACTGAGCCATCTTCAGGGTTCTGAGACAACAGGTCTGGGAGAGGGTCACTCTCTTCCTCCTGTCCCTCATCTGTAGCCATGAGCAAGCCCATGTCTGCCCTGTCAACATATGCTTTAAGCCTGTTAACATGGAGTACCCTGTGGGGACTCCTGGGAGTTCCTAGGTCCACCAAGTAGGTGACCTCTCCCTTCTTTTCCAGGATTGTATGGGGTCCAGACCATTTGTCTTGGAGTGCTGCTGGGGCCACTGGCTCCAACACCCATACCTTCTGTCCTGGCTGATACTCAACCAAGACAGCCTTTTGGTCATGCCAAGCTTTCTGTAAGGCCTGGCTTGCCTCAAGGTTTTTAGATGCCTTCTCCATATACTCAGCCATCCTGGAGCGGAGACCAAGTACATAGTCCACTATGTCTAGCTTAGGCTTTTTGAGAGGTAACTCCCATCCTTCCTTCACCAAACACAGTGGGCCTCTCACAGGGTGCCCAAACAACAATTCAAAGGGGCTGTAGCCAACTCCTTTTTGTGGGACCTCTCTGTAAGCAAACAGAAGGCAGGGTAGAAGGATATCCCATCTTCGCCTGAGCTTTTCAGGTAATCCTTTGATCATACCCTTTAGGGTCTTGTTGAATCTCTCAACAAGCCCATTGCATTGTGGGTGATAAGGGGTGGTGAACTTGTAGTTGACACCACATTCCTTCCACATAGCTGTCAAGTATCCTGACATAAAGTGGGTACCTCTGTCAGATACTACCTCCTTAGGAAACCCCACTCTGGAGAATACTCCCAGCAGGGCCCTGGCCACAACAGGAGCTGTAGTGGTCCTAAGGGGAATTGCCTCTGGATACCTGGTGGCATGATCCACTACCACCAGTATAAATCTGTGCCCAGATGCAGTGGGAGGATCCATGGGACCCACTATGTCTATTCCCACTCTTTCAAAGGGGACCCCCACCACAGGTAGTGGTATAAGGGGGGCCTTTGTTGTGCCACCTGATTTGCCACTGGCTTGGCAGGTAACACAGGAGCGACAAAACTCCTTTGTATCTTCATTCATATGAGGCCAGTGAAAGTGAGGGACAAGCCTGTCCCAAGTCTTGTTCTGGCCTAAGTGTCCTGCTAAAGGAATGTCATGGGCCAAGGTAAGAAGGAAGCCCCTAAATTGCAGAGGTATGACCAACCTCCTGGTTGCACCAGGCTTGGGGTCTCTAGCCTCTGAATAAAGGAGCCCTTCATCCCAATACACTTTATGGGTACCTTGAGCATTCCCAGCAGCCTCAGCAGCAGCCAGCTGTCTGAGGGGTTCAAGAGAGGGACAGGATAACTGAGCCTGCCTCAAGTCAGCCCTTGAAGGTCCCCCTGTCCCCAGAAACTCAACCTGATCAGGTTCAAGCTCTTCAGGGACAGTTCCTTCAGGGTCCTCTAGATCAGCTTCCTGGGAAGGCTGATCATCACTCTGAGGCAGGGGGGAAGGCACAGCCTTGACCCTCCTGTTCTTCTTCTTGGTAGGTGCTTGGTCCATTGTTCCAGGATCCAAGACCTGTGGTTCAGTGAGGCACTTTTTGGCCTGTGACCTGGTCACAGCAAGGACATGTGATGATATACCTAACATCTCTGCATGAGTCCTGTACTCCACTTCTGACCATAGAGAACTCTCTAGGTCATTGCCCAACAAACATTCTACTGGGAGGTCTGCACTAACCACAACCCTTTTGAGGCCAGTTACCCCTCCCCATGAGAAGTTAACAACTGCCACACTATGTGAAGTAGTGGCATTGCTGGCATTGGTCACCAGGTAGTTCTCACCTGGTATGTACTGTCCAGGGTCCACAAAGCCTGGTGTCACCATAGTGACACTGGCACATGTGTCCCTGTAAGCTTGAGCCACTTTTTCATTTATTAAAGGAGTCTGTCTGTACTTGCCCAGGTTACTGGGGCTCACAGTCAGGGACAAATCAATGTCCCCATCACAGATCAAGACTGCCTGTGTAAGGGTTCTGTCTAAGTCAGAATCTCCTTCAGTTCCCATAGTGATTCCCACTACACCCTTTGTCTGGGGACCAACACTGCTAACAGTAGTACTGGGAGCAGGTGCCTTAGGGGCAACAGTGTTGGGGGCTCCACCCTTTTTGCAATCACTAGTCCAGTGAGTTGTATTTTTACAATGATTGCACCAGGGTTTCTTTTGACCTTCTTTCTTCTTTTTGGACTGTTGTTGGGACCCACCCTCCTTAGCAGTAGTTTGGGGCCCTGTTGAAGACTTCTGGTCTTTAGATTTCTGATCTCCACCCTTTTGGTCTGTTTTCTTCTGATCACCCCCTTGGCCCTGGTTCTGGTTCTTTTGCTTAACCCTGGTTCTGACCCATTTGTCTGCCTTCTTTCCCAATTCTTGGGGAGAGGTCAGATCAGAGTCAACCAAGTGTTGATGCAGTTGCTGGTTTTGACAGTTATTTAAAATCTGTTCTCTCATCATCAAATTATACAATCCTGTAAAATCAGATACCTTACTTCCCAGCAACCAACCCTCCAAAGCCTTAGTGGCACATTCAATGTATTCAGACCAGTCCTGAGTCTGTGTCTTTTGGGTGTCTCTGAACATTAACCTGTACTGCTCAGTGGTTAAGCCTAACCCATCAACTAGAACACTCTTCAGGACTCTGTAGTTTCTGACATCCTCTTCTCTAACAGTGAGGAGTCTGTCTCTGCCTCTTCCCTCAAAGGAGAGCCAGAGGATTGCTGCCCACTGATCTTCAGGAACCTGCTGTACTTTGCAGGCTCTCTCAAGAGCAGTTATCCACTTGTGGATGTCATCCCCACTTTTGTAGGGGGGCACAACCTTAGACAGGTTTCTATTGTCGAAAACCCTATCTTTGTCCTTAGGGACAATGCTGCCACCAGTGGGTATAGACCCACTCTCTTTATGCTGTCTAGCCTTGCTAAGTTTCTCTTCCATCAGGGCTACTTCTAGCTCCTGCTTCCTGATCCTCAGCTGAGCCTCTTGCATCTTGGCCTCATGTTCCCTCCTCTGAGGGGTGGTCATCCTTCTCCTGGAGTGACCTTGAGAGCCTCTAGAGCCATGGGAAGCATTGGAGTCACCTGAGCGATTCCTTTGCCTTCCCAGCCCTGTGTTAAGTCCACTGGGGAGATCCAGTGGGTTGAACCCACTGTCAGTCCCCAATAGCCTTGGTTTAGCTGGGCCAAGTTTAACACTTGGCACTGGGCTAGTTCTCCCTTCATCCTCACTACTGTCAGTATCCTTTTCACTCTCATCCTCTGTGGTAGGCATCCCATCTAAGGGGTGACTATTGGGAAGGGGTACTTCAGTGGCATCTTCAGAAGGGGGGCCTCCTGTTCCTGTCCCTAAGGGGGCTAACTGGGAAGCTTTCTTGAGTGCTCTCTGATTCTCATCATTCTGTAAGAGCTCTCTGAGCTCAGCAGAGTTTGGGTTCTTGGGCTGTTTAAGGCCTCTAAGAGTTGCCAAATGCCTGAGCTCATTCTGATTAAGGGTAGCAAAGCTGGATGGTGCCCTCTGGGGGTCACTCTCAACAGAGATGGGTACAGTGGACCCCTCTGCCCCGGCCATTGCTCTTAAGTGTGGGTGGATGTGTTGCAATCTACCTACACTTGGGTTTACCTACTAAACCTATCTAGTAGTTGTAGTCAGGGTGTGCTACTCCCTTTGCTCTACAACAACTAAGTTCAGTAGAACTTATGTATATCTAATCTTGTTTTATATGTACCTACAGGTACCTATGTGATCTTTCAATTGGTAACCAAGAGATTACAATGGTAAAACACAGCAAGCTCAAATCCAACCGCTGCTCACCAATGTGAGAAGTTGGCCTGGTATATGATGCTCACTAGTTAAAGTGATCACCTTGTACCATGCCAAGCAACCCTTATGGTGTGGTTGTAAGTCAACCTTTTCGGACTAGCTGCCCTAGTGGTAGCGTAGGCTAAGCAGTCTTTGAGGCTAAACTCGTGATGCGTGTTAAGCAAGCTGTTTTACCAATAGTAACCCCCTTTTATACCAATGAAAGGACACCACACAGATATATATTCAAAATATATATGTATTTATTTCTCAAAGTAACCCCTAGTCTCTTTATGAGCACAGGAGCACAAATCGTCAAACAAGATTATCACAGAATACACAGAAGTTGCACTTTATATGGATAGGCCCTGGTGGCCACTCGAACCATATACTAAAATAGTGGTATAAGTACCACGAACAGGAAAGGGAAAAGGCCTAGGGCCTCTAGAATCGCTGGGCCTACAAGGAGCTAACGTCAGTTAGTGACCAGGAGGTCCACGGGTGGCGTGTGCAGAGCAAATAGTCACACGCGTGCTCCCATAGGTTTCAATGGGTGCGTAAAAAGTACAAAGTTACTGCAAAGGAGATCTTCCGGGTTGACTAGGAACTTAAGATTTGGAACACAGGCACTAGAGATGTAATACCACACTTGGGCACCGGAGTGCCAGCTTTACCTCACCCACAGGAAGCGGGTGCATAGGCCTCGAAGTGCGTCGGGTTTCTTCTATCTGTTCCGTGGGGCCTGTAGACAAAAGTGCTGCAGGCGGTCGGTCGGGAAGAGATGCAGTGGATCCAAGAGTGGATCGGAGATGTTGAAGACCTGTAAGCAGAGGGGACAGTGTTCACAGTCACTAGCCAGTGACCAGCGTGGCACCAGGTGGGTACCAGGCGATGTCGGGTGCAAACAGGAAGGAAGGTGTAGCTTGACTCTGCAGCCACGTGGTCCCTGAAGGTCGACGACGTCCAGGAGTCGAGTCACGAGCTGTCCCACGCAGGCTCTCGCTGTCGGCGGTGTCGGCGACTTGATCGAAGCAAACAAGCCTTGGCAAAAGCAGTTGTTGTAGGCAAGGAGTTTAAGCTGATGGTTCTGACCAGCAAGGTCAGAGGAACTGCTCCTTTGGAGGGGAGCAAGGGCCAGTCTGGAGCAACCAGACCAGCGGTGTTTGTCGTAGATTTCGTCGCCAAGATGGCCACTAGCCAGCGGGCCAGCAACCGGTTAGGCGCGTCGAGTGGCAAAATGCAGAAGGGCCCCACGCAGATCGTGGAGATGCTGGAGGGCTCACCTTTGGTGCAGATGCTGCTCGAGGGTTGGGCTTCTCAGGACCCGAAGCACAACTTGGAGGGAGCCTCGGTTGTTGCACTTGTCAGCTTGTCGTAGTCGTTCCAAGATGGCTGGCTCCACGTGTCTCGGTGCCTCCACGGGTCTCCTCTTTGCAGGGACTGTGGATCGGGCGGTGAGAGGTCTGGAGGTCCAGGTCTTGTCAGTCTCTGGGCTCGGGCTCCGGCGGGAGGCGGCGGCAAAGCAGACGTTGATTCGCTGGATGGTGCTTGCGTTAGCAAGGTGGTCACTCCCTGACCACAGGGGAGATTGGCTTCAGTCCTCTGTGCGGCAGAGCGTCGAAGTTCCCGTCTTCTTCTTAGTTTCAAGTTGATTCCAGGATGTCTGAAGTCTTAGGACACAGCTCCTACCTTTATTCGGATTCTAGGGGCCGGACTACCTGCTAGGTCCCTCCCTATGGGTGGGACCAGGAAGGGGGGTGGTTACACCCCCAATCCTTTGTCCAGCTCGCCCCAGGCCCGGGACTGGTGTGCCCCAGGACCGGTTTGAACTGGCATATGCCCCGAGGCTCCTTGTGAGCCACAGGCATGTCTGGTTTCTTTCAAGCCCTACCTGACCAATACACAAAATCCTGTCTGGGGTGGTGCACGCACCTCCCCTGGCAGGAAACCCTTTGTCCACACCTCCCAAGCTGGAAGGACTCCCAGCAGCAGGAGGGCAGACTTGTGTCTGTGGTGGCAGCATCCATTTTGTGGAGCTGAGGCTATGTCTGATTTTACCCGGGTTTCAGGCACTGTACATGTCGTGTCCCTCTAGAAGGGTGGAATGCTAACCCCGTCGCCAGAATTGGCGAGGGGTTAGTATTCCAATTCGTATGACACCTTACTCGACATGTTTTGATAAAGCCAAACCAAAGATAGCATTTAACCGCGAGGTTCATAATACACTTAAGAGTATATGGTATGACGATATCTGGAAACAGTAGAAGGAAGTTGTTCCGACCACTGCAGACAGGCTCAGCTCATGCCAGAGCACCATCTCACATGGAACCAAGCACTCTGCCCTCAGGATTGTTAAGGCCTGCTATAGGAGTGACTTATAGGTTACCAGGTGTCCCATTTAAGGTTAGGTATAGGTATACTACACCTAAGTAAGAGGTGATTACACCAACTTACCCCAGCTGAGTGATCAGCCAGTTGTGTCAAATCGTTAGGCCAAGCCTGGGGTGGCATAATACATGCTGCAGCCCTTGGCAGGCCTTGGGTACACCAATGCCCTGGGTACCTAGTGTACACTGGTACAGGGGCTGACAGGGTGATCCACTTCCAATTGGTTATGCACCTAGGGTGCATAGTTTTAATTTAGTAGAGAGAACAGCAGGCTGGGGGTCTGATTGGCAGGCCCACAGCCTCAATATGTCAAAAACCAGTGAAGCAAAAAGCAAAAATTTGGGGTGACCATAGGATAGCAGACCCTACTCTCCTACAACATACATAACCACAACCACACACACAACCACACACACAACCACAACCATACACACAACCACACACAACCACACACACACAACCACACACACACACAACCACACACACAACCACATACACAACCACACACACAACCACACACAACCACACACCCAACCACAGACACACAACCACACACACAACCACACACATAGACAACCACACAAACAACCACACACACATAACCACACCCACAACCACACCCACAACCACACACACAATCACAACCACACCCACAACCACACACACACACACAACCACACACATCCACACAAACAACCAAACACACAACCATATACACAACCACAACCACACACACAACAACCACAACCACACACACACACAACCACACACACAACTATCCACACAACCACACACACACAACCACACACACACAACCACACACATCCACACACACAACCAAACACACAACCACACACACAACCACAACCACACACACAACAACCACACATGTACAACCACACACACATACACAACTATACACACAACCACACACACACAACCAAACACACTCAACCACACCCAACCACACACATAACCACATACCCACACAACCACACCCAACCATACCCACAACCACACACAACCACACACACACCCACACAACCACAACAACACACAACCACACACACAACCACAACCACACACACACAACCACAACCACACAAACAACCATACACACACACAACCACAACCACACACAATCACACCCACAACCACACACAACAACCACACACAACAACCACACACACAACCACACAAACACACAAACTCAACCACACACAACTACACACATAACCCCACACATAACCCCAGACACAACCACAAACATACAACCACACACACACACACAACCACACCCACAACCATACACACACACAACCACAACCACACACAATCACACCCACAACCACACACACACAATCACACACACAACCACGCACACAACTACACACACAACCACACACACAACCACACACATAACCACACACACACAACCACACACACAACCACACCCAACCACACACACAAACACACACAACCACACACCCAACCACACCCACAACCACACACACAACCATAAACAGACACAAAGACACAATCACACGTACGCAACCACACACACACAACCACACACACACACAACCACACACACAACCACAACCACAACCACACACACAACAAACAACCACACACACAACCACACACACATATCCGCACACACACAACCATACACACAACCATACACACACACCACACCCAACCACACCCAACTGCACACACACAACCACACACACAACCACAACCACACACACAACCGCACACACAACCACACACACAACCACACACACAACCACACACAACCCACACAACCACACCCACAACCACACACATACACAACCACACCTAACCACACAACCACACCCACAACCACACACAGACAACAACAACCACACACACAACCACACACACAACCACACACACACACAACCACACACACACATCCACAACCACACACACAAAAACACACCCACACATGACTACACACAACCACACACACAAACACACACAACCACACCCACACCATACACACACACAGCCACAACCACACACAACCACACCCACAACCACACACACAACCACAACCAAACACATTCACACACAACCACACACACACAACCACACACAACAACCACACACACAACCATACACACAACCACACACAACTACACACATAACCCCACACACAACCCCAGACACAACCACACACACACATCCACACACACACACAATCACACCCACAACCACACACACACAACCACACACCCAACCACAGACACACAACCACACACATAACCACACACATAGACAACCACACAAATAACCACACACACATAACCATACCCACAACCACACACACAACCACACACACACACAACCACACCCACAACCACACACACACACACACACAACCACACACACAACCACACACATCCACACACACAACCAAACACACAACCACACACACAACCACAACCACACAAACAACAACCACACACGTACAACCACACACACACACAACTATACATACAACCACACACACACAACCAAACACACTCAACCACACCCAACCACACACACAACCACATACCCACACAACCATACCCAACCACAACCACACACACACAACCACACACCCACACAACCACAACCACACCCAACCACACACACAACCACACACAACCACAACCACACACACAACCACACCCACAACCACACACACAACCATACACACACACAACCACAACCACACACAATCACACCCACAACCACACACAACAACCACACACAACAACCGCACACACAACCACACAAACACAACCACACACAACTACACACATAACCCCACACATAGCCCCAGACACAACCACAAACACACAACCACACACACACACACAACCACACACACAACCACACCCACAACCATACACACACACAACCACAACCACACACAATCACACCCACAACCACACACACACACAATCACACACACAACCACGCACACAACTACACACACAACCACACACACAACCACACACACACAACCATACACACAACCACACACAACCACACAACCACACCTAACCATACACACAAACACACACAACCACACACCCAACCACACCCACAACCACACACACAACCATAAACAGACACAAAGACACAATCACACGTACGCAACCACACACACAACCACACACACACACAACCACACACACAACCACAACCACAACCACACACACACACACAACCACACACACAACCACGCACACATACAACCGCACACACACAACCATACACACAACCACACACACACACCACACCCAACCACACCCAACTGCACACACACAACCACACACACAACCACAACCACACAAACAACCGCACACACAACCACACACACAACCACACACACAACCACACACAACCCACACAACCACACCCACAACCACACACACATACACAACCACACCTAACCACACAACCACACCCACAACCACACCCAGACAACAACCACACACACACACACAACCACACACACAACCACACACACACACAACCACACACACACATCCACAACCACACACACAAACACACACCCACACATGACTACACACAACCACACACACAAACACACACAACCACACCCACACCATACATACACACAGCCACAACCACACACAACCACACCCACAACCACACACACAACCACAACCAAACACACTCACACACAACCACACACACACAACCACACACAACAACCACACACACAACCACACACACAACCACACACAACTACACACATAACCCCACACACAACCCCAGGCACAACCACACACACACATCCACACACACACACAATCACACCCACAACTATACACATACACAACTACAACCACACACAATCAACCACAACCACACACACAATCACACACACAACCACACACACAACCACGCACACAACCACACACACAACCACACACACAACCACACACACATACAACCACACACACACAACCACACACACACAACCACAAAAATAACCACACCCAACCACACACACAACCACACACAACCACACCCACAACCACACACAACCACACACACAACCATAATCAGACACAAAGACACAATCACACATACACAACCACACACACACAACCACTCAATCCCACACACACACACACACAACCACACACACACAACCACACCCAACCACACAACCACAATCCCACACACAACCAAACACACACAACCACAACCACACACACAACCACACCCATACACAACCACATACAACCACACACACACACCACATACACAACCACACACAACCACACAAACAACCACAACCACACACTAAACTACACACACAACCACAACCACACACAACCACACACACAACCACAATCACACACAACCACACCCACACCCACAGCCACACACCCACAACCACACACACAACCACACAAACAACCACACACACAACCACAACCACACACACACAACACAAGCAACCACACACACACAACCACACACACAACCATACCAAACCACACACCCACACACCCCCACAACCACACCCACACCCACAAACGCACCCACACACAACCACACACATAACCACAACCACACAAACAAGCACATACACAAACATACACACAACCACACACACAACCATACACACAAACCACACACGCACACAACCACACCCAACCACACCCAACCACACACACAACCACACACACAACCACACACACAACACACACAACCACAACCACACACACAACCGCACACACAACCACAACCACACACCCAACCACACACACAACCATGCACACAACCACACACAACCCCCACACCACACAACCACACCCACAACCACACCCACATACTCAACCACACCTAACCACCCAACCACACCCACATCCACACGCAACCACATACACACACACAACCACACACACACAACCACACACACAACCACACACACACAAAACCACACACACATATCCACAACCACACACACAACCACACACACACAAATAACTACACACAACCACACACACAACCACACACAACCACACACACAACCACACCCACACCATACACACACACAATCACACACAACCACACCGACAACCACACCCAACCCCACACCCAGACAACCACACACACACATCCAGAACCACACACACAACCACACACACACACATAACCACACACAACCACACCCAAAACCACACACACAACCATACCCACACACAACCATGCACAACCACACACACACCACACACACAACCACACAAACAACCACAAACACACACAACCACACACACAACTATACCCACAACCACACACAACCACACACACAACCACAATCACACACAACCACACACACAACCACACATACAACCACACAATCAACCACACCCACAACCACACACAACCACACCCATACCCACAACCACATACCCAAAACCACACACACAACCACAACCACACACAACCACAACCACACCCACAACCACACACATACAACCACAACCAAACACACTCACACACACAACCACACACAACAACCACACACAACAACCACACACACAACCACACACACAACCACACACAACTACACACATAACCCCACAAATAAATCCAGACACAACCACACATACACAACCATACACTCACACACAACCACATACACAACCACACCCACAACCATACACACACACAACCACAACCACACACAATCACACCCACAACCACACACACAAAATCACACACACAACCACGCACACAACTACACACATAACCACACACACAACCACACACACAACCACACACACAACCACACACACAACCACACAAACAACCACACACAACCACACCCACAAACACACACACAACCACACCCACAATCACACACACAACCATAATCAGATACAAAGACACAATCACACATACATAACCACACACACACAACCACTCAATCCCACACACACACAACCACACACACACACAACCACACCCAATCACACAACCACAATCCCACACACAACCAAACACACAACACCACACACACAACCACATCCACACACACAACCACACCCAAAACCACACACACAACCATACCCACATACAACCATGCACAACCACACACACACACACCACACACACACAACCACACACAACCACACAAACAACCACACACACAACTACACCCACAACCACACACAACCACACACACAACCACAATCACACACACAACCACACACACAACCACACAATCAACCACACCCACAACCACACACAACCACACCCACACCCACAACCACACACCCACAACCACACACACAACCACAACCACACACACAACCACAACCACACACACACAACATAAGTAACCACACACACACAACCACATACACAACCACACACAACCACACATCCACACACACCCACAACCACACCCACACCCACAAACGCACCCACACACAACCACACACATAACCACAACCACACACAAGCACACACACAAGCATACACACAACCACACATACACAACCATACACACAACCACACACACACACAACCACACACAACCACACACACACAACCACACACACAACCACACACACAACACACACAACCACAACCACACACACAACCGCACACACAACCACAACCACGCACCCAACCACATATACAACCATGCACACAACCACGCATAACCCCCACACCCAGACAACCACACACACATAACCACACACACAACCACACATCCACACACACCCACAAACACACCCACACACAATCACACACATAACCACAACCATACACAAGCACACACACTAGCACACATACAACCACACACACACAACCATACACACAACCACATACACACACGCACACACAACGACTCTCACACAACCACACAAACAACCACACACACACAACCACAACCGCACACACAACCACACACATAACCACAACCACACACAAGCACACACACGAGCACACACAAGCACACACAAGCACACACACACAACCATACACATAACCACACACATACAACCACAAACAACCACACACAACCACACACACACAACCACACACACAACCACACACAACCACAACCACACACACAACTGCACACACAACCACAACCACACACCCAACCACGCACACAACCACGCACACAACCACACACAACCCCCACACCCAGACAACCACACACACAACCACACACACACACACATAACCACACACACACATCCACAACCACACACACAACCCAACACAACCACACACACAACCACACACACATAATACATACACAACCACAACCACAAACAACCACACCCACAACCACACACACACAACCACAACCAAACACACTCACACACACAACCACACACACACAACCACACACAACAACCACACACACAACCACACAACAACACACATAACCCCACACACAACCCCAGACACAACCACACACACACAACCTCAAACAAACACAACCACACACACAACCACACCCACAACCATACACACACACAACCACAACCACACACAACCACACACACAACCACACAAACAACCACACAAACAACCACACACACAAACACACACAACCACACACACAGCCACAGACACAATCACACACACAACCACAACCACACACACACACACAACCACACAAACAACCACACACACACAACCACACACACAACCACACACACACAACCACACCCAACCATACCCACAACCACACACACAACCACAACCACACACACAACCACACACACACAACCACACACAACCCCACACACAACCCCAGACACAACAACACACACACAACCACACACAACAAACACACACACAACCACACACACACAACCACACACACAAGCACACACATACAACCACACACACAACCCATACACACAACCACACACACACAACCACAACCACATACAAACCACA